>NW_021703783.1:50097739-50447858 GCF_005190385.1 Monodon monoceros
GAAGGAAGGGAGAGGGAGGGAGGGAGGAAGGAAGGAAGGAAGGAAGGGAGAGGGAGGGAGGGAGAAAGGCAGAAAAAGAAGGAAAGAAAGAAGTCAAATTTTGGAGACTATTGATTGTTATTCACAGACACCTAACTTGCTATTTGTTAAAACACACTTTAAAGTTAATGTAAACTGAAAAATAGTTATTGCGATATCAGTTGTTCCTCTCTGCTCCCCACTGAAGCGATGTGAGTGGAGAGACAAGCTTTTGGAAGAATTTGTGCCCTGCATCTTTTTTTTTTTTTTTTTTCGGTACGTGGGCCTCTCACTGTTGTGGCCTCCTCTCTTGTTGCGGAGCACAGGCTCCGGACGCGCAGGCTCAGCGGCCATGGCTCACGGGCCCAGTCGCTCCGCGGCACGTGGGATCTTCCCAGACCGGGGCACGAACCCGTGTCCCCTGCATCGGCAGGCGGACTCTCAACCACTGCGCCACCAGGGAAGCCCTGTGTCCTTAACATCATCACCCACCATGGAAACAGAACACAGGGCTGGAGAGGAACTTCAGGTCCTAGATGCAAACCCCTCACTGTGCAGGTCAAGATAATGAGGCTCTGAGGTGAGGGACTTGCTTAAAGCCACTCAGTTCAGGAGTCAGGGCCAAATCTCAGGGCTTCTGACAGTTCTGGGCACTCCACAGGCTGCAGTTTTTGTTTCAGTTAAAATAAGTTTCAAACAGACCATCCACCATGCATACATGTATTTCCTCAACTCATTCTCCTGTGTGAAACCTCACAGGGGACCCACCTTCCAATGGCAAAGGAAAAACATTGTCTCCTTTAGAAAATGGTCAAAAGGACAGGAAACTCGATAGCACAGACATATCATATCACCCTGTGAGTAGGAACCATCATTATTGTGTGGGTCATAAAGAAATAATTAAAGAAGCAGATTCCAGTTAATTCCACACATAGCATGTGCCTTTGAAAAAAAGGAGTCGAAAATTATTTTCCAAACGTTCTCACGTAGACTGAGTGCATCTGTCCTTTGTAACCTGAAAGTGATTTACCCTTGTGAAATCATTTGTGCAAATCTGCCAACGATATGAATGATTTTGTTTGTCTACTGTCTCAAAATAATTGATCTTACATACATTTTAATTAGCTAATTAAAACAGCCAGGTCCTTTCTTTGCAGAAAATCCATAAGCCCTCTTTTCATTGTACTTCAGAGGTCAAGAAAGCAACTCTTATGGAAGAGTCTAGAATTTGCTTCAATCTATTAAGATAAAGCCAAAGAATGTGTTTTTAATACATTGATAAAAAATACATAAAAATATTTGGTATTTTTAGTCAGTCTCCAACTTACTCAAGGGTCGTATCCCAAAAGTTAGTGGGTAAATGGGTTGTCTGGAATTCAGAGTGCATTTTCCCATAGAAACAATGTCACCCATAGGAGTTAGTTCCCAGACTACCCTCTAAGTGCTTTTTAACCCATAGTGTAGCAGACTGTTGTAGATTTTTAAATGAACGTTTTAAGTTTAATATTCTTAATTAATTGGCACAACAGTAATTGATTGATTTACACATAATTTTAAATGCTAACATCTAGGAAGATTAGTTTCAATTCTAGATTTTTGAGATAAGAGTTGGAGACTTTTGAGCCATTTCTGTAGAAGGCTTTGGGATACTTTCAAAACTCTAAAGACAGATGATGCTATTAGACCTCTAGTTGTCTAATCCCATCTGATCGCTAATGACGAAAAGGGGAAACAGAAAGGTCCCTGGTCCCCATTCAACTTCCACCACCAGAAAGGTGACAGGACAAGAAATGGGAAAGAAGGAAAGGAGTACAGAGGTTAAAATTACGTGCACAGAGAGTACCTGGGCAGTGAACAAGGAGAGATGAGAGACTTTGGGAAGTAAGACATACACAAGAGAGGGGAGGGGAAGGGAATATTGGTCTGAGAGCTCTCTGTGTTGTTCATAAAGTGGTAGTGCCGGCCCGGGGCCTCTGTATGATTGTCCAGAACGTTCAGGAGGGAAAAAGAAAGTGTTAGGCGTAGTTTGTTTGTGATTGTACACACTGATGCTTAGGGTATTTGGCAAACAGATGTTTGTTCCTCAGGGGCAAGAATTATCTGACATAGGAAGAATTGGCCTCCCAGGTCAAATCCATACACATCTACTGAGGACCTGAGTGTTCCAAGAACTGGGGACAGAGAGCCAACTGCAGAAATGATTATATCTTTTACTTTGTGGAGCTAATAGTAGCTAACATTTATGATTTGTTTTTACTCATGTAATCTTCACAATGACCCTAAAGAGTAGGTATTGTTATCACCCTATTTTACACTTATAGACACAGACACAGAGAAGATAAGTAAATAGCCCAAGGTCATATGGTTAGTAAGTAATGTTTGAATCCAGGTAGTCGGAAGATGGAGCTAATACTCATGACAATCATGCTATCGTCTGCCCTGATGTTCCTCTGGTCAACATTCTTGTCTCTCAGCGAAAATGGCTCCTGCCCTGATTCCGTCTAGAATTTGGAACGCGCTCAGAGAAGTGCCTGTGTATAAAGGCTGGAAATGGAAGAGGCATCCAAGGTCATGACTTTCAGGCTCCCTTAAAATTCTACAGCTACTGTGAAGAAAGTTTCATTCCCACAGAGAACATGTCAGACTTGAAGAAAATTATGACAAAAGGTCTCCAAAAGGACTTCTGAATCTTGGATTTTATCTCATTCCACAAGCTGAAAGTTAGTTTCCTAAATCAAAGAATGAAACCAAGGACATCTTTATCAAGTATTGCTTTGACATCACTCTCCTTTGACATCACTCCCCTGTCAGGGACTCCCCTGACAGGCACTCCCATTGTCTCTTTAAATAATTTTTCAACACTCCTGAACTTTGGCATGGAAACCCTCCTTTGAAATGAATTTACCTCCCTAGACATACTAGCTCATATTTTTTTTTACTTCAACCTGGCAAAAGTTATTATCCCTCATAAAACTTTACCCTCTCTCTCTTCTCTAAGCCATCACACAAACCATTCCTCCTGATTATACAAGCCTCTTCTCAAGCCATATCCATTACTCTGTCAACTTTCTGTGGAGGTTAATCTGCTAGTGAGACTTTAAGTGGACTTCTGGGGCAGGGTGTGCTCACAGTGGATGGAGCTTGGTCTCTGAATCAGCCAATCCATGTTCAAATCCCAGTTCTGCCATATACTTGCTGTGCCATGTTGGGCAAGTGATTTAGTCTCTCTAATTCACTGTTTCCTCACCTGTAAAATGAATAGGATACTTCTCGTACTGGCATAACAGTTGTTCTGAGGATTAAATGAGATATTGCCTATAAGGAACTTAATTCTGAGTAAACACATCATAACATTCAAGGAATGTAAGTTCCCATTTATGACAATTCTTCTGGACGGCAAAATAACAGGAGATGTGTACAAAGATGGATACTAAGAGACGTTGAACCCACAATTTTGTTGTTGTTGTTGTTTTCAGGTATGCGGGCCTCTCACTGTTGTGGCCTCTCCCGTTGCGGAGCACAGGCTCCGTACACGCAGACTTAGCGGCCATGGCTCACGGGCCCAGCCGCTCCGCGGCATGTGGGATCCTCCCGGACCGGAGCACAAACCCACGTCCCCCGCATCGGCTGGCGGACTCTCACCCAACCACTGCACCACCAGGGAAGCCCGAACTCACCATTTTTTATGAGTGAAAAATTTAAAACAATTTTTGCCCAACTGTAGTTGAGTATGCAGACAGTTAAAAGTCATGTTCTGAATATTGGGATCTATTCAGGCTATATTAGTGAGTTTTTAAAAAATTAATCACAAAACCTGTAGAATATGATATTGGGGTGGGGAGTGTATGCTTAGAAAAAAGATTGGAAGAACCTATATGGAAAAGTAAATTATAATATTCTCCCCAGAGATGATGTGTATGGAGGGTGCATGGGTATTGGGATAATGGGTGATTTTTTAAAATGTTTTGTACTTTTCTGTGTTTTCTAAATTGTGTCCCTTTTAAATTAGGAAAATTATATGCTATTGAAAAGTACTGTATAAATTTTGACCATAGCCTTCTCCAGTGCTCTCCTCCTCATTCTAAGTCATTCAGACATCCAGCTCAAACTCTTCCTTTACTGCCTTTCTCACTGTCTACAGATTTATGTGTCCTCCGCACAGATGCAGTTGGTTTTGAATATTTGGCAGGGTCTGTAGTTGGTGTTTGGATATATTTACGTGGGTTCTCTCTCCCTCATCAGACGGCATTTCCACCAGAGCATTTTCCCTATGTTTTCTCTATAATTGTGCACAGTGATTTGGAAGCTCTTTGTCCCAAATGTCAAGTAATTGAGGTCGTTGTAAATAATTCAAGGAGAAAAACAAACTGTTTAAGTTGCTTCATTATTAGCACTAACACTTATTGGGAGCTCGGACTCAAGTGTTAAGAATGGAGGGACTTAGAGACAGTTGGGAATCAGGCCTTGTGTCTGAGACAATGCTATATATTTATGCAGATATCTCATTTCCTCCCAAAGCACAGAAATAACACATTCCCAAGGCCACTTGCATTGAAGAGGGGGTGACATGACTAGTTCTGACCAATAGAACGGGAGGAGAAGTGGTATATGATACTTCTGGGCCCTAAATAATGTTGTGTATTTCTTTATGAAATCCTACTTCCCCTGCTGTCTGCTGGCTGGATAGTGCCAGGGTGACCTTGAAGCCACAATATGGCAGAACCACAAGATGGAAAGGCCCTGAGTTTCTGCTTAGAAGTGAAATACCCAAGAGAATTACCAGAACAGTAACATCTGAAATGAACAGTATCAGGGAGAGAGGTAAGGTTTTTATTATACAATGGCATTGAGATTTGAAGATGATTTGTTCTGGCAACAACTCTATACCAACTTATAACAGAAAATTATATAAATAGTAAATAACTCAAGATAATATATTCTAGGTGTCAAACAAATAGAATATAATTTTTTAAAAAATTAATGCTTTACTTTTCCACAAGACCCTTTACTTCATTGCTTTACCCAATCCTTTTAGAAATATTGGTGAGTGGTAATATATCTATCCTTATGTCATGATCTAAGAAGCTGAACTTCATCCTTTGATGTAAGCTTAAACCAAGATTTTCTGACTCCAAATATTGTGCCCTTTCCTCTATTGCATACGGCTCTTTGCCTCTGGGCAAATACTACTAGAGTTCAGAGCAGTGACTAATGATTGTTACTTGTACAAAAGATGTTTTGCCTAAATTGCTTAGGCAGTATTTCTCAAACATTGGTTCTATAAGAAATTAATATGTATCCCAAAGAATAGAGTGCCAAGGACAAATGAGTTTGGGAAACACTGGGTTAAGTAAATGTGACCAAGAGTCTTCTATTTGCTGCCAAGCTCTCAGAGCCTTTAACTTATGCCTTGGAAGTTTGCATGGAGGTTGTATGCCATGTGTTCCTTACGTCTGGCTATGGAACACTCACGGTGAAGCAGTCACCAGGAGTAGAGTGGGCCCAAATATCCCCTGAGAAAAGCTGTTGTAGATAACTTCCTCAGTTCTCCATTGCACCTGCTTCCACTTTCATTTGTTCACTTTTTCCCAGAGTATATTTCTTAGCTAGTGTCGGGACAACAAAATCTCAAATAAGCCCATTTAACCAAGATCAAAGGAAACTCCCAGGGGATTTTTTAATGCATTTTAAAAATTATTTATTTATTTATTTTTAACAACTTTATTGGAGTATAATTGCTTTACGATGTTGTGTTAGTTTCTGCTGTATAACAAAGTGAATATGCATTTTTAAAGCTTATTTCAAATAAGAACAGGGCACATTCATTGCAACTGGAAGATAGAAAATACAAACAAACAGGAGAAAGAGATGCAAATCAACCAACTTCTTTTCAACCCCACCAGCATAGTCAACCTGTGGCATTTACTACCACTGGGGGCTGCTGAGGCAGGGGAGAGTAGGATCTGAGGAAGGATTAGATAATTTTATGAGTGTGACTAGCATTTAAAGCTATGTGAACTAGAACAAAAAAGATACAAGGAAATGAAATCTCAAGTTCCAGGATGTAAATTGATCACATGTGGAGGGTGGGAAGGAATTCCCACCTCGAAGTCCAGTGTGGGATATTACACAATGGGCCAGGTGCAATAAGCTTGACTTTCCCTCTTTATTTTCCTTTCCCTTTTCTCTAGTACAACTGATTCAGGCTAAACAGGAGGTGGGGATGTTAGCCCTGACAAATAGCGATTTGATCCCACAGGGCAACTCCTATTGAAAACCAAGATAACACAAATATTTTCAATTCTTCAAGTTGAACCCAGACTAAGTATTTTGTTTTATGGGTGATCTCTCTGTTCTTTTATTAAGAGAAGATCATTTTATGAGAGCTAAAAATATTTGCATTCCTACCATGGGAAGAATTTAAAATTCCCAACCAGCATTTTGTTCAAGCAAATAAAAAGAATGGCAACCTAGAGACAGTCATACAGAGTGAAGTAAGTCAGAAAGAGAAGAAGAAATATCGTATATTAACGCATATTTGTGGGATCTAGAAAAATGGTACAGATGAACCGGTTTGCAAAGCAGAAATAGAGACACAGATGTAGAGAACTAACGTATGGACACCAAGTGGGGAAAGGGGAGGTGGGATGAATTGGGAGACTGGGACTAACATATATACACTAATATGTATAAAATAGATAAATAATGAGAACCTGCTGTATAGCACAGGGAACTCTGCCTCACCTCACTGTACAGTAGAAACTAACACAACATTGTAAAACAACTATACCCCAATAAAAAAAAATAATCACAGAATTTTTAAATGTTAAAAAAAAAAAAAAAAAAGAATGGCAAAGTTTCTGAAAGGTAAGGTAAGATCATCTTAATTAGTTGAGACTCCTGAGCAGGGAGAAACACATTCTTGAAGTACTGGCTATTTCAAAATACTCCCTTCATCTTAAGCAGAAAAATAAAATGTGTTTTTGAGCTAAAGTATTTAAAGCTTGGTCATGATTAAAGGTCCTGGAGGAGGAGATGGCAGATTTTATTGGGCTGGGTGGGTTTTCACCCACCATCTCTCTATGGGAAATTTTGTGAAAATATTCAACTCCAGTGGTTCAATGAAAAACATTTGGGCCCCAGGGAATCAATGAAAGCTAAGTTTTATAGAGTGAATCCCATCTGGGACCAGAAGAATTAAGAAACAAGAATAGCAAAACCAGCCTCCTGGTACAAAAGGTTCATCTTTCAGCTTATAACCAGTCAATCCCTCAGTGTTACGATTTTCTCTATTAAAGCTAGAATACATAATCAATCTGATCCGATCAGGAATGGTAGATTTTCACTGTAGGACCTTTTCTCCAAGTCTGAATTATTTGGTTGTGTGACAGTCCTGTGTCCCAGTGAGAACTCTTATCTATCTTTTGTGTTAGGAGGGATTTTTTCCTCTGGACACCCATCAATCTTTCTGAGCTTATGGCAATAGCAGACACTGTTGTCTATACGACTCCACTCTCCTATGCCTTCTTTCTTAGCAAAGCCCACTTCCCATGATAAAAACTTGAAAATCCAGATAGGCATCCAGTGTTCCAGCTATATCTTGTACCTAAGGTTGGTCATGTGACTCAGTTCTGGCCATTTCTGGCTTGGGGGATTCTAGGAGATGTTTTCCTTTTTGATAAAAGGAGAGAGGTATGGGAGGAGAGGTTTTTTTCGTGTGTGTTTTTTTGTGTGTGTGTTTTTTTATTTTCCTGCCACCCCTTCTTCTTCTCTTTGATGTAACTGTGAGAGAATATGATGCTTGGAATTGTGGTTGCCGTTTTGTGATCCTGAGATGACAAGCCTGAGGATCAAAGATATCTCAGTAGGATGGACAAGATGAAAGGGCAGAAACTTCCTGAAGTTGTGATTATATTATTGAGCCACTGTTTTAACCCTGGGACCAGGTACCTCTTGATTTCTTGTTGAAGCCACTTTCAGATGGGTATTCCATTACAATCCAAAGCCTTCTAATTAAATACATCCAGTGAAAAGGTGGCCGTATGTTCCAATAGAGCACATAACCCTGAAAAAAATCATGTGGGCTGTAGCCTCTGGTCATCTCGAATCTCTGGTATTCGTGGATGTAGTCTGGCATATTCCTCTTGGCAAAAGTAGAAAACCAGTATTTGTTTGACTGTGATCTGAGAATTCGTTGGCTAATCTTGGCAGAGCCTAAGGCCATGAACACTCTGTTTATTTCTAGGAAACAGGAATTATTGATGTTACAATTCAGTAGGAGAAAGGAAAGGAGGATTTTACTCCATATTTCACACAATGTTTCTTTACCTCCTTTTTCTCATTTTCCACAATCTTACCTTTCCTTTGTTTCTTACTTTGACTTCAGAGAACTTCTTTTCCTTTCCTATTTTGTCAACTCTGAGGTTACTTACTTTTTCAATATGGTAAAGCAATAAAAAGAAAGCTGGCTGATTGATTTGGAGCGGTGCCAAACATGTATATATGGAATGTTAGAATATGCTCTACTGAATAAGCAGAAATTTAGTTAATCTCCAGAGTAATCCAACTCTTCTCCCCCTCCTCACTGCCACCACTGCCCAACTTTTACATCCTCTAGTCCTAGTAACTTGCCAGACTGGCATGTCTTTCACTCTGCATATCATAAGCTAAAATCTAAACTACTGTTACTGAAAATGGTACAACCCAATGGCCTAGGGGATATTCAGCTCTAGGGAACATATCCATTTAAAAAATGTGTTTGTTTCAGAAGTTCCTGTCCTTATTTCTATTCTTGAAGAGTCTGCATTTCATTATACATGAGCAGGGAATTATGCTGTGTCCATATTTTTAGTTAACTTGAAGATCTACACTTTTTTCTTTTACGTCTATTGGATTTTTGATTAATCCTAATACCATCCTGAGCTCAAAGTACAGACAGAGCTGACTAGGCCTTCGAATTTCAGTGCTGAAAGTAACGCATAGGAAATTCAGTTTCTGTGGCGTTCAAAAATTTAGCATTCACATCTGAAATGTTTAAGAGAAAAATCAAAGCGTGACAGAAAAGTGTTGTTTGCAAATGCTATGAGGGTCTATTGGGTACTCTAAAAGGTGCTTCATGTGAGAGGGACTCAGTATGATTTGTGTTATGTGTTTTTGGTTTCCTTGGTTGTTTTTTGTTTTGTTTTGTCTGAAGGCTTTTTTGCTTTTGTTTCTCAGATGAAAGAAAGAGGGGTTTGCCTGAAAATAAGCAAGCACGGTTTTGCCCAGCATGATATGCTCTTGGCAGCCAACTGTGTTCTGGTCAATGACTGCTGTTCCTTTACAGGTGTTGATTTACCAGACATTACGCTTCTTCTGTATTACACAGGCATGGCCAGACATAGCCACTGCTCAAAGTGTTGAGACAGCTTCTTGGTTCCCATTAAGCAGAGGGAGCAATCCTTGGAGATTCAACAACGAAGCCTCCATTAGCTGGATGGCTCAGAACTCTCACTATAATTTCCCATTCCTTACCTGTAAAGATTACACAGACAATCAGGAAGTTTTCTGGGTCTGTCTCCTCTGCTGCTAGGTAGAGGTGGTAACAATGTAACCTTTCCTCACAATGTTGTTGGAAGGAATGGTTATTTAAAATAATTATAAAAATATGCTCAACATCAATTGTCATTAGGGAATTGCGAATGAAAACAACAAAATACCAGGGACTCTCATTCACTTCTGGTGGAAATACAAAATGGTACCACCACTTTGGAAGACAGTTTGATCATTTCTTACAAAGTTAAACATATTCTTACCATACCATCCAGCCATTGTGCTCCCTGATATTTGCCCAAAGGAGTTAAAAACTTATGTGCACACAAAACCTGCTCATGGATGTTTATAGCAGCTTTATTCATAATTGTCAAAACTTGTAACCAATCAAGACATCCCTCAGTAGGTGAATGGATAAATAAACTGTGGTATTATCCATACAATGGGATATTATCCAATGCTAAAGAAAGGAGCTATCAAGCCATGAGAAGACATGGAGGGAACTTAAGGGCATAGTATTAAGTGAAAGAAGCTAATCTGAAAAGGCTACATACTGTGTGATTCCAACTATATGACATTCAGGAAAAGGCAATATTATGGAGGGAGTAAAAAGATCAGTGGGTGTCAGGGTCTTGGGAGGAGGGAAGGAGAGATTAATAGGTGGAGCACAGGGGATTTTTAAGGTAGTGAAACTACTCTGTATGACACTGTAAGGATGAATACATGTCCTTATACATTTGTCAAAATCCACAGAATGTAACCAACGTATAACCAAAGAGTCATCCACAATAAACGTGAACTTTGGTTGATAATGATGTGTCAATGTTGCTTCAAGGACTGTAACGAAACAGAGTGTGGGATGTTGGGTGTGGAGGCTGGGTGTGGGACGAGGGGTTCTGTGGGAACTCTGTACCTTCTGCTCAATTTTGCTGTGCACAAAAATTGTTTCAAAACTAAAGTCTATTAATTAAAAATAAATGAATTTGAAAACCTAAATAAATTATTATACAGTAGAAAGTGGGTATAATTACATATTAATCATTTATAAATGAATGAAAATCATTATTGAATGCATGCTTTAGGATTATACCTGACAGAAAAAACCAACAAAATCTTAGAAAAAAGAATATTTCTCTCTCATGTAAAATAAGAAGTTGGCAGTCCTGGGCCAGAGTGGTGACACCATAAAGACTTTGTAGACCAAGGCTTCTGGCTTTGCTGAGGCTCTCACACCAGCACGTAACTACTATCCCATGGCCTGATATGGTTGCCAGATCTCCAGCCATTACATCTGCCTTCCAAGAAGCAGAGAGTGAGAAACCAGAGAATAAGGCCTGCTTCCTCCCTTTAATGGAGACTTGCTGGAAGTTTTATATTATACTTCTGCTTCAATCTCATTGGTCAGGCACACAGACAAATGGCCACACTTACCCCTCAAGGAGTCTGGCAAATTTTTAGCTATTTAATTTATATTGAATTAAAAAAAAAATAGAGAGAGAGGCTTGGCTAAAAATCAGGGCTCTTTTTCTACATAAAAAGGGGGGACAGGATGTTGGAGAAGGCAGCTAGCAGTCTGAGACACTGAGCAACAGTTGCTATGTTGAAAATACAGCTAGATGCAGAGGATGCAAAGACATTAGATCAACAGGGGAAATAAACATGTAAGCATATAGATGTCATATATGGTAGCAACTTGTTCATGACACAAAAATCTCAGAAGAGGACATGAGCATGCCCAGCTGGGGTGGTCAGAGAAGGCCATCTAGAGGAAGGAGATTTTATAAGGACCTAGAGGATGAAGAGAATTTGGATAGTAAGAGGTGGGACAGAGGGCAAAGCTGGTACAAGGATGGCATGAGAGAAGGCAAATCGTTGTTTGATAATGAAGGCTGTGCCTGTCATTGGCAAGTATTATATCGTGCACAGGTACAAAAATTTTCCAGGCCAGGAGAAATTGATGTCTGTAGTTTGGGTACATATCCTAATGACATCAGTTTCTCTCTTTACAATCTGTCCATCATCCCCATAAAGTGGGGAGTGAGGAAGAATTTCATTCAACAACACACACTTTGAGTGTCTCAGGCAAAGAGACTTTTTTTTTTTTGTATTTATGATAAAACACCCAAATATATATTCAAGTGGGATTACCAGCCTGGGTTGGATCCAAGAGACTTCGGTTAACAGAACTATTTCTCATCATAAATCCCCAAACAAGTTGAGTTTTTCACTTCCTCTCCTAATCTGCTATGGAGTACAGCCGAGGGGCTTGAAGTCATCTAATTTTTGGCAGTGGCTACAATTCCAAGATGATGGAATGATTCTTTTCCATATACATCATTATTATTTCTAGTATAAATATTTATGAAGCACTCACTGTGTAATAGAAAAGAGCTCCTGCTTGGTGGTCTTCCCAGCTGAACAAAACAAACATGAGTGGAAGCCAAGGGAAGAGGTGGGAAGAGAACCTCAGCTGGTGGGAAACAATAGGAATTGATTCTTCATCCACCGACTTTTATTCACGCTGGTTATTATTCGGAAGTGGCCGCCATATTTCAGATTTGTAAATTGTGTGTTTGTATTGGTTTAAGATACACTTACATAGGGCTTACCATGTGCCGTGCATTGTTCTAAGCTCTTTACAAATATTAACTCATTTAATCCTCATAGGAATCTTGTGAAATGGGCACTATTTATTATCCCATTTACAGATGAGGAAACCGAGGCATAGAGGAATTTGCCCAAGGTCACCACGTCGTAAGGCTCTAGAGCAACACTCTCCAATAGAACTTTCTGTGATGCCAGAAGCATTCTATATTTGCATTGCCCAACAGGATAGCCACTGGCCCCATGTAGCTATTGAACACTTGAAATGTGGCTAGGGTGACTGAGAAACTGCACTTTTAATTTTATTTGATTTTAACCTAGTTGACATTTAAGTAGCCACATGTGGCTAGTGGCTACCATCATTGGCATAGCAGCTAAAGTCCAAGCTCTGTACCATTGTGCTATGGTTTTCTTTTGTTTTTTCAAAGAGTGAAAGCCAAGAACATAGAGATTCTTTGCTTTCGCTTGCATTTGCTTTTCAATTATGATGAGCAATGTGAGATGTACCTTTATGGGAGAAAATAAGCAAATCACTCAGGTGGTGCCATTCCCCATTTATTCCCTGGCTATTAAGGAGGATTACAATAAAACTCTCCAATGAAAGTTTTCTCACAATTAGTAGGAGATGAGAAGGTCAAAGGGGAGAGACCAAGGACTGGTTAGACCATGGGTAGTTGGTAGCACAGCGACATTTTAAAAGCAAAAGGCAACATTACCCTATCTGGTGTTTGCTTAGAAAGGTGAAGAGAAGAACTATGTCATGTGCTGTCCTAGTCTTACCAAGACTCATATTCCCATTTTCTCCTTTCCCTTCCCCATCCTTATGCATCTATATTCTATTCACCTTTCCAGGCTAATCTCAAGTGCCATCTCCTCCCTGAAGACTGCTCTCATGGCTCAATCTGAAAGCAGCCTCTCTATAGCATGACTGTATCTTTCCTCTGATACTAATAGGCTCTCTACCATGTCATTGCTATGTAAGCACAAGCTCTAATTCTCATATTGTACACTACACTTTTTAAGGTCCAATTTGTCTTTGTATTGATTCTCCATAAAACCTTGTACAGTTCCTTGCTCACATTCCATTGATCATCTTAACTTTTGTCTCTGTTTCCCTGTGGGAAACTCTAGCATGTACTTTATTATAGCACTGACTGCACTGAGTTGGAAAGTTGAATGATAATCTATCTGTCTGACAAGACTAAAACCTTTTTAGAACAACACGTATCTCATAACAGATACTCAGTAAACAGTGAACAACTGCTTGTTGAATGAATGGTTATTGTGAAAAATGTGAAGTATATTTTTCTGTCTTTTGTTTAAAACAAAATGGAACCCCTCCTCCAATGGAACTGTTCTATACTAGCAGATTAAGCATTGGTTATATCAAACTAACTTCACCATTTTATAATAGCATTATTGTGGAAAGGGACAAAGCACAATTGTCACAGACAATGAGTACATTTCTTGCTTAACTTTGCCCAAGGAACACAGGTTATCCAAAGACAGTTGGATTTTAGTGAACTGCACAGAACTCTGTATGGAAAAGAGGTGTGGAAAATGGCAATTAGGCAAGATACTGCATTTCTTTTTACAAGTCTATAAAGCTCAAAATTCAGAGAATATTTCTGAGAATTTTAAGAAGTGTATGTGAAGGATGTTATGACATTAGGTGAAGTGGAGGGAGGAGCAGAAAGAGGCTGAGATAGACCAAGATCACTTTAACAGCCTTTGATTTAGTTTAATCGATTGAGTGCAAAAAAAAAAGAAAAGGAGAAAAAGAATGAGGAGATGGCAAAATTGACAAATGTAAAATGCTGTAACAGAAATTACTGTACTTGCCTTGAGTAGAAGTGGAAAAGTTTGTTATATTAGGAAATAGTCATTTAAATGGAAAGATGGTTTTTCATGTCTTTTACGGCTTGTTGTAAATGATTAATTAAATACGCTGAGTGTTTCATTAAAAGTATGCATTCCTTCCAAATTAAAGTGTGTGGAGACTCGTTATAAATAAATTCATTGGATGAATGAAAGGAGCATTTACTTCTAAATGAATATTACTGGCAAATTTCATTCTTGACATCGATTAAACAGACTGTATTTTTTTTTTAAGATTTTTTTATGTGGACCATTTTTAAAGTCGTTATTGAATTTGTTACAATATTGCTTCTGTTTTTTTTAAAATATATTTATCTATTTTTGGCAGTGTTGGGCCCTTGTTGCTCTGCGCGGGCTTTCTCTAGTTGCGGCGAGCGGGGGCTACTCTTCGTTGGGGTGGGGCTTCTCATTGCGATGGCTTCTCTTGTTGCAGAGCACGGGCTCTACGCGGGGGGGCTTCAGTAGTTGTGGCACGTGGGCTCAGTAGTTGTGGCTCGTGGGCTCTAGAGCACAGGCTCAGTAGTTGCGGCACACGGGCTTAGTTGCTCCGCGGCATGTGGGATCTTCCCGGACCACCCCAAATCGAATCACATCGAAAGGGTACAACTCCTGTCTGTAAGAAAGGTTATTCTACAGAAAAGCTTGTGGACATTTTTCTTTGATAAGAAAATAAGTAGAGAAGCAAATTCAGTGTTCTTAAAACTGCTTATGTAGAACAAATGTACTAGCTTTGATGAGCCTCACTCCACGTTATTGTCCAACGTTCTGGGGCAGAGGCAGGTTTTCCTCTAGGCAAACTTTATGGGAGGAATTCCTTTTTAGTTGTCTCCCTGCCCCCGCAACTATTCTTTAAGAAAGATGATCTGTCTCAGTAAAATGTCTTGTCTTTTCCTGATCACTTTTTGCAGTCTGCCTGCACCCAGCAATCTGCTACAGCAATCTGCTTTGTTCCATCAGGAGCCCTGTCATCTCTCAAGGCAGAGAGAATCATCAATGGCATCTCACTTCAACAAATTAGCCACAGTGTTTACACTGCAAGTCCTGGGGGCCGAGCTTTCTTGCGTCTCAAGAAATTCCCAGGATTCTAATGTTTTTCCAAGGGGGAGGGTTAGGAGCCAATGCATTTTACCTCTTTTGCTTAGTATACATTATTCTTTGTGATTCTACTGAAGGCTTTAAGCTGAAATGTTGGAAATATTCACACACACACACACACACACACACACACACTCTCTCTCTCTCTCTCTCTCTCTCTCTCTCTCTCTCTCTCTCTCTCACTCATTCAGTGATGCAAATAAAGAAGCCAGTATGGTGCAGGGGAAAGAAACTGATCTGAAAGAAGGGAAGCCTAGAGTCTTGCATTCTAGTTCTAGTTCAGGTAAGCCATTGTGTGACTTTAGAATCATTTCTCCCCAATATTCTCTTTCCACTACTGTAAAGTGGAGACCTTGAAGGGGCTGGGCTGTATTATTCCTAATAGCTCCTCCAGCTCTAACATTCTATCATTTTAGACTTCTAATCGGTAGCTTGCTAGGGATGAACTTTCTTAAGGCAATGCCATGGGAAACCACCATGAATCACTTCAATCATCAGCTTTCATCTCAAGCAGGAGGTGCCCCCATGATGGGAACAGACTGAAAAGACAGCCCTGAGAGACCCACAGATCCTTGCCTCAATGTGCACCCAATGTTACTAACATAGCTACGAAACAGGGGTATTACAAGGCTGTTTCTACTGATGCCGCGTCTATATTTTATTGTACTGGTCCTCATGTGGAACCTAAACATCTCAGCATTGGAAGAGCTCATGTTATAGGGCCAAGGCTAAGGGAACAACGTAGAAAAACATCCCAGTCAAGGGTGACCTAAATAACTTCCTGAGCTTCCTTTTAGGCCTGGGAGTCAATGTATAGGAAGAATGAGCTTATTAATCAAAAAATGCTGATCTGCTCAATGTCTAATTATACCTGTCACTTTTGTAGCCCACACCCCACCCTGAAATGGTTTCCCTCTCTGAAGTCACATAGCTGTATTTGCAGACCGGTTTTCAGTTGGTCTGTGTATTTTCCGTGTGACATGACTCTTCCATGTGACAGTTGAAAATTGTCCAGAGAAATGAAAACCTCCCTATAGAGCAACCCAGCAACCCAGACGACACAAACCCCCTCTCTCCTCCTCTGACTCCCCATCCCCCAGCCTCTTGTTAAATGCCCAGCCATCTCTCAAGGCCAAGCTCAAATCCTTCCTCCTCCAAGAAGCCTTTCTTGATCCCCTCCCCACCGGACTTACTCCCTCCCTTCCTTATACCTCCCAATCACTTTGTACCTTTATCATTTAGCACTTACTTACCTGAGTCTATCTTATATTAACATTATTTTATGCATATGTCTTTCCCATGTCACTTTGAGCTTCTAGAGGGCAGAAATAAGTTTTGTTTCTTCTTTCCATTATTTGCAGCATCCAGTAAAATGCTTTGCACACAGTAGGCACTTAAAATTATTCCATGAAGTGTGAGGGTAGAAAATGAGTGAAGCACGAAGCATGTCTTACCCATTGTTTTATTTTCTAAAGCAAAATGCTTTTTATGTAGTGAATTCGTAAAATTGTTGGATCACTTATAAATGCATTAAGTGATGCAAAAAACGCTAAGGTAGAAAACCAATTAGCCTCGTAATTTGTTTGTATTGCATATTAAAATAAATTCAGTCTCGGGACTTCCCTGGCAGTCCACTGGTTAAGACTTCGCCTTCCAGTTCAGGGGGTGTGGGTTCGATCCCTGGTTGGGGAGCTAAGATCCCAAATGCCTTGCAGCCAAAAAACCAAGACATAAAACAGAAGCAAGGACTTCCCTGGTGGCTTCTTACCTGGTGACCCAACACACCAAAAATAAAAATAAATAAATGAATTAATTAAACAAAATTCTATTTACAACAGCAGAATAAATCAATTGCATGGAATTTTTTTTATTCTTTCAAAAATTCTTAATTTTTTCCATTCATCAGTAGTACGTACGTACAAAGTACGTAATAACTTTTCCTCTGCTTCTACATAAGGATGGTTAGTCTGATGTTAGAGCAGAAAGCTACCTTAGCAACCATCCACTTGGCTACCCTCATTTTCTGCATGCAGGACCATCCAGGAATTACTAGACTTTCCATGGCTCACTCAGGGGAAGAGGGGCATAGTCTGCTAGGACTCACCTTTCTGTTCTTTTACTGCAAAATCATTTAGCCTTCATTAGAATCACACCTTAAACCATGCTTCCCTTAGGAAATATGCCTCGATTTTGGCTTACTAGTGCTTTAACAAAAACCAGGAAGTGCCTTCTAATTTCAATTTTAATAGAAGGTGGATTTTTTTTTCATTTGAATTCCAACAAGGAGAGCCACTATTATTAAGTTCATTATATTTATTTGTGACTATATTGGTCAGATTTTTAATGTGCTACTTCTGGAGAACAAACAACCCCCAAATCTCAGTGGTTTATAATAAAAGCAACAAATATTAACTTTTTGCTCATAGGTCTGTGGGTAGGCAGGTGGCTTGGTTTTAGGCTTTGGATTGGATTCAGATTTGCTCTCCTGGTCTCTCATTCTGGGAACAGTGGCTGACTGGGACTAGCTCATCTCCTGGCAGATGGCAAAAGCCCAGGACAAGCCTGACCATGCAAGCATAATGAAAACTTCAGCTCAAAACACATCTGATCACTTTCCATTGGCCAAAGCAAGTAATACCGCAAAGCCCAAGTCAGAGATGACTGTCCCACCTCCTCTACTAAAAGGCACTGCAAAGTTATATGGCAAGCGGTATGGAATCAGAATGCTTTTCTAGGGTGGGAGTGGAAAACTGAGACCAGCATTCCAATCTACCACTTAAAACAGAAAGGAAATATTACTTTTCTCTAGAATCAGAAATTACACTACCGAGTTCTCCAAGTTGCCTAGAATAAGACAAATCCTTATTTGAAATCTAATTTTCTAAATGCTTTTAATTTTCCTGTATTATCTGGCACAGAGTAGATTAACTGGATATTCAATAAATATTTGAGGAATTAAAAAAAATACTGTGCTCACTAAGGAATTGCTTCTTTTGTAACATTAGTTCATCCATTCATTCAGTCATTCCAGAATTATTGATTGAGTACTACCATGTGCCAGGCATTATTTATAAGTGTGTAGGAAACATCAGTACAGAGAAGAAAAAAAATGACTGTCTTTGTGGAGCTTATGTTCTAGCAAGGAGAGACAATTCAAAATAAAACAAAAATAATAAGTAAAGCATATAGTATGTTAGTATTTTATATGTGATTTAAACAAAGAGTAGGCTAAAAGTATCAGGAGGACTAAGGGTAGGTATGGGGACAATCTGCAATTGCAATCTGCAATTTTTCTATAGTCTCTTATCAAAGAGGTGACATTTGACCATAGACTTGAAGGAGGTCAGGGACTTTTTATTCTGTTCTCCATGTACCATTGAGTTCTATAGTGAGCCCTCAGATATCATTTTCAGTGTAAGTGTTGGGGGGAGGGTGTCTGAGGGAAAACTGAGAGTGCAGGACTTTGGGGGTGGACTAGCCCCCATCTCCACCCAGAAACAACCAGAGCACTTCCAATTTTAGATTTAGATTGAGCTATAAGATTGCTTTGGAGGAATATCCTGCCATTAAAAAAATAATGAATGCTGAGATTGGTTCAAGATGGCGGAGTAGAAGGATGTGCCCTCACTCCCTCTTGCAGGAACACTGGAATCACAACTAACTGCTGAACAGTCATCGACAGGAAGATACTGGAACTCACCAGAAAAGATACCCCACATCCAAAGACAAAGGAGAAGCCGCAATGAGACGGTAGGAGGGACGCAATCACAATAAAATCAAACCCCATAAATGCTGGGTGGGTGATTCACAAACTGGAGAACACTTATACCACAGAAGTCCACCCACTGAAGGGAAGGCTCTGAGCCCCACGTCAGGCTTCCCAACCTGGGGGTCCGGCAATGGGAGGAGGAATTCCCAGAGAATCAGACTTTGAAGGCTAGTGGGATTTGATTGCAGGACTTCGACAGGACTGGGGACAACAGAGACTCCAGTCTTGGAGGGCACACACAAAGTACTGTGCACATTGGGACCCAGGGGAAGGAGCAGTGACACCATAGGAGACTGAACCAGACCTACCTGCTAGTGTTGGAGGGCCTCCTGCAGAGGCGGCGGGTGGCTGTGGCTCACCGTGGGAACAAGGACACTGGCAGCACAAGTTCTGGGAAGTACTCCTTGGTGTGAGCCATCCCAGAGTCTGCCATTAGCCCCACCAAAGAGCCGGGTAGGCTCCAGTGCTGGGTCTCCTAAGGCCAAACAACAAACAGGGAGGGAACCCAGCCCCACCCATCAGCAGACAAATGGATTAAAGTTTTACGGAGCTCTGCCTACCAGAGCAACACCCAGCTCTACCCACCACCAGTCCCTCCCATCAGGAAACTTGCACAGGTCTCTTAGATAGCCTCATCCACCAGAGGGCAGACAGCAGAAGCAAGAAGGACTACAATTCTGCAGCCTGTGGAAGGAAAACCACATTCACAGAAAGATAGACAAAATGAAAATGCAGAGGACTATGTACCAGATGAAGGAACAAGATAAAACGCCAGAAAAACAAATAAATGAAGTGGAGATAGGCAACCTTCCAGAAAAAGCACTCAGAATAATGATAGTGAAGGTGATCCAGGACCTCAGAGAAAGAATGGAGGCCAAGATCGAGAAGATGCAAGAAATGTTTAACAAAGACCTAGAAGAATTAAAGAACAAACACCTAGAAGAATTAAAGAACAAACAAACAGAGATGAACAATACAATAACTGAAACGAAAAATACACTAGAAGGAATCAATAGCAGAATAACTGAGGCAGAAGAACGGACAAGTGACCTGGAAGACAGAATGGTGGGATTCACTGCTGCGGAACAGAATAAAGAAAAAAGAATGAAAAGAAATGAAGACAGCCTAAGAGATCTCTGAGACAACATTAAACACACCAACATTTGCATTATAGGGGTCCCAGAAGGAGAAGAGAGAGAGAAAGACTCCGAGAAAATATTTGAAGTGATTATAGTCGAAAACTTCCCTAACATGGGAAAGGAAATAGCCACCCAAGTCCAGGAAGCACAGAGAGTCCCAGGCACGATAAACCCAAGGAGAAACATGCTGAGACACATAGTAATCAAACTGACAAAAAATTAAAGACAAAGAAAAATTATTTAAAGCAACAAGGGAAAAATGACAAATAACATACAAGGGAACTCCCATAAGGTTAACAGCTGATTTCTCAGCAGAAACTCTACAAACCAGAAGGGAGTGGCATGATATATTTAAAGTGATGAAAGGGAAGAACCTACAACCAAGATTACCCAGCAAGGATCTCATTCAGATTCGCGGAGAAATCAAAAGCTTTACAGGCAAGCAAAAGCTAAAAGAATTCAGCACCACCAAACAAGCTCTACAACAAACGCACAAGGAACTTCTCTAAGTGGGAAACACAAGAGAAAAACAAACCCAAACAAACCCATAACAATTAAGAAAATGGTAATAGGAACATATATATTGATAATTACCTTAAACGTGAATGGATTAAATGATCCAACCAAAAGGCAAAGGCTCGCTGAATGGATACAAAAACAAGACGCATCTATATGCTGTCTACAGGAGACCCACTTCAGACCTAGGGACACATACACACTGAAAGTAAGGGGATGGAAAAACATATTCCATGCAAATGGAAGTCAAAAGAAAGCTGGAGTAGCAATACTCATATCAGATAAAATAGACTTTAAAATAAAGAATGTTACAAGAGACAAGGAAGGACACTACATAATGATCAAGGGATCAATCCAAGAAGAAGATATAACAATTATAAATATATATGCACCCAACATAGGGGCACAACAATACATAAGGCAAATGCTAAGAGCTATAAAAGAGGAGATCGACAGTAACACAATAATAGTGGGGGAGTTTTAACACCTCACTTACACCAATTGAGAGATCATCCAGACAGAAAATTAATAAGGAAACACAAGCTTTAAATGACACCATAGACGAGATAGATTTAATTGATATTTATAGGACATTCCATCCAAAAACAGCAGATTACATTTTCTTCTCACGTACACATGGAACATTCTCCAGGATAGATCATACCTTGGGTCACAAATCAAGCCTTGGTAAATTTAAGAAAATTGAAATCGTATCAAGCATCTTTTCCAACCACAATGCTATGAGATTAGAAATAAAATACAGGGAAAAAAACGTAAAAAGCACAAACACATGGAGGCTAAACAATACACTACTTAACAACCAAGAGATCACTGAAGAAATCAAAGAGGAAATAAAAGAAAACCTAGAGACAAATGACAACAAAAACATGATGATCCAAAACCTATGGGATGCAGCAAAAGCCCTTCTAAGAGGAAGGTTTATAGCAATACAATCCTACCTCAAGAAACAAGAAAAAAGTCTCAAATAAACAATCTAAACTTACACCTAAGGGAAGTAGAGAAAGAAGAGCAAACAAAACCCAAAGTTAGTAGAAGGAAAGATATCTTAAAGTCAGAGCAGAAATAAATGAAATAGAAACAAAGGAAACAATAGCAATGGTCAATAAAACTAAAAGCTCGTTCTTTGAGAAGATAAACAAAATTAATAAACCTTTAACCAGACTCATCAAGAAAAAGAGGGAGAAGACACAAATCAATAAAATTAGAAATGAAAAAGGAGAAGTTACAACGGACATCACAGAAATACAAAGCATCATAAGAGACTACTACAAGAAACTCTATGCCAATAAAATGGACAACCTGGAAGAAATGGACAGATACTTAGAAAGGTATAACCTTCCAAGACTGAACCAGGAAGAAATAGAAAATATGAACAGACCAATCACAAGTAATAAAATTGAAACTGTTATTAAAAATATTCCAACAACAACAACAAAATATTCCAACAAACAAAAGTTTGGGACCAGATGTCTTCACAGGTGAATGTCTTCACAGGTGAATTTTATCAAACATTAAGAGAAGAGCTAACATCCATCCTTCTCAAACTCTTCCAAAAATTTGCAATGGAAGGAACTCTCCCAAACTCATTCTATGAGGCCACCACCACCCTCATACCCAAACCAGACAAAGATACTACAAAAAAAGAAAATTACAGACCAATATCACTGATGAATATAGATGCAAAAATCCTCAACAAAATACTAGCAAACAGGACCCAACAACACATTAAAAGGATCATATACCATGATCAAGTGGGATTTATCACAGGGATGCAAGGATTCTTCAATATACACAAATCAATCAGTGTGGTACACCATATTAACAAATTGAAGAATAAAAACCATATGATCATCTCAATAGATGCAAGTAAAGTTTTTGACAAAATTCAGCACCCATTTATGATAAAAAACTCTCCAGAATGTGGGCATAGAGGGAACCTACCTCAACATAATTAATGCCACATGACAAACCCACAGCAAACACCATTCTGAATAGTGAAAAACTGAAAGCATTTCCTCTAAGATCAGGAGGAACAAAATAAGGAGGTCCACTCTCACCACTATTACTCAGCATAGTTTTGGAAGTCCTAGCCACGGCAATCAGAGAAGAAAAAAGAATCCAAATCAGAAAAGAAGAAGTAAAACTGTCACTGTTTGCAGATGACATGATACTATACATAGAGAATCCTAAAGATGCCACCAGAAAACTACTAGAGCTAGTCACTGAATTTGGTTAAGTTGCAGGATACAAAATTAATGCACAGATATCTCTTGCATTCCTATACACTAACAACAAAAGATCAGAAAGAGAAATTAAGAAAACAATCCTATTCACTGTTGCAACAAAAAGAATAAAATACTTAGGAATAAACCTACCTAAGGAGGTAAAAGACCTGTGCTCAGAAAACTATAAGACACTGATGAAAGAAATCAAAGATGACAAAAACAGATGGAGAGGTATGCCATGTTCTTGGATTGGAAGAATCAATATTGTGAAGATGACTATACTACCCAAAGCAATCTACAGATTAAATGCAATCCCTATCAAATTACCAGTGGCATTTTCTACAGAACTAGAACAAAAAATCTTAAAATTTGTATGGAGACACAAAAGACCCTGAATAGCCAAAGCGGTCTTGTGGGGAAAAAACAGAGCTGGAGGAATCAGACTCCCTGCCTTCAGACTATACTACAAAGCTACAGTAATCAAGACAATATGGTACTGGCACAAAAACAGAAGAAGTATAGATCAATGGAACAGAATAGAAAGCCCAGAGGTAAACCCATGCACCTATGGTCAACTAATCTGTGACAAAGGAGGCAAGGATATACAATGGAGAAAAGACAGTCTCTTCAATAAGAGGTGCTGGAAAAACTGGACAGCTACATGTTAAAGAATGAAATTAGAACACTGCCTAACACCATACACAAAAATAAACTCAAAATGGATTAGAGACCTAAATGTAAGACTGGACACTATAAAACTCTTAGAGGAAAACATAGGCAGAACACTCTTTGACATAAATCACAGCAAGATCTTTTTTGACCCATCTCCTAGAGTAATGGAAATAAAATCAAAAATAAACAAATGGGACCTAATGAAAGTTAAAATCTTTTGCAAAGCAAAGGAAACTACAAAAAAGATGAAAATGCAACCCTCAGAATTATAACTGGGTCTGGTCCCAGAATTTGGTCTTCTTGACAGCTTAGATCCACTTCAGTTATCTGTATCTGCTAGGTTCTTTGATTGCAGACTACAGAAACCCACACTGGAACACTTAAGAAAAAAAAAAAGAATGAAAAGAATCAAGGTTAAGAAGTAGCTTGGAAGTAAAAATAAAAGAACTAGGTCTTACTTACAAAACAGAAATAGACTCACAGACATAGAAAACAAATTTATGGTTACCAAAGGGGAAAGGGAGGCGGGAGGGATAAATTAGGAATTTGGGATTATCAGATACACACTATTATATATAAAACAGATAAACAACAAGGACCTACTGTATAGCGCAGGGAACTATATTCAGTGTCTTGTAATCACCTATAATGGAAAAGAATCTGAAAAAGAATGGATATATAACTGAATCACTTTGCCGTACACCTGAAACATTGTAAATCAACTGTACTTCAATTTTTAGAAAAAAAACTAAGTGTTAACTCAAACAGCTTCGAGGATCTGGGGCCAGCAATACATGGACACTTTCTTCAGGCCACTGAGGTTGAGATAAAAGAATTGCTACAATTTTCATTTTTTGACAGCTTATTCAAGTTTTAATTTCTGGGGTAAGAATGTCTGATACATTCTTATTCCTGGATCCTGGCATGGAATGAACCCCCATCATCCTAAACCCAGTGGACTATTATCAGAATCACAGGTAATGGATACTGGGCTGGACAGGCAAATGCGACAGCTGTCCACTCCATTCCATGAAAATATCATAGGGTGAGGCGTTTCATTTTAGAGGGTTATAATCTAGTTTGCAAGGAAATAAAGCTACAGGTCACTTATCTCAATGAAGGAAATGTATTATTGCTGGAAAAATAAGGTATCCTTCCTGTTAACTATGAGAAGCTAACAGAGAGTTAGTCCTAGACATGTGTTTTCTCACCTGAGGCACATTTTAAGAAAGGTGTCCCTCATCTTCTGCAAACTCTCAGCTGGAACAGGGCACTGCTGATTCCTAACCACAGGATTTCCTCTGTTCTTGCCCTCTCTAGATTTCAAGCAACTTGGGCAACAAATTTAAGTGTTAAATAAATAACTCTGATCACAAGCCTCAGATTATTCACAATCAATTCCTCCAGTGTATATAAGTATTCGTGTGTGTGCGCGTGCGTGCACATGCACGTGTTAGGTGAAAGTGACAGGTGAGGGGAAACGGCTAGAAAAAGGGAAGGAGAAGAAAACTTAGGGATAAAGCCTCAACAGTGGAAAAGCAAAGAGGAAATCCCTGTGGTGAAAACATCTTCTTTCCCCCCAAGCTAATGGATTTTAGGGCAATTTGCCTACTAGGTGCTAAAAGATTTTGATCATAAGTGAAGACTGATCACATAAATGAGGATTCATGTTTATGCCAACAGATATACAGTATAATTTATGTGCCCATTTATTTCTTCCACAAACCTTTACTGTGCCTGCACTTGCACTCAGCACACGTGAATGATTCTGATGTGTTTCCTGCCCTCACAGAGCTGATAGGTAATGGCGGCCGTGAGGCAGGTAGAAATAACAGAGACCTGGGAGAGCGTTTCTTGGGGGGTGGGGGAGAGTTGAGGCTGCCATGGGCTCCCATCAAAGAAAAAGCACACGAGGGCTCCCAAAGGAAACTGAGTTTCATGAAGAAAGAATTCAACACTTGCCAGTGGAGATAAGAGAAGGCACTCAGAAAACCAAGGGACCTGAACCAAAAGGAAGAGCCACACGATCCTCATGAGAACTACTGAGAACAACAGGTGAGGGAATGGAGAGCAGCTCAGATCAAAACCAAAGTGGGAGGCTGCGCTGCAGAAAAGGAGGAGCTCTTTCTGCAAAAATCTGGAGCCAGCTGGGAAGGACCAGGCAGAGGGCCAGATTTTATGGAGCCTGAAGCAGCATTCAATTTCGAGGACTCTCTTTAAGAAGAACACAAAACTGTAAATAGCAACTCAGGTTTGAAAGCGAATACTTATTTGGAAAGAGAAATCACAATGCATTACACATCTTTAAATGTGACAATTACCTTAGACTTTGCAAAATCCAGAAAAAGATAATAGTTGTACTCATAGACACACATCTATATTGGTTTTCCTAATTTTTATTTATTGGCTGTATTTTCTTTTTGGTCATTCATTTCTTCCTATGAAAATGACTTTGTAGCATAATTCTCTACAGAGTGAACAGAAAAATAATTCAGTCTTTTGTCTATCAAATGATTAATTTTTAAATTTTTGGTATTTTTAACTAGACATTGACCTGGTCAATCTTTGGCTTACAGTCTTATACATCTGAAGATGGGAAGAAGTTTTCACAAACTAGCTTCTGGCTCTGTATATTTCCAACCTTATTTCTCCTCCCCAATCCACAGGCTTCTGATGCCCATAGGACATGGCATAGGGTGCATTACCGTGATAGGGCTTCTGGTCATGTCCCTTTGTGTAAGTACAGCAGTATTTCCAGGAATATTGCTGGAAGCCATTCTAACACTGAAAAGGCCAGAAATTCCTTAACTCCACATAGAAGTGCCTGTGAACCACAAAACATATCCCACTACATTCAAATTAAACTCAACTCTCGCTTAGTTGAATGACAGAATGCCCATGGCCACTCAAATGCCACTGAACGTGAGGGGAAGCATGACAGAGTGGAAGGAGAAATAGAAATAGAGTGGTGCTAACCAATTGTCATCAACTATTGTTCTTCCACAAATTTTATTATCCATATGACCATGTGAACACATTGCACAGGCCCCTCTCAGGGCCTTGAAAAATAACTGTGCAAGTGACGGACTTTGAACTTTGCCAGACCCTGGAGAGGGCCTGGGTATTCAAGAAACCTCTGGGGCTTCCCTGGTGGTGCAGTGGTTGAGAGTCCGCCTGCCGATGCAGGGGACGCGGGTTCGTGCCCCGGTCCGGGAAGATCCCACATGCCGGCGGAGCGGCTGGGCCCGTGAGCCATGGCCGCTGAGCCTGCGCGTCCGGAGCCTGTGCTCCGCAACGGGAGAGGCCACAGCAGTGAGAGGCCCGCGTACCACAAAAAAAAAAAAAAAAAGAAACCTCTGAACAATGCCTCCATACGCAAAAGAACGAAAAAAACCTAGAGAAAAAGGAACTGTAATCCAGTGTTAAGATCTGGGAAACAGGCCTGCTACCTAAAGGGGAGGAGAAATAAATGAGATTTTAGAAAGGTTCATAAGGTTTCAGCCAGTGTGAAGATTAGATGGAGAGTCTGCACTTGTAAGACTCTCTGACTCAACTGTACATAACATGTTCCCAGGGAACCCTGTATTACCTATCTGTTGCTGCATAACAAATTACTCCAATATGCAGAGGCTTGAAACAAAAATAAGCATAAATGATCACACACAGTTTCTAAGTGTTGGGTATTTGGGAGTGTTTAGCTGGGAGGTTCTGACTCAGGGTCTCCCGTGAGGTTTCAGTCATGACATTGGCTGGGACTGGTCACTTGAAGGCTTCGTTGAGGTTGGAGGATCATGTCATTCTCATGCCTGACAAGTTTGTGCTAGTTGTTGACAAGAGGCATCAGTTCTGACCACATGCACCTCTCCACAGGGCCTCTTTTTTTTTTTTTTTTTCTGCGGTACGCGGGCCTCTCACTGTTGTGGCCTCTCCCGTTGTGGAGCACAGGCTCTGGACGCACAAGCTCAGTGGCCATGGCTCACGGGACCAGCCGCTCCGCGGCATGTGGGGTCCTCCCAGACCAGGGCACGAACCCGCGTCCCCTGCATCGGCAGGCAGACTCCCAACCACTGCACCACCAGGGAAGCCCCACAGGGCCTCTTGAGTGTCCTTCTGACATGGCAGCTGGCTTCCTCCAGAGTGAGGGAGCCAAGAACAAAAGGGAAAGCCTCAATGTCTTTCATGACCTAGTCTCAGGGTCACACTCCGACATTTCTAAAAATCCCTCCTGGTTACACTGGTCAGCTCTATTCACTATGGGAGGGGACTGCACAGGGTATGACCACCAGGAGGTGGGGCTCAAGAGGACCCTCTTGGAGGCTGGCTTCCCCTGACTCTTCACGCTGTAATGTAGGTTAATTTTGTCCAGCTGCGGACCAGAATTTGGAAACACTGTCCTGGCAAGAGGTGGAAAAGGCCCAGGATCCCAGGAATTTGTAAGTGTGTGTGTGTGTGTGTGTGTGTGTGTGTGTGTGTGTGTATAGCGGGGTCTCCAGAAGTAGCTACTGGCAGGATTCTGACTCATAAGCTGCAAAGAAACAGAGTGACTTAGTTTCATAGATGAACCTCGTGGACATAGAAAAGGAAAATGAATTCTCTAAGGCCACAAGGCCAGTCAGATTCAGAGATGGTATTAAAACCCAGGTCTCCTGACTAATCTTAATCATAGTGATAATAATTTAAATACTGGAGTATTTTTCTCTATATCAGGTACTCACCTAAGTTTTATATGTACATCATCATCTCAGATTATATATATATACCAAGGAAACTGAGGCACCAAAAGGTCTAGCAAATTGTTCAAGGTCATACAGCTGGTAAAGGTAGAGCTGGCATTTCAACCAAAGCCTTCCTAGTGCCCCAAACCCCTTTCTTCACCCTCACATGCCACTCTTCTAGGCCTTCTATTCTTTTAAGCCTATCAAGTTACCTCCTTCCTTTAATCCATTGCCCCACCCTACCCACCATAACTTGTCCCCAAGGAGGAGTCTTCTGTTTGGGGCTACCCTAAGGGGACTTGCTTTATAAATTACTGGACATAAGTGGGAACACAATGAAAACCTAAGAAGTGGAACCCAGTATTCAAAATTGGATTCTAAACATTCTGGACATACAAGGTCAATGTGTTTTATATTCTATGGAAGTTTAGACTTTTTTTCAAAGTGAAACTTCAGACTTTGGTCCTCACCCAGCCAAGGTCTCCCCAAGCCAAGTACTCCGATACGTAACAGTCAACACTAATAAAGCACTGACTACACGCTAGCCATTGTTCTAAGAGTTCTAGCTATGCTGACTCACTTTAATCTTTACAATAGTCTCATGAGGTAAGTGTACTATTATTATCTCCTTGTTAATGTAATTTATCTGCACAGCTAAGCGAGTGGTCATTCTAAGATTTGAACACAGAAAGTCTGGCTCCAGAGTTCATCCTCTTAAGCAATATGCTACATCTTTGTCTTTCTTCTTTCTAGGCTGTCCTTGTGTTGGTAGTGCTGTCCGTGGAGTCTAAGATTTGATCCTCATGTTTGTCAACATTCATAGATAAGAATCCTCTTTTTTTTGTTTTTTTTTTGCGGTACACGGGCCTCTCACTGTTGTGGTCTCTCCCGCCGCGGAGCACAGGCTCCGGACGTGCAGGCCCAGCGGCCATGGGCCACGGGCGCAGCTGCTCTGTGGCACACGGGATCCTCCCGGACCGGGGCACGAACCCGCGCCCCCCGCATCGGCAGGCAGACTCCCAACCACTGCGCCACCAAGGAAGCCCGATAAGAATTCTTGAGCACCTGCTAGGGTGAGGCACTGTGCTGAGCACTTGGTATAAATTGGTTGAAGAAAACAGACATGGTTCCTGTCTTCCCTGAGTCTGCACTCTAGTGGGAGCAACAGACCTTAAAGAAAGTCATAAACATACATTTTTTAAAATTAGTAAGTCAGTAAATAAGGATTCAGCTTGAAGTGGCATTCATTGTTATGAAAGAAGCAAACACGGTGCTCTAATAGACAAACCCAAGAGGATGCACTTAGACATGTCGTCGGGGAAGTTCACTCTGACTTTGAACCTGCTATCTAAAGGATGTAAAGTCTAAAACTGAGAAAAGGGAAGAGGCACTCCAGTTAAACATGGAAGGTATAAGACATTCATCCTGACCCCTTCAACAATCCCTACTCAAATTGAGTATTAAAAGAATTAATGAGAAAGAAACTCAGAAGGACAAAGAGAATGGGTGAAGAGAGAGAGCATTGTGGTTGCAAAGAATGATCACAGTTTCGGAAGATAAAAAGTGGAAGGAAGAGTTAGCAAAACTAAAAATGCAAAATACCAAGTGCTTGCAAAGGCGATGCCATTGTTAAAGGCATCAAGTCACAGCACTGAACTCCCCAGAAAAGTCTCAGGAATTGAAGGCACCTGACGTGGGTCATGTAGGGGTAGAAAGTATAGGGAGGACATCAGAAAAATGTCTTGAAAGTCAGTATAAAGAACATTTAGGCCCCCAGATTCTCTCCTCCATTCCACCTATTCAGGCAACTGTCCCTCCCTCATTCTGCCAGGATGACAGAGGATTTTTATTCCATGGAAAATTTGAGTGGCTTCATACCCAGGATGCCATGCCCAGAGGAAGTAGGGGAGAGATGCATGGAAACAAGGGTTTAAGCACAAATCTATATATTGGAACATGATTTCTACTCCTCCCAGCCTCCTAAGTCTCTGGCTTTGGGTTATAACCCTATTGCATCATTTGTTTTAAATTGTGTACATTTATCCTTTTCATAAAAATTATAGGCACACGCACATACACATTTTTTTAAGAGGAGAGGAAAGGCATTCCTGGCAGAGGGAACAGCATGTGTGAAGGTCCTGGTTGGTGCATTAGGGACCAGAGAAGAGGTCCCTCTGTTGGGAGGGCAAGGGCGAGAGGAGGAGATCTGGGAGATGGGGTTAGAGAAGGAGCAGGGCCAGATGTTGCAAGACCTAGCACGCCATCAAAAGGAGCTCGGGTTTTCTTTGAAATGCAGCCACGAAGGGGTTTTAAGCCATGGGTAACATGATCTTATTTAGGTTTAAAGAGTTACTCTGGTTGTATAATAGATTGTCACATATTTAGCTAGGCCATCTCATGAAAAATTACGTACCCTAGTACTTTAGAGCAGACAGGACCCTCAAGATCATGTACTCCAACCCTTCCTTTTAAAAGATAAGCAAACTAAGACAGAGAAAATTTATGATTTGCCCAAGGTCATATAGCTAATAACTGTGTGAGGCTTTTAAACCAGGAGTTGGAAAGTGATAGATTATACTTTTAAAAAATCATTCTACTCTATATTTCCTTTGGCCAGAAGTGATGTCTCCTTTTTCTGAACTTTCATCTCACCTTATTTTTCTCTCCTCTGGTACTTACTCATTTATTACCTTGATCATAGTTCTTTGTGTTCACGTCTTGTCTTATCTCCTTTATGAGACTGTAAAAGCAATCTCTGTAGAGCAGGAGGTATGGTTTGTACCTATTGTGTCTCCATAGGGCTTTGCTCGTGGTAGGTGAATCAACATTTGGTGAATGGATGGATGGATGGATGGATGGATGGATGGATGGGTGAGTGAATGAATTCTCCGTAGGCTATAAGTAAAACAGAGTATCTACTGACTAGATATGGACATGTAGATTTTACTCATTCTGATTTACCATTCTAGGTTACCTCCTAGCTATGTTTTCATTCATTTTCTTTAATAGGAACATATTGGAAAGTGGTCATTTTTTAATCAGATGAAATGAGGTGGCCTAGAAAAATGTCATATTTCTAAGTCAGGCAATTCTTTCTCCCAAGTTTATCAGCAGGGAGAGCCTCTCCACACTCACCCCGCTGGCTGGGCTTCTACATTCTTTCTCCACACATGGTCCTTGGGGAGTTTATTTCTTACTGGATCTTTTTTTTTTTTTTTTTTTCCAAGAGATAGCTGAGACTGCCCATAAGAAACTAATCAAGTGTTCAGGGTAAAACAGTGATATCACAAAGAAGAAATACGTTTTGCTTAAGGTAATAAAAAATGCTGGGCTGCACCTATGCCCTCTCCAGCAGAGAAATACACAAACATATCAACTAACTATCAACTAACCATGAAAACTAACACTGCCAATAGTGGAGAAAGCCCTGAAGAGAGATTGGGGAGCTCTGGATTTTGTCCCTGCCTTCAATTTTGACTTGTTGAGTGGCTCTGGTAATTCATGGGATCTCTCTCTCTCTCTCTCTCTCTCTGTCTCTCCCTCTTGGTATCCTCATCCATAAAAGAGAGATGAAAATATTTGCAACAATTGGTCATAGGCCCAGTTTCTGCTACAACTAAATGACCCATTAATTCTGTCAGTAAAATCAGTCAGACTGGTTTTGGCAGGTAACTATTACATTTTTGGACTCACTGACTTGGCATCCTGCGCATACATGCTCAGGCACATGTTGAGAATCTTTGCCAGAGATGAAGTTATACATCGTACGTTGGCTTCCCAAAGGAAGAAACGAGCTCCAGGGCATGGGACTTCTGATGATCTAAGATCTCCACTAAGGCAATAGGCATTCTGAAGGCAAACATGACTCATCACGCATGGGATCTCAATCAACTGTTCACAAACTTTGGTTTGAGGGTTGGGAAAGTCTGGAAAAGATTCTCGGGTAAAGCTTAATCCAGAAGGGTACAGACTGTTTTCTTTGTGAAGTGACACATGTCACTGTTGTGAAACAGTGAAAACTGGAAAAGAGTGCCTCGCGTCAAGTCTCACGGAGTCATCCCACTGCCCCGTCCACAGACATCTCTTGCTTTCTCCTCCGGTACCCCAGCATTGCAAGGAAGCCACTGTGCTCAGACTGCTTCAGCTGTTTCACCACATCACGTATCTATTGCTATGAAATAAACAGTTTGTAGTTTAGGGTCACAACATTTTATTATTTGCTCTTGATTCTGTCATTTGAGTGGGGCTCAGCAGGGTGATTCTTCTGCTGGTCCGGCCTCGGGTCACGTAGGCAGGTGCTGTCATCTGGAGTCTCAAACTGGGCTGGAACATCCAGAATGACATCACTGACATGCATGAACCTCAGCTTGGATAGCTGGAACAGCGGGTGGCTGGCTAGGCATCCTTCTCTCTCTTCCTTTCTCTCCAAGTTTCTCCAAGCACAGTAGATGAACTTTATGGCATGGTGACTCATGGCTCCCCAAATCACAAAAGCAGAAGCGGCAAGGCCTTCTTAAGGCTCATGCCTAGAACAGCCACAGTGCCAACTCTGTGGTGTTCTACTGGTTAAAGCAAATCACATTCCAGCCCGGAATCAAGGAGAAGGAAAACACCTTCATGTAAGGAGTGGCAAAGAATCTCTGGCTATCTTCAACCCACCACAATTATGTAATCAGGTCTTGTGGAATAAAGGAGTATCTTGTTACCTGCTCATCCTGCTGCCCCTGCTACAGACATCTCCTGTTTCCTGTTTGAATGTTGCACTATTACATGAATCCTCCACCCCAGCACTCTGTTGCTTCCACTTCTCTGCCACTACCAGCCAATTTCTCTCTACTCCCTTTCTTTCCACCCTATAGTTTCTTATCTTCCATGGGCTCTGCTGCTCCATGGTATTACCACCTGTGGCTTCTGCTGGTCTAAAAGTTAGCAATGTGCAGAATAAAGCTGACATAGCTGGCCTGAGACTGCTTTCCTTAGGAAGGCCTGCTTTCAAGGTTGACCCTTGACTGGGATCTGGGAACTTGGATTAGTCGGGTTTCTTCAGAGATACACAACCAAAAGGATATGTGTGTGTATAATAGAGAGAAAAAGATTTCTTAGAAGAAATGGGTTCACGTGATTATGGAGGCTGGCAAGTCTGAAATCTGCAGTGTGTGCCGGCAGGCTGGCACTCCACGAGAGCTGACCTGAAGTCCAAAGGCCGTCTGCTTGAGAATTCCCTTTTGCTGGGGAGGCCAATCTGTTTGTTCTGTTTAGGCCTTCAGCTGATTGGACGAGGCCCACCCATATCATGGAAGGCAATCTGCTTACTCAGAATTTACTCGTTTAAATGTTAATCTCATCCAAAAGCACCCTCCAAGTTGACATATAAAATGAACCAACACAGGAGGGTTCCCATCATCCCCAGAACTGATAAGAGTGACTCACTGTGACTAAACTGTTTGTATGAGTAACGTGGTTTGTGCTGAACAGCTGCTTTCATTATTCCCATGAAGAATTTAAAAAGGCATTCCCAGTCTAGAATTTTATTATGTGCTTGGCAGAGTGCCTACGTGACTGGACACCAGTAAAACCCTGGGCACCGAGACTCTAACGAGCATCCCTGGTAGACAATTCTCGTGTGTTGTCAGAACTCGTCACCGGAGGAATGAAGCACATCCTGTGTGACTCCACGGGGAGAGGACTCTTGGAAGCTTGTGCCTGGTTTCCTCCAGAGTTTGCCTTGTGTATATTTTCCCTTTGCTGATTTTGCTTTGTACCCTTTTGCTATAATAAATCTTATTTATGACTATGACTCTATGCTGAGTCCTCTGAGTTTTCCTAGCAAATCACTGAACCTGAGAGAGGTCCTGGGGGGCCCTAGCACAAATAGGAAATGGAAAAAGTATGTCATTTGCATAGGTCTGTCTCTAACTGTTAATACCACGGAAACAAAGATGGAAAGTATTTCATATACTTAAGGTCTTATATGAGTGAGTACTATGCTCCATATGATGATGTGTTCAAAGGAGATATTAGGAACACAAATGAGTGACCAAGACTTCCTGGAGGGGGTGGGATATCTGAGTAAGTAAGAAAAAGCGTAAGGAAGAAGCCCAGTGTTTGAGAGTTCAGACTCCAGAGACATGGCTGAGTCCAAATCTTGGCTTTACTGGTGACTAGCAAATCGTTAATCAATGTAAGCTTTAATTTCCACAATTGGAAGGTGGCATAAAAAATATATATATATTTACTAAGTACCATGTCCTAGGCAATTCATGTGCTAACTCACTTAACCTTCACAAAAATCGTATGAGGCAAGTATTATTTTAATCTTTATTTTACAAAATCAGAAACGGAAGCCCAGAAAGTGGTCTTGCTAATACCCACCATAGAGGGTATTGCGAAGCTTAAATGAGTCAATATATGTAATGCCCTTGGGAAGTGTCCGGAGCAACAGAAGCACTCAATAAATATTAACCGTTACGTTTTAAAACATGATAAAAAGGAGAGGAAAGGAAGAAGCTGGGAGCAAGTGCCTTGCATGAGCAAAGCCAGGAATGTCCCGCAGCAGAGCGCATTCTCTGAGTAATGAGTGGATTGAGGGCAGCGAACCAGGACTGAATCCACTCGTGTGTGCCCCGCATTAGGCTCAGAACTTCAACCCACTGCATACAAAGGAAGGATGCTGGATTAAAGAGTAGTCGAAATGTGACCTGTGGGCAGAGTTTAGAGGGTCTTGACCATCCTTTTAGCACTTACTATCTAAAGCTATGAATCTCAATTTGACAAATGACAGGGTCCCTAGAAACCACAGTATTTTCAGGCGATATGAAACAACTATGTATTAGTCGATGATGAAGATAAAAGTTTTTTAGAAAAGGGGACCTCCCTGGTGGTCCAGTGGATAAGACTGCGTTTCCAATGCAGGGGGCATGGGTTCGATCCCTGGTTGGGTAACTAAGATCCCGAAGGCTGTGCGGTGCAGCCAAAAAAAAAAAAAGTTTAAGAAAAAAACTTCAGCGAGAGAAATTTAAAATATTAAATTTTAGATACTTATTTTAAAAAGTAAACATTTCCTTTTCTGTAAACAAGTGAAACACCATTATTATTTGATTTTTAGTAGCTTCAGAACTACTGCATTAGACAATGGAAAAAGAGGAGTGGTTGGGTAGATATATCTGGTTTGGGGCATAGAATTTTGACTGAAGTCGAGGAAGGAGAATGGTTAGGAAACTGTGGCACTAATTTGAACATAAAGAAATGCAAGTCTGACTCAAGGTGAGTTCATGGGAAATAAAAGGAAATAGCTGAGCACAAGATCAATGATGAAGGAAGCATAGACGGTATTTTGTCGTCCATAAAGATCTGGGTTCAAATCTCCACTAATTATCAAATTCTGAGTCCTCTGAAGCTCAGCTGCCTTATCGGTCAGATGGAATTGATAACAGTTGCCTTAGGGGGCTGCTGTGAAGGCAAACGACAGAGTGAAGGTTAATGCCATTTGATACAGAAGCTGTTCTTATTATAAACAATACCTGGATGTGGGAGAGTGAGAAGGTGTGAGCAGTCAAAGATGGCTGCAAGGACCTGACCCCAGGTGCCGGAAAGCAGACGGCTCCCTGGAAAGCAACAGGAAAGAGGGAAGATCAGTCCAGTCCTGATGGAGGATGATGGGCTTCATTTTAGGCACACCGAATGAGGACAAATATTTTGTTTGCTCTGCTGAAAAGAGAACTTTTCATGAATATGGGAAAGTAAAATTATCATCTCAGAAAGAGTGGTATATATAGTATTGTCTTCCTATTTATGGCATATTGAAAGGGCTTAAGCATCCTGTGAATGTAAACTATAGTATATGAAAAGAATTTCAAAGAAATACAGATTTAGGGCAAAAAGGGAAGGGAGTTCCTAGGGCCTAGGATAAATTGTACACAATTTGTGATACAAAAATTATAACTAGATTTTTGTAAGTTAAACTGTGATTATTGCATGATTTTTCAGCCTTGCAGTGGTTATATAAATTAAAATATACTGTGCATGGGTGGAAATAAGCCCCTTTATGTGACTTTCTGTGAATGGTCAGCTCATTCATGGCCAAATTGAGACTACCCTTGAGAATCAGGTAGTCTTGGCTTTGAATAAGGCCCTGCAAATTTGGACAAATTTCTTAACCTAGAGAGGTTAAGAGAGAGAACCTCAATTTCATAATATGTGAAAAGAGATGGAAATAAGACCTCTTTTACAAGGTTCCTGTGAGAATTACATGAGACTACGTTTGGCACTCACACAACTGATAATCAGTAGACATAAGTTCCCCATCCCTTTGTCCTTGCTGTAATGGCATGGAAGCTATTAGCTGCAGAAGAAAGATACAGGTATGATTTTTGAGAAGTTTTAGAACCGTATTCATAATCTAGTTTTTGCCTTAATCAGTGGAGGATGATTTACAAAGAAATATTCTAGGAAAGTCTGAACTGGGTGACTAAGTTCTGAATAGAACTGTTAAGACAAAACACATTGCACTAAGCGTTAGTAAAGCACACACCAGGTTGTACCTATGAAGTTCTTATTTTAAATCTTGATTCTTTATATGTCCCTTTTTCAGTAGGTACTATGTTCAAATCTTCCAGTGAAGAGCCATTTTGTCACTTACAATGTGGAGTTGGAAATTCATGGATTTGATTGAGAGATATCTCATTAGAAAATGCCAGTCTTGTCTAGAGAAGCATAATGAAAACATCACTGACCTATTGGAAGCCAAGTCACTTACTCTTTTGAGAGCAGGCCTCAGAAATGGAAACTTATAACATGACAATTGCTGATCTTGCAGATCCTAGTACATCCCCCAATATTCCACGAGAACCACTGTAGCACCTAGAAACTACACCTGGTTCTATACCTGGGTGTACTTGTGTAATGTATTTCTTTCCTCCCTGAATCCTAAGCTCTCTGGTGGAAGAAAACCTCTCTGTCTGTCTCATTGCTATTTTACTAGAATCTAATGCAATGCACCTCACAGACACACAGCAAATGTTTGTGGAAGGATGAAGGAAGGGAGCTAGGAGGAAGGGATCTGATACAGTACTTGGCAATGCAGTCAGCACTTTAGAAAGCTTGTTTAATGGATAGAGTAAGTCACATTTCCTGTTTCCCTCTTAGTCATGTACTCTGTAGGACAGAACAAATGTTATGTTAGGTCGCAAAGAAAAGTCTCAAGGCAAATGCACAAACAGTAATGAAAACTATATCAATGTTATCATACTAGCCAAAATTTTTATTGAGTGCTTACTATATGCTAAGCACTTTATATGCATTAATCATTGCCTATCACAATAATGTGGAGAGAATTTCCATGTGACAGATGGAGCGACTGAGGCTCAATGTGGTTTTATCAGGTAGTTAATAGTAGAAACAGGATTCCAGTCCAAGCCTGCCTGACTCTTCACTACCCTGCACACTTTTCTAAGGGCTCAGCAGTACCTCATAGTGGTTTCCAAGTCTCCACTCCCAGCACAAGGACTAGAGTGACCAGGCCTCCTGTAGGCAGGATAAGGAGGCCACCTGTGGTTGAGCACATGGAGACCACCCTCCTGGGTTCACGCAGGTGTCCCTCCAGGAGTCTGGCCACAACACAGTTCAGAACCACAGAGGCTGATGGTAGAAATGAACGATCAGGAGGAACAAGGCAAGCTGATCTTCATATAAGACCAAAACAAACACAGATTCGGAAAAAGAGAAAGCCTGGGTCCCAAGGATCAGGAACACACGTATTGCTGTAAAAAGGGAACATAGGAGCTTGCTGCTGGCATCTCAGAAAACTAGCAAAAGGCATCTTGGCTCGGAAGATGACTGAGGAAACACAACAAGAAAGGACCTTGCATACAAGGCATGACTCTTCCTTCACCCTCAATCCCATCCCTGTACCCACAAACCCTTTCTCTTCTTCCTCCTCCTCCTTTTTCTCCCTCCTTCCCCCCTTCCCCCTTCCCTCCTCTCCCCTCCCCCTTCCCTCCTCTCCCCCTCCCCCTCCCCCCTCCCCTTCTGTAAGAACACTTCTGCTGCTAAAGTGTTCTTACATGCCCCAGGTTGCTGGTTCCTGCTCTTCATTCAAACATCTTTGGAAAACAAGGTTAAAATGTCTCGATCTAGGATTGAACTGACAGTGCTTATGTCTCTGTCCCCTTCATCTTGAGGGCAAGAACGCATATTCCATTTCTTTTTTATCCCCCTCACAGCACCTATTACTAGATACCATATGCTCTGCACGTACTTGGCACTCAATAAATGCTTGCTGAATGGCTGACTCTTCCCGTCTCCCCACCCTTTCCTTCCCACCCCTACAGCATTACTTTAAAGATATGTTGCAGAGCTGTGGGGCGAGGTTTAAGACCCGTTTTGACAAATAACCCTTATGGGTGTTTAAAGCCAAAAGATCGAATATTTAAAGTAGAAATATGAGCTGTAACTTCATGGGTGTTCTTTGAAGAGATGCATAAAGCTGTACAAATAGATAGCCTTTCAGACAGGACATAACAGACCCAGCTTTGTGCATTTGCAAATATACAGAAGAGAAGAGCCTGAACTTCGCTTTGAACCCTACGTTTCCTTCTGAAATCAGTTTAAATGGGAGAGTGAAGGTAGTTAAATCTTCTATTTTTAAAAAGGAGATGTTACAAGTACTTTGGCTTTAAAAGCCTATGTCCTTGATTCATAATATAAGAGGTGACATTAAATCTATGCCCCCTCACTGCCCCCCACGCCCACAGACAGGAACCTACAGGCAAAAACAAGGCTGGATTCCATGGAAGTAGTGAGAGCAAATCCACTCCTATAAAAAGGGGCTTTTACAATCTCAGACATGAGATCCTGGTGCTGGGAAGTTTTAGGGACCAAAGCAAGGATCCAGGGACAGCAGATGGTTGAAGAACCATAGCGGAATCAACATCACACAGTGGCTCTGGTAATGCCTTCATGAGGCTGCTGAGCTTAGAATACAAGTCCCAAGAGAGAAGTGAGCATGAGTTGAGCAGGCCCATCGCCCCATAGGATCCCTTTTCTTCCAAGGATGTCTGGAGTTCCCTGGCTGCTTAGGTTAATATGGCAGAAACAAAAGTGCATCCTATCTCGGGCTGCAGCTCCAGCTTTGACTGTCCCATGTTCTCTTAGAGCAGCTGAGCTCTTAGCTCATATGCCTATTCTATGTTCTAGAGGTGATCTCAGCAAGTGGAAGCTGCTTGACACGTCTTATTTTTGTTTTAAGCAGAATTATTTTGCATGGAGCTATGTTTGCCCAGTGGCTAAAGAGGTTACTTAAAGCTAAGCATTTGTAGGATAGGTGCGATCAAATATACTTAACTATCAAGCAACAGATATTAAATTGACCATAAGGGGACTTCCCCGGTGGTCCAGTGGTAGAGAATCTGCCTTACAATGCAGGGGATGCAGGTTCGATCCCTCGTCAGGGAACTAAGATCCCACATGCCACAGGGCAACTAAGCCTGCACACCACAACTACTGAGCCCGTGTGCCTCAACGAAAGAGCCCACGCACTCTGCAACCCACACACCACAACTAGAGAGAAGCCCGCTCACCACAACGAACAGCCCTCGTGCTGCAATGAAAGAGCCCGCGTGCTGCAACGAAAGAGCCTGCGTGCTGCAATGAAAGATCCTGCATGCCTCAGCAAAGGTCCCGGCCACAGCTAAGATCCAACACAGCCAAATAAATAAATAATAAATCTTTAAAAAAATAAATAAGTTGACCATAAGAACTCTTTACTAATTTTTACATTGCTAGTATCAGAAGTATGCCCTCTTTCTGATTCATCCTTTGCTTCCATTTCCTGTAGGTTTAATGTAGGTCAATAGCCCTGGATTCTATACACATTATATTTGTGCAAGATGACTGACCACATAGTAGAAATCTGCATAAATACACAATATCTTTACTTTTTGGATAACACGTTATAGTTACAAAGAACCTTCTCATTTCTCATCTCATGTAATTCTCAAAAAATAAAATCTATAGGATGGGAATTAATATTACTGTCATTTTACAGATGACGGAATGGAAGTTAAGAGAATTTCATTCAATCATTCATCCATTCAATAATTTTAATTTTGGACCCAAATATGTGCTAGTCACTGGAAATACAAAGATGAAAACAACTTAGTCATGACCTGATGAAGTTCACTGCCTATTATGTAGAACAAATAGGTAAATAAAACATTGATAGTGGGATGTGATGAGTCTGTGTTAGTCAGATGCACGAGATACAATGATGGAAAAAAAAAAAATTACCGTATTTGCCTGGGTGTGAGTGAATAGTCTTTCCAAAGGAGGAGATTCTTGAAGTGGGTCTTAACAAGAAATTTGCCAGAAAAGATAAAACATAAAGCAGAGAAGTGGCAAGGCACAGAAGCAAGGAACTGTATGATAAATTCAAGAACAGCAAACAGTTCAGCATGCTTATGAGTACGGAAAGGAGGAAAATGAGATCGGAGAGCGTTTTCTAGCTTTACTAGAGCTAAACAAGTGAGAGCAAGTGTTTTCACTTGTTTCCAGTGAGAAACAAGAAGTTTCTGGGTTGGTACGGTGGGTTGGTGAAAAGAAGTCTTCAGGAAATCAGATTCATTTGATCTTTTCTCAAAATGCATGGCCTCCATGTGGTCCAAGATGGCTACTCCTGATTCAGCCATCCCATCCACATTTTGAGCAGCAGAAAGAAGGGAAAGAAAAGAAAAAAGGAACAAAGGCATAAACTAGCTTTCTTTTAAGGGAGATTCGTAGAAGCTGCCATGGGACGCTTCTGCTTATAATTCATTCATCAGAGCTAGTCACATGGCCACGTCTACTGCTAAAGACTTCTAATAGCTTCTGCTATGGGGACCAATGTGCTCAGTTTAAAATTTGTGATAATATTAGTATAGAAAAAAGAGAGAATGGAATTTGGAAGACAACTGGGAGTATCTGCCCCTGAGTAGCATGAAAAAGCCCATCACAAATTGCTATGAATTTTGAACTTTGCCCTCTGGCCAACAGGGAGTCATTGGAGGGTTTTGGATGAAGGACCTGAGGTGACCATATGTGTATATATGATTAAGATAGATGATAGACTGGAGAGGGTAATATTGGAGACAAGGGACTAGTTAGGAGATTTTTATAGTGGTCCAGGTGAAAGACAATGGAGGTCCGATGGGGGAAAAGGAATGAGGAGGAGAAATGTTAAGAAAGTTATCCATCATGACAGTTGAGTAGTAGCAAGAGGGAGGATTCAAACTCTAATCTTTGGCTCTAAGTCCACGTACATGACGTCCATCTTTCTTAACCAAACTTATGGCAAGCTGGCCTCCCACAAGCCCTTCATATCCAAGTCATGTTGTGAAAATCAGATATTACGGTCCAGATCCAGGAACTGAAGGATCCAAAAACAAGAAAACATGTGTGGCAGTTTAATATTTTGAGATATTTTTCATTTTCTCTTCTGCATTCAAGCAGGTAGAAGACTCTGGGCTGGGCTTCCTTGCCTATGGGAGGTCTGAAACAGGACTTCTTGGGTTTCATTTCTAAGCCTCAGCCCATGCCAGAGGAGAGAGTCTGAAGAGGGAGAGATTTCAGCCGGACTAGGAAGGCATTTTAGAGTCGGGGGGGAGGAAGATGGGTTCTCACCACCTGGAGATCATGGGAGGAGATGAGGGAAAAATGGCCATGAGGTGACACAGGCCTGAATCCAAGGCCTGGTGTTCACCAAAGATTGCTCTGCCCTCAGTGTGGCGTAGGCAGACCCATCAGATGGGACCAGGCGAGCTGGAATAATCAACAACCCAAAGGATATTTCAGAAAAATTAGCAATACCTGAAACCACAGCAAAGCCCCAGTCTGCTATTAAATTACCTTCCAGAAAGAGAGCTAGAGGTTTTAATGAATTGACGTGTAGAAATAAAAATGTGCACTGCAATACTGAAAACAAAGTTTAAAATGTATGAGAAATAAAAGAAAGGACTGAAATTCCTACATACAACTCTGCTCGACAGTGGAATCCTGGGTGACAGCAAGGCTTTCTATAGCCTCGGGGGTAAGGAGTCAAGAACAGCTCTAGAGCACATTTTTGTGCCTGTCTCTCCCTTTTCCTTAATTCTGATTCAGTGTGGAAACCAATTCAGACTGGATCCATGTATATCCTTACCCATTATTCACTTGTAAAGGTTCTAAGTAACTCAGATCTCCCCTCAGAAGACATTTTAGTATCACTTAACTGGATATTTCAGGACAAATGCATGGGATGTTTGGAAATGTCAAGATAATATTCTAGTTATAGTCTAATTTTTCCCTTTACTAACACAAATGCTCAAATCAGGATCTCTGCATACGGTATTTATCCAAATATCTTCATGTATACCAAATTCCAGAGATAGTGACATCCTATAGAACAAGCATAATTTACAAAGTCATCAAGAATATCCTATTTAAAGCAATATCCCCTGGGTGTTGTCTGAGCTTGAAATACAAGTTCATTATTGTTTCTTTCTGGAGACAATATGCCAAACCTTAAATGTGGCTAAAAATCAGAAGTTCAGGGGAAAAACATTTCAGCCCTGCAAAGAAGAAAATATGCTATATTCCATAGAGTTGGGAATAAATGGTTATGTTTTAGAAATCTGAGAAAAATTTATGTTCTTTGTCTTCCTCTTCTATTTTGCCTACAGCAAGGCTTTCTTACCCTATTTTCACTCTCTTTAATTTTCTCCCTACCTTCAAGTACTTTTATCTTAAAAATATTACAATCCAAAAAAAGGGTAAGAGGAATTTAACTAAAAAAATAATAATCAAAGCCATTCATGGTTTATGTGCCCAGACTAAGCTATATTTATGGCAGAGTTGTTCTTTTTTATTTTCTAGAAGTCCAATGTGTAAATTAAGTTGCACCAAGGCAAGTCAAATTATTCCCCAGCCATTTGTAGTATGCAGTGTTTTATGTGACTTTTTACCCTCTGTTCAATAAAACAATGTGTGCTTGTATAGCAGCCAGACGAAGTGGTGATTCACACTCATCTAGGAGATGCCAAGTACTGTACCTCTGTGAGGAAACACTCACCCATGTGTAATGAGAATCCTTTGGATTTCCTGAAGTGATTCAACATTAAATTGAATTCGGCATTGAACAGAATATCCATAGATGTTAACCATCACAAGATCGGATGTACTAGAGTTTCATTTGCCCTTGTGCAACTCCCACTCATTAATTGTAAGCTAAGAGATGCAGCCTTGTCGTATTGAAGTGGAATATTTTCACTCACTCAAGGAGACTGATTAAAGAATTTGGCCTGTTTCTTATTAATATAACGTAATCAAAAAATGTTCAAGAAAGGATGGCCAGCTATGGCTCTGTGATACAGAACTCCCATTGAGCCCTTGTTTTAAATGATGCAGCTTTTAGCTCAGGAAGAACACTGGCCTAGGCTGGCCACTGGCTGCATTATTACTAGTTTGATACTGTAGGTACTGGTCTCTATTAGAAAAGATGCTTGTAGAAATCCATAGCCTGCTAGATGTCAGGTCACCAGAAATTACTGCTTTTAAATGCAGGCAGAGGAGTACAGATTTGATATGGCAGCACTAGGAAGTCACAGTGGGTCACTGAGTGAGGAAGGAAGGATTGGATTGAAAAGTCAGGCCTTCTCACAAATCGTATAAACACTGCTTAAAGAAATCCGGTTACTTTACCCATTGGAGACAGTAACCAAAAACAGAAGTTCTTGAAATACAAGAGTGAAATTAAAAGAACAGAGTGGGAATGAGGGAGAAAGAAGTAGTTGCCAGAGCTGTAGTGGGCACAGCCACTGCAGGCCAAAGAGGGCTTTATGTACAACTTGAACTGAGCTGATGAAAAAATAAGGCCATTTGGACATGTGTAAAAGGCAAACGGTCACCAGAGAACTTGAATGTATTATCCACAGCATCTAGGTCCTTTAATCACAAAGTGTTTGGGAGGTTAGAATTTCAACCTAAATTATAAAAGTGTTGGGCTTCCCTGGTGGCGCAGTGGTTGAGAGTCCGCCTGCCGATGCAGGGGACACGGGTTCGTGCCCCGGTCCGGGAAGATCCCACGTGCCACAGAGCGGCTGGGCCCGTGAGCCATGGCCACTGGGCCTGCGCATCTGGAGCCTGTGCTCCGCAACGGGAGAGGCCACAACAGTGAGAGGCCCGCGTACCGCAAAAAAAAAAAAAAGTGTCACAGCAAGATTCTACCTAAACTATAAGTTGGGGAATCTGGACTAAACTGACAAAAAAAAAGGAGGCTGAAATGTGTTTCTTGAGGCCAGCCCTCTAGGAGAGTACAGTGCAAGAAAGCGATGGGCCACTTCCAAATCATCCATTAATTCACTCTGAGAAAGTCATCTTTTCACCAACAGGCATACATTTCAGGGCTGGGACCTGAGACGCAGAAAACCCTTTGTTTCCCAAGAATTTATACGGGCTAGCCTTGTTTACGTGGGCTAGCTTTGCTACAGGCAGCCTGCCAGAAACACAAACTCTCAGGCCTCGTCCCAGAGACCCTGATTGAGAATCTCTGTTTTAAAAAGATCCTCGGGTGATTCTGTGCCCATGGAAGGATTTGGTAAGTTCAAACTGAAAAGTCTCTCTCAAAAATCCCAGTTCCAAAATTACATCTAGTTTAACTTTTATGCTATGCCTACAAGAAGAAATAAGATTCTTTCCTTGTAATGATGAATATAATACCTTGTATTGATAAGATTCTTCTTTTGTCATAATGATGTGTATGTCTAAATAATGTACATGTAGGAGCCTCCATGAATGTTCTAGGGCAGTGATTCTCAAAGTGGGGTCCCTGGACCAGTAGCAAGGTCCCTGGGAACTTATTAGAAATGCAGATTCTCAGGCTACACCCCAGACCCACTGACCTGGAAACCCTGGAGGAGGGGCCCAGCAGTCTGTTTTAACAAACTCTCCTGGTGATTCTGACCCAGGCTTAAGTTTGAGAGCCCCTGCTTTTAAACCACCTCTGGAACTATTCAAAGTCTTTAGGGTCATTAGCTGTGACTTGAGTTCTGAAGTAGAGAAAAACCTCAATCAAATGGAAAATTATTCTGAGAAATTTCAAAATTATCAAAGCAGAAATGTCAAAGTCTATCTCACAAGTACTTTCTAATGGATTGATTTACATTGTTTATCTAGAGGGAGGCAAATTGGTATTTTTATTACTACCAGCCTCTTTTCAAAGTATTGATAGTCATTTCATTTCAAATCCCTACCTTCCTTGTGAAGACAATCTTCACGGCCGGGGGAATGTAACAGCCTGACGGGCCAGCTTGGAATGCATCTCACCCTCCCTAGGTGAGAGAGGGAGTTGCCCCCCATTCCCATCATATGAATTCGAAGAAGTGGGATTCTTCTTCCGAAAGTTTGTCGAACAATCAACATATGTCCCCTACAAGGAAGGTGATTCTGCTAAGATCATGACCTGTGAGGACAATATCACCTGCAACTGTGAGTGTCCATCTCTCCCACTATGTGGAGGGATCTTAATTAAGAATGCAGTGGGCTTAAGAAAAAAAGAAAGCGGAAGGAAGAGAGAGAAAGAGAGAGGGAGAGAAGCATTGTTTGAACTCTCAGAACCAGCCATGTATGAAGCCAAATTAATCCCAGGACTACCAGTCATATACACCAACAAATTGGCTTGAATTATTGTGAGTTGAGTTTGTGAACCTTTGTGCGAACCATATATGTTCTAATAAACGCCTTCTTGGGAAGGCATAAATAAAAGAGTACACTGGACTGGTAGTCACAAAGTCAGCGGTAAGGTTTCTTCACTAACTAGAGAAGAAACCTTAGGCCAGGTATTTAAACCTCTGAACTCCCCCTCTGACTTAAATATAACAGAAGAGTTTGGTCTAGATACACTCAAGAAACAAGTATTTTAGAACGGGTAGAGGCCTTGGAGATCCTTTATTTTAGAAATGAGAAAACCATAGCCCAAAGAGTTAGTCACTTGATCAATATCAAGCACCTGCTGGCAGCTGTGCAGGATGATACCCACCTGCCCTAACTCCTGTGCCAGTGCCCTCTCCCTAACACCACTTGATGGGCTTTCTGAAGGTGTGTTTATTTCACTGTTATCTTTATAACTATTAGGATGGTTTTGGCTGCAAGTAGCTCAAGTGATTTTTAAATTAAGGGATTTAATGTACACATATCAAGAAGTCCAGAGAGAGGTGGATTCCACTGTTGGTGAGTCCAGAGATCAACAGCATCATTAAAACCACAGATTCTTCCCATATTTCCACTCTGCCATGCTCAGCATGTCGACTCAGGTTCCCAGGGTAATTTCCTGGGATATGATAGCAATTCAATGATAGCAAGATAATGATAGCAATTCACATAAGTCCTTAAGCCAGAAGGGGGAAAATATCTTTCTTGAGCCCCTTTTTAAGAGCGAGAAAACATCTATCGGCGCCCCAGAGAGCTTCCCCTTCCACTCCATTGGCCGGAAACAATCATTGATGGGAAAAACAGAATCATCACTTTGGCTTAAGCTACTACATCTTGAAAAATGTAAGGTGCCACTGATGTCAGCAAAGTTGAATTGTTTTAAATATACATCTTAGAAGTATTAGAAAATAGTATCATGAATTCTTTACCTGGAGGAGAGCCCGGTGTGGGGAGAAGGTGAGCTGATTGGGAGGCTTCTGTGGGTACACATCCCCTCTGGTCACGTTCTATTGGTCAGAAATAGGGATGCCTGGGAGGTGTAGCTTAGCTGTGTGCCTGGGAGGAAAGGGTACCACATAGTCTCTGCCCGTGGCCACCTAATACCTGGACCAAATCAGGGGATGTGAGTAGCTATAGGATAACTAACCTACAGAATGTACAAGCACACACTTGTGGAGAACAAGCTTTGAAGATAAGTATCAACTTCTTCCATAATCTGCCCGTGTAAAAACTGGCCTTGTGGGGTGGTGGTGGTGTGATGAATTGGGAGATTGGGATGGGCATATATACACTAATATGTAGAAAATAGATAACTAATAAGAGCCTGCTGTATAAAAAATAAATAAATAGGGCTTCTCTGGTGGCGCAGTGGTTGAGAGTCCGCCTGCCAATGCAGGGGACACGGGTTCGTGCCCCGGTCTGGGAGGATCCCGCGTGCCGCGGAGCGGCTGGGCCCGTGAGCCATGGCCGCTGAGCCTGCGCGTCCGGAGCCTGTGCTCTGCAACGGGAGAGGCCACAACAGTGAGAGGCCCGCGTACCGCAAAAAACAAAAAACAAACAAACAGTAAATAAAATTCAAAGAAAAAACAGAAACTGGCCTTTGTGAAGCCTAAGTCCCCACTCTTGAAGTGTGGGCTGCACATAGTGAATTCCTCCTAAAGACCAGAGTATGTGAAAGTGGGGAACCAGGTAAATTTATAGTGGAGAAACCTGACAGACTCTACCTTAGCCAGGTGATCAAGGTAAAACATCAACAGTAAGGTACATGTTCAGACTTTTGATGTGATGGAATGGAAATGATACTCTACCTTGAATGGTCTTCCTCCTCAAACCTGGTGACTCCAGGCTAATCATGAGGAAACTATTAGACAAATCCCAACTGAGGACATTCTATAAAATACATGACCAGTACTCCTCAAAACTGTCAAGGTCATCAAACATAGGGAAAGTCTGAGAGATGGTCACAGCCAAGAGATGGTCACAGCCAAGAGCTGCCTAAGGAGATGTGACAAGTAAATCTAATATAGTATACCAGGGGGGACACTGGAACAGAGAAAGAACATTGGGTATAAACTAAGGAATACTGAATAAAGTACAGACTTTAATTAATAATAATGCATGATTATTGGTTAATCGATTAGGACAAATGTACCATTACTAATGTAAAATGTTAAGAATAGGGGAAACCGGGCATAGAGTACATGGGAACTCTCTAGACTAGCTTTGAAACTTTTCTGTAAATCTAAAATTATTCTAAAATTAAAAGTTTATTTATTAAAAAAAAAACCTGGCATCTGCTTGAGCCTGAAATAAAGCAGAGCTTGCTCCTTCTCCCTTTTGAAAAATATTTTTGTTCAGAAGTAGCTGCTATTAACTTGTGGGGAGCCTGTGCCCATGCAGACATCTTGACTAAATTGATTTTAGGTTGAAGAATTTCCTGTTTCTCTAGAGGCGTTTACTCATTGAAACTTTGCTGCAGCCAATGAAATTGAGCTATTATCAAAATGCTATTTCATACTGTTTGCTACAATAGCTTAGAGAGTGCTACAGCTTCTAATGCTGTGTTGACTGCCTGCTGCTCCTTTCCAACTCACATGCGCATGAACTGCAAATACTCTTGTTGCCCTTCAGAGCCTTGCACATAAAAGATGACTTGTAGACAGTCAGGTTACTACCTGGGCCAGCACAGCACAAAAGGAGGAGAAATAAGAACCATCCTCCATTTCCTCACCACAACCCTACACTCTGTCTCCCAACACACACACACACACACACACACACACACACAATTGTCTATATAATGCCAAAGTCACCTCTGCATAAACTCTGCAATTTTTGCTCCCAGAAGAATGATCAGTGAAAACCTCCCTCTGTAGCAAAAAGGGAACATACAACATTGAAATTCCTAGTGTCAATACAAACTGTAAGATAGTATATTTTGAAAGATGTCACTGCTCAAATTTCTAATTAAGATACAGATAGCAACATATCCTTTAGCTCTTTAAATATGAAATGCCTTTAAAGTGCAGGTACAGCCATGCTGTGTGATATGGAGAATTATCAGCTCATTTCTCTGCCCCCTTTTACTTCCTAAGGGTTTCTTTTTTTTTTAATTATTTATTTTTATACAGGCTCTTATTAGTTATGTATATTATACATAGTGTATATATGTCCATGCCAATCTCCCAATTCATCCAACCACCACTCCCCTCCCTTGCATTCCCCCCTTGGTGTGCATATGTTTTTTCTCTACATCTGTGTCTGTATTTCCACCTTGCACACCGGTTCATCTGTACCATTTTTCTAGATTCCACATATATGCGTTAATATACAATATTTGTTATTCTCTTTCTCACTTACTTCACTTTGTATGACAGTCTCTAGGTCCGTCCACATCGCTAGAAATGACCCAATTTCGTTCCTTTTTATGGCTAATATTCCATTGTATATATGTACCACATCTTCTTTATCCATTTGTCTGTCCATGAGCATTTAGGTTGTTTCCAGGACTTGGCTATTGTAAATAGTGTTGCAATGAACATTGGGGTGCATGTGTCTTTTTGAATTATGGCTTTCTCTGGGTATATGCCCAGTAGTGGGTTTGCTGGGTCATATGGCAATTCTATTTTTAGTTTTTTAGGGAATGTCCATACTGTTCTCCATAATGGCTGTATCAATTTACGTTCCCACCAACAGTGCAAGAAGGTTCTCTTTTCTCCACACCTACTCCAGCGTTTGCTGTTTGTAGATTTTCTGATGATGCCCATTCTAACTAGTGTGAGGTGATACCTCATTGTAGTTTTGATTTGCATTTCTCTAATAATTAGTGATGTTGACCAGCTTTCCACGTGCCTCTTGGCCATCTGTATGTCTTCTTTGGAGAAATGTCTATTTAGGTCTTCTGCCCATTTTTTCATTGGGTTGTTTGTTTTTTTAATATTGAGCTGCGTGAGCTGTCTACATATTTTGGAGATTAATCCTTTGTCCGTTGATTCTTTTGCAAATATTTTCTCCCTTTCTGAGGGCTGTCGTTTTGTCTTATTTATCATTTCCTTTGCTGCGCAAAAGCTTTGAAGTCTCATTAGGTCCCATTTGTTTATTCTTGTTTTTATTTCCATTACTCTAAGAGGTGGGTCAAAAAAGCTCTTGCTGTGATTTATGTCAAAGAATGTTCTTCCTATGTTTTCCTCTAAGAGTTTTATAGTGTCCGGTCTTACATTTAGGTCTGTAATCTATTTTGAGTTTATTTTTGTGTATAGTGTTAGGGAGTGTCTAATTTCATTCTTTTACATGTAGCTGTCCAGTTTTCCCAGCCCCACCTATTGAAGAGACTGTCTTTTCTCCATTTTATATCCTTGCCTTCTTTGTCATAGATTAGTTGACCATGGGTGCATGGGTTTATCTCTGGGCTTTCTATCCTGTTCCATTGATCTATATTTCTGGTTTTCTACCAATACCATATTGTCTTGATTACTGTAGCTTTGTAGTATAGTCTGAAGTCAGGGAGCCTGATTCCTCTAGCTCCATTTTTTTCCCTCAAGATTGCTTGGCTATTCAGGGTCTTTTATGTCCCCATACAAATTTTAAGATTTTTTGCTCTAGGTGTGTAAAAACTGCCATTGGTAATTTGATAGGAACTGCATTGAATCTGTAGATTGCTTTGGATAGTACAGTCATTTTCACAATATTTATTCTTCCAATCCAAGAACATGGTGTATCTCTCCAACTGTTTGTGTCATCTTTGATTTGTTTCATCAGTGTCTTATAGTTTTCTGAATACAGATCTTTTGTTGTTGTTGTTGCGGTACGCGGGCCTCTTACTGTTGTGGCCTCTCCCGTTGTGGAGCACAGGCTCTGGACACGCAGGCCCAGCGGCCATGGCTCACAGGTCCAGCCGCCCCGTGTCCCCTGCATCGGCAGGCGGATTCTCAACCACTGCGCCACCAGGGAAGCCCTATGTTTCCTACTTAGAAAAGTTCCTTGTGCATTTGTTGTAGAGCTGGTTTGGTGGTGCTGAATTCTCTTAGCTTTTGCTTGTCTGTAAAGCTTTTGATTTCTCCATCGAATCTGAATGAGATCCTTGCCAGGTAGAGTAATCTTGGTTGTAGGTTCTCCCCTTTCACCACTTTAAATATATTGTGCCACTCCCTTCTAGCTTTAGAGTTTCTGCTGAGAAATCAGCTGTTAACCTTATGGGAGTTCCCTTGTATGTTATTTGTCATTTAACCCCTTGTTGCTTTTAATAATTTTTTTTTGTCTTTAATTTTTGTCTATTTGATTACTATGTGCCTTGGCATGTTTTTCCTTGGGTTCATCCTTCCCGGGACTCTCTGCACTTCCTGGACTTGGGTGGCTATTTCCTTTCCCATGTTAGGGAAGTTTTCAACTATAATCTCTACAAATATTTTCTCGGGTCCTTTCTCTCTCTCTTCTCCTTCTGGGACCCCTATAATGCAAATGTTGGTGCATTTAATGTTGTCCCAGAGGTCTCTTATGCTGTCTTCATTTCTTTTCATTCTTTTTTCTTTATTCTGTTCCACAGCAGTGAATTCCACCATTCTGTCTTCCAGGTCACTTATCCATTCTTCTGACTCAGTTATTCTGCTATTGCTTCCTTCTAGTGTATTTTTCATTTCAGTTATTGTATTGTTCATCTCTGATTATTTGTTCCTTAATTCTTCTAGGTCTTCGTTAAACATTTCTTGCATCTTCTTGAGTTTTACCTCCATTCTTTTTCCGAGGTCCTGGAACATCTTCACTATCATTATTCTGAATTCTTTTTCTGGAAGGTTGCCTATCTCCACTTCATTTAGTTGTTTTTCTGGGGTTTTATCCTGTTCCTTCATCTGGTACACAGTCCTCTGCCTTTTCATTTTGTCTATCTTTCTGTGAATGTGGTTTTCGTTCCACAGGCTGCAGAATTGTAGTTATTCTTGCTTCTGCTGTCTGCTCTCTGGTGAATGAGGCTATCTAAGAGGCTTGTGCAAGCTTCCTGATGGGAGGGACTGGTGGTGGGTAGAGCTGGGTGTTGCTTTGGTTGGCAGAGCTCAGTATAATTTTATCTGCTTGTCTGCTTATGGGTGGGGCTGAATTCCCTCCCTGTTGGTTGTTTGGCCTGAGGCAACCAAGCACTGAAGCCTACAGGCCCTTTGGTGGGGCTAAAGGTGGACTCTGGGAAGGCTCACACCAAGGAGCACCTCCCAGAACTTCTTACTGTCTCTTTTAAATATGTTTTGAAATCAGGAAGTGTGAGTCCTCTAACTTTGCTCTTCTTTTTCAAAATTGTTTTGGCTATTTGGGCCCAGTAACGGCTTTTTATTTGGAATCACAAGGGACCTCTGCTCAGGTTTCAGGTTTTGGGCCTTTGCCTCCCAAGACCTCACTGCTGCCCAGCAAGAAGCCACTGCCACATGGGCATCCTCACTGTTGCTCCAGTTCCTGAGGCATCAACTTCCTAGGGGTTTCAAGTCCATTTAGATAAATTCTAACAAAACTTGGAAGATGAAAGTTTTATTTTTTTTGTTTGTTTAAATGGAGACTATTAAGAAAAGGAAGTTATATGAAGTATTTTTGTTAGACTAATTAACCGTAAGCCCTTAGCCCTTTCTGCATCAGAGGCCACCAGTCTCAAGGCACTTGGTACATGGTGTGGCATGCGCAGGAAAGCAGCAATGTCTAAGAGAGCGAGAGATGCCTGAAATGTATCTTTAAATGCAATTAGGAGAAAAACTCTAATGAATTCTGAAGATGTTTTCCTCCTCATATGACGCCAACATGGAGGCATGAGACTGTCCTTATGTCAAGAATTCTACGTGAAAATATAATTGATTGGACTTCTAACACTAGACTGATTATCTAGTAAAAGCAAATACAAATATATTATAAAATATATATAAAATAAAATCCTGACATATCAAACCACTATTTTATGAGCTACAGATTCACATTAGGCAAGGGTACTTCACTTCATTGAAAGTCTTTCTTAATGACTAATAACTAATCAGAGGGCTAACTGTTAGGAGATCTGGTCTATGAAAATTTAATCTTATATGAAGTTGATAATCCTTGAAATGATGAAAGCAAAAAAGATCTATCCTATTTTTAAAAATCATAAATTATATAAAGCTTCTGAAGAGTGTCAATTCTTTTTTTAAAATAGTACAGCTGGAGGAGACCTTCAAGATGGCTGAGGAGTAGGACACAGAGATCACCTTCCTCCCCACAAACACATCAGAAATACATCTACATGTGGAACAACTCCTACAGAACACCTACTGAATGCTGGCAGAAGACCTCAGACTTGCCAAAAGGCTAGAAACTCCCCCACGTACCTGAGTAGGGCAAAAGAAGAAAAGGAAAAACAGAGACAAAGAATAGGGACAGGGCCTGCACCACTGGGAGGGAGTTGTGAAGGAGGAAAAGTTTCCACACACTAGGAAGCCCCTTCACTGGCAGAGACGGGGGTGGCGGGGGGCAGGGGGGAAACTTTGGAGCCATGAAGGAAAGCACAGCAACAGGGGTGCAGAGGGCAAAGCAGAGAGATTCCCACATGGAGGATCGTTGCCAACCAGCACTCACCAGCCTGAGAGGCTTGTCTGCTCACCCGCCGGGGTGGGTGGGGGCTGGGAGCTGAGGCGTGGGCTTCGAAGGTCAGATCTCAGGGAGAAGACTGGGGTTGGCTGAGTGAACACAGCCTGAAGGGGGCTAGTGCACCACAGCTAGCCGGGAGGGAGTCCGGGAAAACGTCTGGAACTGCCTAACAGGCAAGAGACCATTGTTTCGGGGTGCGAGGAGAGGGGATTCAGAGCACCGCCTAAACGAGCTCCAGAGATGGGTGCAAGCCGTGGCTATCAGTGCAGACACCAGAGACCGCCATGAAAGGCTAAGGCTACTGCTGCAGCCACAAAGAAGCCTGTGTGCAAGCACAGGTCACTATCCACACCTCCCCTCCCAGGAGTCTGTGCAGCCCACCACTGCCAGGGTCCTGTGATCCAGGAACAACTTCCCTGGGAGAACCATGGCACACCTCAGGCTGGTGCAACTTCACGCAGGCCACAGGCTCACGCCACATTCAATACCCCTCCCTCCCCCTCTCCCCCAGGCCTCAGTGACCCAGAGCCCCCTAATCAGCTGCTCCTTTAACCCCGTCCTGTCTGAGTGGGAACAGACGCCCTCAGGCGACCTACACGTGGAGGCGGGGCCAATCCAAAGCTGAACCCCAGGAGCTGTGCAAACAAAGAAGAGAAAGGGAAATTTCTCCCAGCAGCCTCAGGAGCAGCGGATTAAATCTCCACAATCAAATTGATGTACCCTGCATCTGTGGAATACCTGAACAGACAACGAATCATTCCAAAAATGAGGTAGTGGACTTTGGGAGGAACTGTAGATTTGGGGTTTCCTGTATATGACTGACTGGTTTCTGGTTTTATGTTTATCTTAGTTTAGTATTTAGAGTTTATTATCATTGGTAGATTTGTTTATTGAATTGGTTGCTCTCTTCCTTTTTAAAAAAAAATATAGAGAGAGATTTTTTTTTTCCTTTTCCTCTTTTTGTGAGTGTGTATGTGTATGCTTCTTTGTGTGATTTTGTCTGTATAGCTTTGCTTTTACCATTTGTCCTGGGTTCTGCCTGTCCGTTTTTGTTTTTCTTTTTCTAGTATAGTTTTTGCACTTTTTATCATCGGTGGATTTGTTTTTTGGTTTGGTTGCTCTCTTCTTTCTTTTTTTTATTACTTTTTAATTTTAATAACTTTATTTCTTTTTATTTATTTTTCTTTCCTTCCTTCCTTCCTTCCTTCCTTCTTTCTTTCTTCCTTTCTTTCTTCTTTCTCTCTCTCTCTCTCCCTCTCTCTCTCTCTCTCTCGGTACTCCAGCTGGGTGTCAGGCCTGTGCCTCTGAGGTGGGACAGCCGAGTTCAGGACATTGGTCCACCAACGGCCTCCTGGCTCCACATAATATGAAATGGTGAAAGCTCTCCCAGAGTTCTCCATCTCAACACTAAGACCCAGCTCCACTCAAAAAAAAGCAAACTACAGTGGTGGACACCCTATGCCAAACAACTAGCAAGACAGAAGCACAACCCCACCCATTAGCAGAGAGGCTGCCTAAAATCATAATAAGGTCACAGACACCCCAAAACACACCACCGGACATGGTTCTGCCCAGCAGAAAGACAAGATCCAACCTCATCCACCAGAACACAGGCAGTAGGCCCCTCCACCAGGTAGCCTACACAGCCCACTGAACCAACCTTAGCCACTGGGGGCAGACACCAAAACAATGGGAACTATGAACCTGCAGCCTGTGAAAAGGAGACCCCAAGCACAGTAAGTTAAGCAAAATGAGAAGACAGAGAAAGACACAGCAGATGAAGGAGCAAGGTAAAAACTCACCAGACCAAAGAAATGAAGAGGAAATAGGCACTCTACCTGAAAAAAAATTCAGAGTAATTAGTAAAGATGATCCAAAATCTTGGAAATAGAATGGAGAAAATACAAGAAACGTTTAACAAGGACCTAGAAAAACTAAAGAGCAAAGAAACAGTGATGAACAACACAATAAATGAAATTAGAAATTCTCCAGAAGGAATCAATAGCAGAATAACTGAGGCAAAAGAACAGATAAGTGACATGGAAGATAAAATAGTGGAAATAACTACTGCAGAGCAGAATAAAGAAAAAAGAATGAAAAGAATTGAGGGCAGTCTTAGAGACCTCTGGGACAATATTAAATGCACCAACATTCAGATTGTAGGGGTCCCAGAAGAAGAAGAGAAAGCGAAATGAACTGAGAAAATATTTGAAGAGATTATAGTTGAAAACCTTTCTAGTATGGGAAAGGAAGTAGTCAATCAGATCCAGGAAGCGCAGAGAGGCCCATACAGGATAAATCCAAGGAGAAACATGCCAAGACACATATGAATCAAACTATCAAAAATTAAATACAAAGAAAAAATATTAAAAGCAGCAAGGGAAAAGCAACAAAGAGCAGACAAGGGAATCCCCATAAGTTTAACAGCTGATCTTTCAGCAGAAACTCTGCAAGCCAGAAGGGAGTAGCAGGACATATTTAAACTGATGAAAGAGAAAAACCTACAATGAAGATTACTCTGCCCAGCAAGGATCTCATTCAGATCTGACAGAGAAATTAAAACCTTTACAGACAAGCAAAAGCCAAGAGAATTCAGCACAACCAAAACAACTCTACAACAAATGCAAAAGGAACTCCTCTAGGCAGAAAACACAAGAGAAGGAAAAGATGTACAACAACAAACCCCAAACGATTAAGAAAATGGTAATAGGAACATACATATCGATAATTACCTTAAATGTAAATGGATTAAATGCTCCAACCAAAACACAGACTGCCTGAATGGATACAAAAACAAGACCCGCATATATGCTGTCTCCAAGAGACCCACTTCACACCTAGGGACACATACAGACTGAAAGTGAGGGGATGGAAAAAGATATCCCATGCAAATGGAAATCAAAAGAAAGCTGGAATAGCAATTCTCATATCAGACAAAATAGACTTTAAAATAAAGACTATTACAAGAGACAAAGAAGGACACTACATAATGATCAAGGGATCAATCCAAGAAGAAGATATAACAACTGTAAATATTTATGCACCCAACATAGGAGCACCTCAATACATAAGGCAAATGCTAACAGCCACAAAAGGGGAAATTGATAGTAATACAATCATAGTAGGGGACTTTAACACCCCACTTTCACCAATGGACAGATCATCCAAAATGAAAATAAATAAGGAAACACAAGTTTTAAATGATACATTAAACAAGATGGACTTCATTGATATTTATAGGACATTCCATCCAAAAACAACAGAATACATTTCTTCTCAAGTGCTCATGGAACATTCTCCAGGATAGGTCATATCTTGGGTCACAAATCAACCCTTGGTAAATGTATGAAAATTAAAATCGTATCAAGTATCTTTTCGACCATAATGCTATGAGACTAGATATCAATTACAGGAAAAAGTCTGTAAAAAATACAAACACATGGAGGCTAAACAATTCACTATTTAATAACCAAGTGATCACTGAGGAAATCAAAGAGGAAATAAAAAAATACCTAGAAACAAATGACAATGAAAACATGATAACCCAAAACCTGTGGGATGCAGCAAAAGCAGTTCTAAGAGGGAAGTTTATAGCAACACAATCCTACCTTAAGAAACAGGAAACATCTCGAATAAACAACCTAAACTTGCACCTAAAACAATGACAGAAAGAAGAACAAAAAAACCCCAAAGTTACCAGAAGGAAAGAAATTATAAAGATCAGATCAGATATAAATGAAAAAGAAATGAAGGAAATGATAGCAAAGATCAATAAAACTAAAAGCTAGTTCTTTGAGAAGATAAACAAAATTGACAGACCATTAGCCAGACTCATCAAGAAAAAAAAGGGAGAAGACTCAAATCAATACAATTAGAAATGAAAAAGGAGAAGTAACAACTGACACAGCAGAAATACAAAGGATCCTGAGAAATTACTACAAGCACCTATATGTCAATAAAATGGACAAGCTGGAAAAAATGGACAAATTCTTAGAAAAGCACAACCTCCCGAGACTGAACCAGTAAGAAATAGAAAATAGACCAATCACAAGCACTGAAATTGAGACTGTGATTAAAAATCTTCCAACAAACAAGAGCCCAGGACCAGATGGCTTCACAGGCAAATTCTATCAAACATTTAGAGAAGAGCTAACACCTATCCTTCTCAAACTCTTCCAAAATATAGCAGAGGGAGGAACACCCCCAAACTCATTCTACGAGGCCATCATACCAAAACCAGACAAAGATGTCACTAAGAAAGAAAACTACATCCCAATATCACTGATGAACATAGATGCAAAAATCCTCAACAAGATACTAGCAGACAGAATCCAACAGCACATTAAAAGGATCAAACACCATGATCAAGTGTGAAGAATCCAGGAATGCAAGGATTCTTCAATATGCACAAATCATTCAATGTGATACAACATATAAACACATTGATGGAGAAAAACCATATGATCATCTCAAGAGATGCAGAAAAAACCTTTGACAAAATTCAACACCCATTTATGATGAAAACCCTCCAGAAAGTAGGCATACAGGGAACTTACCTTAACATAATAAAGGCCATATATGACAAACCCACAGCCAACATTTTTCTCAATGATGAAAAACTGAAACCATTTCCTCTAAGATCAGGAACAAGACAAGGTTGTCCACTCTCACCACTATTATTCAACGCTGTTTTGGAAGTTTTAGCCACAGCAATCAGAGAAGAAAAAGAAATAAAAGGAATCCAAATCAGAAAAGAAGTAAAGCTGTCACTGTTTGCAGATGACATGATACTAAACATAGAGAATCCTAAAGATGCTACCAGAAAACTACTAGAGCTAATCAATGAATTTGGTAAAGTAGCAGGATACAAAATTAATGCACAGAAATCTCTTGCATTCCTATACACTTAGGATGAAAAATCTGAAAGAGAAATTAAGGAAACACTCCCATTTATCACTGCAACAAAAAGAATAAAACACCTAGGAATAAACCTACCCAAGGAGACAAAATACCTCTATACAGAAAACTATAAGACACTGATGAAAGAAATTAAAGATGATACAAACAGATGGAGAGATATACCATGTTCTTGGATTGGAAGAATCAACATTGTGAAAATGACTATACTACCCAAAGCAATCTACAGATTCAATGCAGTCCCTATCAAACTACCAATGGGATTTTTCACAGTACTAGAACAAAAAATTTCACAATTTGTATGGAAACACAAAGGACCCCAAATAGCCAAAGCAATCTTGAGAAAGGAAAACAGAGCTGGAGGAATCAGGCTCCCTGACTTCAGACTATACTACAAAGCTACAGTAATCAAGACAGTATGGTACTGGCACAAAAACAGAACTATAGATCAATGGAACAGGATAGAAAGCCCAGAGATAAATCCATGCGCCTATGGTCACCTTATTTTTGATAAAAGAGGCAAGAATATACAATGAAGAAAAGGCAGCCTCTTCAATAAGTGGTGCCTGGAAAACTGGACAGCTACATGTAAAAGAATGAAGTTAGAACACTCCCTAAGACCATACACAAAAATAAACTCAAAATAGATTAAAGACCTAAATGTAAGGCCAGACACTATAAAACTCTTAGAGGAAAACATAGGCAGAACACTCTATGACATACATCACAGCAAGATCCTTTTTAACCCACCTCCTAGAGAAATGGAAATAAAAACTAAAATTAAAAAATGGGACCTAATGAAACTTAAAAGCTTTTGCACAGCAAAGTAAACCATACACAAGACGAAAAGACAGCCCTCAGAATGGGAGAAAATATTTGCAAATGGAGCAACTGACAAAGGATTCATCTCCAAAATATACAAGCAGCTCACGCAGCTCAATATCATAGAAACAAATAACCCAATCCAAAAATGGGCAGGAGACCTAAATAGACATTTTTCCAAAGAAGATATACAGATTACCAACAAACACATGAAAGGATGCTCAACATCACCTATCATTAGAGAAATGTAAATCAAAACTACAATGACGTATCACTTCACACTGGTCAGAATGGCCATCATCAAAAAATCTACAAACAATAAATGCTGGAGAGGGTGTGGAGAAAAAGGAACTCTCCTGCACTGTTGGTGGGAATGTAAATTGATACAGCCACTATGGAGAACAGTATGGAGGTTCCTTAAAAAACTAAAAATAGAACTACCATATGACCGAGCAATCCCCCTACTGGGCATATACCCTGAGTAAACCATAATTCAAAAAGAGTCAGGTATCACAATGTTCATTGTAGTTCTATTTACAATAGCCAGGACATGGAAGCAACCTAATTGTCCATGGACAGATGAATGGATAAAGAAGATGTGGCACATATATATGATGGAATATTACTCAGCCATAAAAAGAAACGAAATTGAGTTATTTGTAGTGAGGTGGATGGACTTAGAGACTGTCATACAGAGTGAAGTTAGTCAGAAAGAGAAAAATAAATACCATATTCTAACACATATATATGGAATCTAAAAAAAAAAAGTTCTGAAGAGCCTAGGGGCAAGACAGGAATAAAGACGCAGACATAGAGAATAGACTTGAGGACACAGGGAGGGGAAAGGGTAAACTGGGACAAAGTGAGAGAGTGGCATGGACATATATACACTACCAAATGTAAAATAGTTAGCTAGTGGGAAGCAGCTGCATAGCACAGGGTGATCAGCTCGGTGCTTTGTGACCACCTAGAGGGGTGGGATAGGGAGAGTGGGAGGGAGATGCAAGAGGGAGGAGATAAGGGGATATATGTATATGTATAGCTGATTCACTTTGTTATAAAGCAGAAGCTAACACACACTTGTAAAGCAATTATACTCCAATAAAGATGTTAAAAAATAAAATAAAATAAAATAAATAGTATAGCTGTTACCTGGGAAATAAATTAACTAAAACAGCTTGAACAGAGTATATGCTAAGGAAGGGCTAAATTTGACACAGAAAGTTTTAACACAGGAAGGTACTGATTTAAATGGCACCTGGAGTTTAGAGATCATATCCAGAGAACCAAGGAAAAATGGAATGCCTAGTTTAAGACTGAATGGTGACTGATGTGGTCTTCAAGAATCCTTTTGCCAGCAGTCTATGCTGTTTAATTGGGTGATTATGTTCTAGGGGACTATAAGTTTCCCAAATGCAATCTGGCATTCCATTGTTGGTCCATGGGTTAATCTGGAGGTAGAAGAAGCAGAGATGTGACACATCACGGATGGGCTCTATCTGAAGCAGGACATTTTGTCTCCAACATTTATCATTAGTTGTTTGGACCTAAAGTAGCACAGACTGTTAATGAAGATAGGTTTATCAAAAAATTTGAAGACCGATGTAATAGTGCGACTCCAGACTATTTAAAGGAATTTCTCTCCGTTTTTCTGGTTGATTAACCAGCAATGTCTGGATATGTATTTTATTCCATTTCTGAATAATATTATTAATAGAAATAATTGACACAAATTAAGACAACAGGAACTTCCCTGGCAATCCAGTGGTTAAGATTGCACCTTCCAATGCCCGTGGTGCGGGTCTGATTTCTGGTCAGGGAGCTAAGATCCCACATGTTTCACAGCCAAAGAACCAAAACATAAAACAGAAGCAATATTGTAACATATTCAATAAGGACTTTAAAAATGGTCCACATCAAAAACAAATCTTAAAAAAAAAAAAAAAAACAAATAGAAAGATACTCAGTAAAATTTAGATTTACAAAACTTGCTCCAGGGATGTTGTCCTTATTGAAGTAATTCTCTCTCTCTCTCTCTTTTCCTAGCAAAAACTGGAATCCATAGACTTATTATGATCAAAGTGCTGATTGATTAATCGAATTTTGTAAATATCGGTCCAAAGAAGAAAGAATTGATCTCCAAGAAAATGTAAATAAAATTTTAAATGGAAAAAAGTAACTGGAAATGGTTTAACTGATTAAGGAAAATTACTGCAGAAAATGCTTTTTTGACAAAAATGCATTAATGTTGTTACCATTTCCATTTAAAGGCTTCTTTTTTTCTTTTTTTTTCTTTTTTTTTGGTATAACTTCAGCCTCAAAACATCCTCAGGGTCAAAGCAGTGAGAATATAACTTGCTGTGACCCCTCAGTGGGAGTCAAACAATGCTGTTTTTACCTCTTGGCTTTTGCGTATCTTGTTCCCTCTGCCTGGAATTCCTTTCTCTGTTTCATATTCTAACACACTGCATCTTGGCTCTCTCTAGGGTATGGCTCATGTTTTATTTCTTTTGTTATTAAATCTCTGGTATATGATAGACATGTAATGAATTAATGCTGAATAATCAAGTGGTTGCATAATTGAGGTCTCCATGCTACCCACTCATTCATTCCTCTTGCTCTTTATTTACGAACAAAATCATCAACTCTGTACTGCAACTTTAAAGATGTATTAAGAAAAAGTTCTTTGCTATAAATTCAGATGTATTTTTGTGATCTCTCTCTCTCTTTCTTTCTCTCAGCAACACTTCCCTCCCTTGCATCTCTCCCTTATCCACAACCAAGAAAAGCAGTGCATTTATAAGGGTCCACTTGCGACTGAGATGGCTAGTTTAGGAACTCTTGGCTATGGGCATTGGTGGGGGCATCCCTAGAGTGTGGGAGTACTTCCTGGGAGGTCCAGAGGTTAGGTTAGCCAAGGGCTTTTTCTTTCCATCCATCCTCCATTTGACTCTAGATTCAGCTGAATATGGTTAAAGGATTAATTGCCCATCATCTTGTTCCCTAAATTAAGAGTCATTGTGGTAAGAACCAAGCCTAGCAATATGCGCCAACCACAAAGAAATAAATTACTTTGTAAGTTTCAAAAGATTTTCACCAAATTACTGCTCTGTGCAAATGATTTTGGGGGGGATAAAGTTTGTTTGAGAAACATTTTCTTTTGTGACTGTAATAAGGTATGTGTACCCCTGCTGAGATATGAGTCACATCCCCTGTGATAGGAAACTGTGGCTAGATTTTGTGGGTTTGGGGTTTTATACTAAATTTTCAGTGCCTCATGTTTCCTATGACTGATGGTTGGATCATCACCTGACTCAGAGAGTCTTTTGCTACGGATCAACATAGTGTAGCTTTTCAGATTCAGTAATGTGGCACCCAGCTGCTCAGAGTTTTATTATGGAGGGAGAAACACTGGAAACATGCAATCAGTGCTTTGGAATGGACTTTACTGAGATCGTCTCTTCCCAACCTTTGACAGGATTATAATTAAACTGGTCTAGACTCGTTTGTAATTCTTATTTTAAAAGACCTGCAATGCCCTCTTTTTGGTCTAAGTAAAGTAGATGTCTTAGTCCATTGAGGCTGCTATAACAAAACACCATAGACCACGTAGCCTATAAACAAAGGACATTTATTTCTCACAGTTCTGGAGCCTGGCAAGTCCAAGATGAAGGCACCGGCAGATTCAGTATCTGGGGATAACCTGCTTCCTGGTTCATAGACAGCCACCTTCTTGCTATAATACCACACGGCAGGGTGAGAGAGCTCTCTTGGGACTCTTTTTTTTATAAGGACACTAATGCTATTTATGAGGGTTCCACACTCACGACCTAATCACCTCCCAAGGGCCCCACCTCCAAATATCATCCATACATTGGGATTAGATTTCAACATATTAATTTGGGGGACACAAATATTCAGACCATAGCAGTCGGTATACAATAAACATTTGAGTTCTTTTTTCCAGACTACGGACATGCCACCAACCTCAACTTCAGCGTTCCTAAAGGCAAATCTTTATTTATTCATTTATTCAATGAATATTTATTGGATAAATAAGTGTGTCCCGCTTACTGAGATAGGGAGAGAGGAATTAAGGTGAGGCCTCTGACCTCAAGAAGCTTAGAGGTGGTGGGGGAAACATACAATTAATTAAATATGGCACGTGCCATGACAGGCATGCTCACAAAGTACACAAAGTGAGTAAATGACAAAACCTATGAAAAGGCATGTCTAAAGGCAAGACATCAGGAGAGAAGATGGCTATTAAAAGATCAGTTCAGCATGGCTGAAGCACAGATTGTGAACACTACTAGGGAACATGTAAGGGATGAGGTCAGGGAGGGAAGGCAGGAGCTAGGTCTTAAGGAGCCGGATGACTTTCTCCTGGTATCCAGGAGGAGCCCTGAAAGGTTTCAGCAGAGGGGTGACAGGACACGACTTGGAGAGGTGTTAAGGAGAGATTAGATGAAGGCAAAGTAAGATTGTAGGTAAGCAGATTAGTCAGGAGCCTATCTTGATAAGCCAAAGGGAAAACGGCATTGAGCCCAAATGACAGTAAGCTTAGTGGGAATGGAGAGTAGGTGAAGGAAACAGGAGATAGGACCTGGTGATGGACTCTGGGCTGTGATTTAGGGTCCTGGTGCTCAGACTCTCGAAGTTGGAGCCCGATCCCCTGCCCAACCCCAAGGGCACAATCCTTGGTCCTCTTTTTTTTTTTCTGGATACATTGACTCCCTTGGCAATCTCAACCAACCTGTGATGATACCCAAATTCATAACGTCAGCTCACACTTCTCTGAACTCTAGACTTGAATATTCAATGGTCTATGTAGCATCTCCACTTGGATGTCCAGTGCAGACAGCAAACTTAACACACTCCAATCTGAATGTGAGCCCTCCCCTGAAACCTCTTTTACCTGCAGCCCTCTCCATTTTTGGTAACCTCAGTTCCATTTTTGGTTTCTTGGATCTAAAGCTTCGACGTAATTCTTGACTATGTGTATTTATTTCACATTCATTCCATCGGCACATCCACGTAGCTTTAACTTCAAAATTTATGAAGAATCTGACCACTTCCCAGCACCTCCACTGCTACCACCCCTGATCTAAGGCATCATCTTTTTCTCCTGGATTAATATAATAACTTCCTATGGGCTTCCCTGGTGGCGCAGTAGTTGAGAGTCCGCCTGCTGGTGCAGGGGACACGGGTTCGTGCCCCGGTCCGGGAAGATCCCACATGCCGCGGAGCGGCTGGGCCCGTGAGCCATGGCCGCTTGAGCCTGCGCGTCCAGAGCCTGTGCTCCGCAACGAGAGAGGCCACAGCAGTGAGAGGCCCGCGTGCCGCAAAAACAAACAAAAAACAAAAAAAAACAACTTCCTAACCTGTCTCCCTGCTTTTTCCCCTGCCCCCTGCAGTCTATTCTCTACACAGCAGCCAGAACGATAAAACTCTATCCTGTCAACTTCTTATTTAAAACTTTTCAAGCATATAGAGAAGTTGAAAGAATAGAATATAAAATGTCTTTTACAGTTCTTTTTTTTTTTTCTGATCCAGGATCCAATCAGTTTCACGTATTCATTTATCTTTTTAATCTCTCTTAATCTAGAACCGTCCTCCTACTTTTTTAAAAATGACATCCATTTTTCCGTCAAGAATGTCTCACACATTCTGAATTTGTCAGTTTCCTCATAGATGATGTCATGTACTTCATATTGCATCATATCAAGGGGCAGATAATGTCAGGTTGTCCTAATATTAGCGATGCAGTTTGATCACTTGGTTAACGTGGTGACCTGCCAGAGCTCTCCATTAGGAAAGTAAATTTTCCTTTCTGTAATTAGTCAAAAGTTGTGGGGTGCTATTCTGGCATCTTCCAAATATCTTATCCACATTTTACCCACTGGTTTTAGGATCTATGGATAACCCTTCCTAGATTATTTATTATAGTGGAAGTTGGGAAATGGTGATTTCAAAATACTCCCACTCATTTTTTAGCAGACATTTTAGTTAAAACTTTGCCTTCCTTATTTTTTCCTTTTTTCTTTTTTCCTTTTTTCTTCCTCCCTGATTCATCCTCTTGCCCTTCTTCCTCTTCCTCTTCCCCCCTTCTCCTTCCTCTTTCTTCTTTTGACTTTCACAATTGACTCACAGGTTCGTTTTCATTCAATGTGTTACAATCAGTTACACAGAAAGATTCATTAAAAATGTGTATCAGATCATGTTCTACTCCTCAACTCAAACCACACTGATGACCTCCCACGTCGCTCAAGAGTAAAAGACAAAGTTCTTACCTCTGAGGCCCTGCATGATCTAGTCCCCAGTTCTCCTGTGGACTCATCTCCCTCTGCTCACGATCCAGCCATCTGGTCTCTTGACTATTCCTCCAGCATGGATGTTCCTGCCTCAAGGTCTTTTGCTCCACCATGCTCTCTCCTTGTAATCCTCCCATCCCAGATACTCACTTGCTTTTGTTTCTCACCATCCTCAGATCTTTTCTCAAAGTCACCTGACCAAATATTTAGAAAAATTTAGAGCCAGTACTCCCCACTCACCTCACTTTATTTTCTCCATCAATCTTACCACCTTCTTAGATTTATTATATTTATTGTCTGCCCCCAACTAGAATTTAAGCTCCTTGCAGGTAGGGAATTTTATCTGTTTTATGCACTGCTGCATCCCCGTGGCTGGAATACGATCTCTTTGTACATGTTCACAGTGAGTGAATGCATTGATTGGATGAAGGGTTGAAGGACAGGGAGATGCCCGTTTTTCAGGTTTGGCAATTTGAGATGACAATGCTCTACTCCCTGCAACAGGGAACGTAGAACAAGGAAAGTTTTGGAGAACAAAATTTGAACATGTTGAGTTTTAGGTGCCTGTGAGATAGTCATGTGGAAAAACCCAGTAGGAAGTCAGCTAGACCTGGATTTAGTGGATAGACTGGGTATGAAGTAGTTTCCAAACACCTAAAGCAAAGTCATGTCTTAATTCATTTTAAATGAATTGGACATTACTGAATTGAATTAATATGAATGGAAAGGATCAGAGTCTTTCACCTCCCAATCTGGCATGCCAACCAAGCGTGGGAAGAGAGTTATTAACACTTTGCTGCGTGTGCTAGGTTTTGAGCTGCTCAACTCAAAGACAGCACTAAACACCTGGTAATAGTTCTAATGGCTTGTCAACAAAGCTGGACCTATTAGTCTTCTAGGGTGATAATTGTTTCTAGTAGTCTAAAAACTTTGTTAGAGACACCTGCATCTTGTATAGAGCAATTAGTAGTTTAAAAGTGTGGTTTTGCTGTTGATCTACTAGTGTGATAACCTTTGCAATTCCTTTAGTCAAAGGATAAGAAAAGCAACATCAAGAATCTTTTCTTTCATTAGGTACTAATCTTTTCTCTTCCTTCCTGCACCTTCTTGGTTCTTTCAAGTCTTGGGAAAGTCTCCAAGAGATGATGAGCCATAAGAAGAGTTTGTCTTGTGTGGTGTTTAGAATAGCACCTAGCCTAAACTAGGTGCTCAGTAAATTTTACTCAGTTGTATATTAACATCCAGTTTCTAGATTTCTGAACCACCATCCATATCCCTGTTCTACCCCAAAAGCTCAATCCCCCCATCTTTCTAAATTAAAGTCCTGAGCCACTCAGTCAGTCCCTATAGTTAAAAATTAAGGTAACTATGGGAAAGGGCGAAGTCGATGGCATCTCAGCCAGCATGGAAATTGTCCATTGCACCTTTGGATGTGAGGGAAACTTAAACACATTCCAACATCGTTAGACTGGACACACACCAATGAATGGGAATATGAGTCTGGATGCTCATGGAGAATTTCCATATTAGCTTATAAATCCTGCCCACGTGGTGGGTCATTCCATTATAAACTCCTTGAAGTCTTTTATTTTCCTTTTGAATGATGGTGCATAAAGTAGATGTTGTCATGCATGTCTTAAAGAAAAAGAGATCAAAGTGAAATTATGGGCATATATTTCAGCAATTTCAGAAGACTTTGTCATTATTTATGAGAGTGACAATACTGATGGTGAGCTGATCTATAGTACTTTGAGAGAGCAGTGTTACTAAGTTAAGTGTACTATAAATCAGAGAGGCCTCCCTTCCCCTTTAGGTACAAGAAAATAATTAGAATCTTTACTGGTCAACATCAAGGTCAAAAGTAAATGTATATTTAACTTGCCCATTGTTTTTATGGCTCTTCTTGTTTCTTTCTTTCCTTTTTTTTTTTTTTTTTTCTAAAATAGAAAGTGGGGACATAGTTAAGTTAGGAAAGCAGCACTTTAAGAGCACTTTTCAGAGTAACAATAACAAGATGGCCAGATCAGGAGAGCATCAAACACAAAAGTGTAGAGCCACTGAAATTCACTTCAGTGAAACCGGAAATTAACAGTTTTTTAAACCCCAGTGCTGGTAGGGACTCTTGCTATTCTGACCCTTCTAGGGATTTGGTTTTCAGGGTCATCTATGCTTTTCTTTTAAAATTCTGCACAGAGTAGATTTCATATGTAGCAATTACTAACAGAAGACATGTAGGTACATGGATGCCACCCTTTCAACTGAAGGCACACACCTTATTAATTTGAGTGCTAAATTCAGCAGTAAGATATTCTCATAATGGATGTTCATGAAGTCCTAAAGCAGGAAAGAATTAAGACATAAAATATTTCTAAATAACAAAAAAATCAAATATGTCTAAAACAATAAATGCCAAAGATCAAACAACTTAGAATATAGAATAGCTAGCCGTGATTTTTATTTAGATAAGCAAGATTAGAAGAACTGAAAATGGCTAAGTAACCCCTCTGAAGTTGGGTGGTTACTGTTTTATGTATGGAATTTTAATTACTTTCCATTCATTAGCCATTTCCATTCATTCAGTTCAGAATTCCACAGATGCCCAACCACTTAAACTTTAAGTCATTGACATAGAGGTGTCAACTCCTGAAGACATCCCATCTGCTTCCAATAAGAAACTTGATAGTCTTCAAGATTTATGGGTGATGGGAGGAAGTTGCCTAAAGTGGGGTTGCAGAAATGGCTGGAAAATCCTTGTAGGTGAAACCCATATTTCTTTGTCTGTAGTTCTACATTTATATCTAGAATCTCGGCAATAAGTGTAGAGTAGTTTCTTTGCCCAAAGAGAGCCAAATTATAGATTTCTGATAAATCTAGTGTGCATGTCTATATACAAATCTTTTGGGGAGATGGGTAGGAGTGGGAGAAGGGAAACATCTGATGACAGATTAAAAATATTTTTAGTTTCATACTCATTTGCACTCATATAACAGTTCCAAATAATAATAATAATAATAATTTATAGACCCTGGGGACTGTCCAGAATGACTCTTCTTCCATCCTCTTCCTGGAATCTGAAATGGTTCCACCTGGTCTCAGCAGAGAACGGACCCAGAAATTGTGATACATGAAGATGCAACAGCCACCTTGTATCCAAGAGGAAAAGGCCAAAAGAATCACAAACCCTGGCCTTTACATTGTAGAGGCCCTAAACCAAGGCTAGTAGTCACCTCTCTCCAAACCTCTTAGGCTCTTAGGAAGATAATTATCTAGTTATTTAAGCCACTGTTGGTTGAGTTTCCTAGTATTGGCAGCAAAATACATCCCTGTCTGAACACACTCAGCCCCAGCTTAATCTGACACTCAAAACAATGTTACGTTTGGAATTTGGACCGCAAAAGAAAGAAAGAAAGAAAATAAAGCAAAGCAAAGCAAAACACAGAAAAAAACAAAAATAACCTTACTTAAACCTAACTCTCTTCCATCTCTGTGAATGAACCCATGTTGCCAGATGAGATCCCACCAACAGGACCTATTTTAAAATCATGACCCCACATCCAAAATCCCCAAGCCACTGCCCAATAGTTCTAATTTATTTGCTCTGTAACTTGCTTTCTTGCTCTTTTTTTTTTTTTTCTTTTTTTTGTGGTATGCGGGCCTCTCACTGTTGTGGCCTCTCCAGTTGCGGAGCACAGGCTCCGGACGCGCAGGCTCAGTGGCCATGGCTCACGGGCCTAGCCGCTCCGCGGCATGTGGGATCCTCCCGGACCGGGGCACGAACCCGTGTCCCCTGCATCAGCAGGCGGACTCTCAACCACTGCGCCACCAGGGAAGCCCGCTTTCTTACTCTTTGAGTTAAAATTTAATACTTTCTCCAGTTGCCTCAAACCTCCCCTTATTTCTACCACCCAAGCATTGGTATCTCATACTTTACTGAGAAAAGAAACTCCTTAGCATTCTGATGGGTGGCTTAGGTATTTACACATATATCTGCCTTTTAAGTATTTCCCCTGCTTTTATAGAAGAATCATCTCTATACATAAAAAAAGTAAGAAGTCCCTTCATTTGTGCTCAGGTTCCATACCATCTCCTCTCCGCTTCCTAGGGACATTTCTTGGCCAGCTATTACAGCTTTTGCACATCAGCAATCTCTTTCTGTTTACTGAATCGTTTTCATAGGGCTATGTTAGCATCATCCTCTAACAACCCTCCATTCAACTATTCAACCGGTGCCCCATTTCTCTGTTTCCTTTCAGAGCAAACTTTCTCAAAAGGCTTCTAAACAAGCTGTCAGCACTTTAGTCACCTCCCATTCCTTCAGTATTCAATGCATTCCAGTCTATCTTCCATTCCTACCACTTTACTAAAACTGTCCCAGTCACTGTCACCAATGGCTTCCATGTTGCTAAGTCCATGCTCCTAAGACATTCACAAGCACTGAACACAGTTGACCATTCTCTCTCCTTCATGAAACACTCTCTACTCTCAGCTTCTATCACACCACACTCTCTTGGGTTTCATCCCTCTCCTCCACCCCCACTGGTCACTTCTTCTCACTCTTCTTGGCTACAATCTCATTTGTTACTTGACCTCTAATGTTGGAGAGTCTCAGGTTTTGGTCTTCAGCCCTCTTCCCTATTGATAGTTCTTCTCTAAGGAATTGCATCTATGAATACAATCTTTATGTGGCTGATATTCAAATATTTATCTCCAACCTCCCTTGAGCTCCAGATACTTATAGTCAACTTCCTGTGTGACAGCTCCACCAGGTATCTAATAAGGATATCAAACTTTTCATATGTGCAAAGTGAACCCCCCACCACTATATACACCATAATGCTTGCTTCCCTGGTTCTTCTATTTTGATAAAGGGTAACGTCTCCACCCACATGGTCCAACCAGATGTTTAAGAGTCTTTTTAGAGTCTTCTCTTTTCCTCAACCTCCTCACCACCAATTCCTCTGGGTGTTTTTTCTAAAATTATCTCAAATCCACCCATTTCTCTCCATCTTCACACCTTTTTAGTCTAAGCCACAATCCTTGCCCACCTAGACAGCTGCAATAACTTCCTAACTCATCTTGCTCCTCTCCTGTGGCATTCAAAACCCCACAGAGCATCCAAAGAGATCCCCTTGATATAGACATTGGATTTTTTTTTTAAATTTTTGCTTTCTGTAATCTTATCTAGTTTGTTTGGTTTTTTCTTAAAAATAAAATTATTTATTTATTTATTTATTTTTGGCTGTGTTGGGTCTTCGTTTCTGTGTGAGGGCTTTCTCTAGTTGCGGCAAGTGGGGGCCACTCTTCATCGCGGTGCGCAGGCCTCTCACTATCTTGGCCTCTCTTGTTGCGGAGCACAGGCTCCAGACGCGCAGGCTCAGTAGTTGTGGCTCACAGGCCCAGTTGCTCGGCGGCATGTGGGATCTTCCCAGACCAGGGCTTGAACCCGTGTCCCCTGCATTGGCAGGCAGATTCTCAACCACTGCGCCACAAGGGAAGCCCAGACATTGGATTTTTTAAGGTAAAATGCAAATTCTTTTCCTTGTCCCACGAGGTCCTGCCTGGTCTCGGTCCCCCTTCCTCTGCAGCCTCTTTCCTACCTTTCTCCTACTCCTCACTGTCCTCTAGGAACAAGTCCCCTTTCCTAATCCCAGGCTTGAGCACTTGTTTTTCTCTCTACCTAGAATGTGCTTTTCCCCACCTCTTCACATCTTTTAGTTTCCATTCCAGTTCACCTCCTCAGAGAGGCTTCCCTGGCCATGCTCTCCCAACTGGCTTTCCCCACTGATTCTCTGTCTCATCAACTTGTTTGTTGCTGGCAAAGAACTTCTCACAGTCTGTAATGATTTTATTTGCTTACTGTGTTATAGTATATCTCCTGCACTAGAATATTACCTCTCTATCCCAAGGTCATTCCTGTATCCCCAATGACTAGCACAACAGGAGCTCAATAAATTATGTTTACAAATGAATACAACTCTGTAAAGACTTGTTGTTTTTTTTTAATTAACCTAGAATTCAGGAACATTTTAGATAAATGGACCTTAGAATCATCTAACCCAATGATTTAATCTAATGATGAAGAAGCTGGGGCTCATGATGAAGAAAGACTAAGGGACCCCTCTGGGTTAATAGACTATTTTAGGACAGAGCCAAGTCTGACTCCCAGTCCCTTGCCCCTCCTTTTGTCCTGTGAGGACTCCCTCAGGTTCTTCAGTTGCAAGGACACTGACTCTGGAAAATTGAAGTAATAAAGGGATTATTAAAAGGGTTTGAGGTTGGTTGCTCCTAGAATTAAGCGGAAATCTGCTATCCCTGGCTTTAGAAAGGACACACACTAGAGTGGCTCTGAATATTCAGGTAACAAGTGTCAATGGACAGTCAGGGCACTAAGTCAGGATGAACTAACACTGATCTTTTCCCTTTATTGCGTCACGCCATTCAATAGTCACATTCCTAGGAGGAAAAATAGGAGAGTCCTAGTTTGGCTCTTGTTCCCATTCCTTGGCAGATCAAGTACTGGTCTTGCCTATCCTGCATGTGAGAGTTGTTGGATGATTTCCCAAATGGAAATGGAGGTGCTTGTACCAGAAGAAGAGGAGCTAGATTCTCTGCAGGCAAAAACAACAGATGTCCATGGTACATCATCATGCACAGCTGGTAGGAACTGTTGATGCCAAAACATTGGCCTCATGACAAGACCAGTCCTCAGGTTGATAAAATTCTATGTTTCTTGAAATTATTTAGTGATGTCTTTCTTGCTGGTGCATTGTGCAAATTTCCCTGCATGAGAATTTTCCCACTAAAGCCCAGAAGGCAGACAGTAGGGCCTTCTGTGGTGTGAAGGCTGCCAGCCGGCACTGTAACCCTTACTTATTACACATTATCTTGTGTTTGTTCCTGTTTGCCCAGGGCTCAGGTTGCTAAGAGTGTGGAATTTTGTGTTCTCTCTCTCTACAAATGAAGTAGGCCTCAGAAATATACCCTCATATATCTTTTCATACATATTCTCAGCTGTTGAGAAGAAGGTATGTACATTTTCCACATTTTCTGCTTGTTAACAATGCCCCACAGCTACATTAAGGAGACCGCAATAAGTATAAGCGTTAACTCACCAAATACATATTGATCCCTAGCCAGGAATTAAGATTACACTGAAGAGTAAAAAAAAAAATCCATTTTAAAACCACATCCAAAAAAATAAAATACTTAGGAATAAACCAAATACATATTGATCCCTAGCCTGGAATTAAGATTACACTGAAGAGTAAAAAAAAAAAAATTCCTTTTAAAATCACATCCAAAAAAATAAAATACTTAGGAATAAACCTGACCAAGGAGGTGAAAGACTTATATGCTGAGAACTATAAAACATTGTTAAAGGAAATTGAAGATGATTCAAAGAAATGGAAATATATCCCATACTCTTGGGTTGGAAGAATTAATGTTGTTAAAATGGCCACAATACTCAAAGCAGTCTACAGATTTAATGTGATCCCTATCAAATTACCCATGACATTTTTCACAGGACTAGAACAAATAATCCTAAAATTTATATGGAACAATAAAAGACACAGAATTGCCAAAACAGGCCTGAGGAAAAAGAACAAAGCTGGAGGCATAATCCTCCCAGACTTCAGACAATACTACAAAGCTACAGTAATCAAAACAGCATGGTATTGGCATAAAAGCAGACATATGGATCAATGGAACAGAATAGAGAGCCCAGAATTAAACACACACACCTATGGTCAATTAATCTTTTTTTAAATTTTTTATTGGAGATAGTTGATTTACAATGTTGTGTTAGTTTCAGGTGCATTTTTAATAAAGGAGGCAAGAATATACAATGGAGAAAAGACAGTCTCTTCAGCAAGTGGTGTTGGGAAAGCTGGATACCCACATGTAAATCAATGAAGTTAGAAAACTCTCTCACACCATACACAAAAATAAACACAAAATGGCTTAAAGACTTGAATATAAGACAAGACACCATAAAACTCCTAGAAGAGAACATAGGCAAAACATTCTCTGACATAAATCATAGCAATGTTTTCTTAGGTCAGTTTCCCAAGGCAATAGAAATAAAGGCAAAAATCAACAAATGGGACCTAATCAAACTTATATGAGCTTGCACAGCAAAGGAAGCCATCAACAAAGTAAAAAGACAACCTAAAGACTGGGAGAAAATGTTTGCAAACCTTTGCGACAGACAAGGGCATAATTTCCAAAATATGCAAACAGCTCACACAACCCAATAACAAAAAACAAACAACCCAATCAAAAAATGGGCAGAAGACCTAAATAGACATTTCTCCAAAGAAGACATACAGATGGAAAATAGGCACAAGAACAGATGCTCAACATCACTAATTATTAGAGAAATGCAAATCAAAACTATATTGAGGTATAACCTAATACCAGGCAGAATGACCATCATTAAAAAGTCTACAAATAACAAATGCTGGGGAGGGTGTGGAGAAAAGGGAACCCTCCTGCACTGTTGATGGGAATGTAAATTGGTACAGCCACTATAGAAAACAGTATGGAGGTTCCTTTAAAAACTAAAAATAGAGCTGCCATATAATCCAGCAATCCCACACCTGGGCAGAAAATGCTAATTCAAAAAGATACATGTACCCCAATATTCATAGCAGCACTATTCACAATAGCCAAGACATGGTAGCAACCTAAATGTCCATCAACAGATGAATGAATAAAGAAGATGTGATATATATATACAATGGAATACTATTCAGCCATAAGAAAAGAATGAAATAATGCCATTTGTAGCAACACGGATGGACCTAGAGAAGATAATGCTAAGTGAAGTAAGTCAGACAGAGAAAGACAAATACCATATGATATCACTTATATATGGAATCTAAAATATGATACAAATGAACTTATTTAAAAAACAGAAACAGACTCACAGACATAGAAAATATACTTATGGTTACCAAAGGGTTAAGGGGGTGGGGAGAGATAAATTAAGTGTTTGGGAGATTGGTTCAAGACAGTGGAGTATAGGAACGTGTGATCACTCCCTCTTGTGACGGCACCAGAATCACAACTAACTGCTGAACAATCATCGGCAGGAGGACACTGGAACTCACCAAAAAAGATACCCCACATCCAAAGACAAAGGAGAAGCTGCAATGACATGGTACGAGGGGCAAAATCACAATAAAATCAAATCCCATAACTGCCGGGTGGGTGACTCACAAACTGGAGAACACTTATACCACAGAGGTCCACCCACTGGAGTGAATGTTCTGAGCCCCACGTCAGGCTTCCCAACCTGGAGGTCCAGAAACAGGAGGAGGAATTCCCAGAGAATCAGACTTTGAAGGCTAGCAGGATTTGATTGCAGGACTTTGACAGGACTGAGGGAAAGAGAGGCTCCACTCTTGGAGGGCACACACAAAGTAGTGTGTGCACGAGGACCCAGGGACAAGAAGCAGTGACCCCATAGGAGACTGAACCAGACCTACCTGCTAGTTTTGGTGGGTCTCCTGCAGAGGCGAGGGTGGCTGTGGCTCACTGCAGGGATGAGGACACTAGCAGCAGAAGTTCTGGGAAGTACTTGGCATGAGTCCTCCCAGAGTCCGCCATTAGCCCCACCAAGGAGCCTGTGGGCTCCTGTGCTGGGTCGCCTCAGGCCAAACAACAAACAGGGAGAGAACTCAGCCCCACCTATAAGTAGACAAGTGGATTAAAGTTTTACGAGCTCTGCCTACCAGAGCAACACCCAACTCTACCCACCACCAGTCCCACCCATCAGGAAGCTTGCACAAGCTGCTTAGATAGCCTCATCCACCAGAGGGCAGACAGCAGAAGCAAGAAGAACTACAGTCCTGCAGCCTGTGGAACAAAGACCACATTCACAGAAACATAGACAACATGAAAAGGCAGAGGACTATGTACCAGATGAAGGAACAAGATAAAACCCCAGCAAAACAACTAAATGAAATGGAGATAGGCAACTTTCCAGAAAAAGAATTCTTAATATGATAGGGAAGATGATCCAGAACCTTGGAAAAAGAATGGAGGCAAAGATAGAGAAGATGCAATAAATGTTTAACAAAGAACTAGAAAAATAAAGAACAAACACCTAGAAGAATTAAAGAACAAATAATCAGAGACAAACAATACAATAACTGAAATAAAAAATACACTAGACGGAGACAACAGCAGAATAACTGAGGCAGAAGAACAGCTAAGTGACCTGGAAGACAGAATGGAGGAATTCCCTGCCGCAGGATAGAATAAAGAGAAAAGAATGAAAAGAAGGAAGACAGCCTAAGAGACCTCTGGGACAACATAAAATGCACCAGCATTCGCATAATAGGGGTCCCAGAAGGAGAAGAGAGAGAGAAAGGACCCGAGAAAATATTTGAAGAGATTACAGTTGAAAACGACCCTAACATGGGAAAGGATATAGCCACCTAAATCCAGGAAACACAGAGAGTCCCAGGCAGGAAAAACCCAAGGAGAAACACGCCAAGACACATAGTAATCAAATTGACAAAAATTAAAGCCAAAGAAAAATTACTAAAAGCAGCAAGGGAAAAACAACAAATAACATACAAGGGAACTCCCGTAAGGTTAACAGCTGATTTCTCAGCAGAAACTCTACAAGCCAGAGGGAGTAGAATGATATATTTAAAGTGATGAAAGGGAAGAACCTACAACCAAGATTACTCTACCCAGCAAGGATCTCATTCAGATTCAATGGAGAAATCAAAAGCTTTACAGACAAGCAACAGCTAAGAGAATTCAGCACCACCAAACCAGCTCTACAATAATGCAAAAGGAACTTCTCTAAGAACTTCTCTAAGTGGGAAACACAAGAGAAGAAAAGGACCTACAAACACAAACCCAAAACAATTAAGAAAATGGCAATAGGAACACACACATCAATAATTACCTTAAAAATGAATGTGTTAAATGCTCCAGCGAAAAGACACAGGTTCGCTGAATGGATACAAAAACAATATATGCTGTCTACAAGAGACCCACTTCAGACCTGGGACACATACAGAGTGAAAGTGAGGGGATGGAAAAAGGTATTCCATGCAAATGGAAATCAAAAGAAAGCTAGAGTAGCAATACTCATATCAGATAAAATAGACTTTAAAATAAAGAATGTTACAAGAGACAAGGAAGGACACTACATAATGATCAAGGGATCAATCCAAGAAGAAGATATAACAATTATAAATATATATGCACCAAACATAGGAGTGCCTCAATACATAAGGCAAATGCTAACAGCTATAAGAGAGGAAATTGACAGTAACACAATAATAGTGGGGGACTTTAACACCTCACTTACACCAATGGACAGATCATTCAGACAGAAAATTAATAAGGAAACACAAGCTTTAAGTGACACAATAGATCACCTAGATTTAATTGATATTTATAGGACATTCCATCCGAAAACAGCAGATTACACTTTCTTCTCAAGTGCACACAGGACATTCTCAAGGAGAGATCACAACTTGGGTCACAAATCAAGCCTTGGTAAATTTAATAAAATTGAAATCATATCAAGCATTTTTCTGACCACAATGCTATGAGGTTAGAAATCAATTACAGGTGAAAAAACTTAAAAAATACAAACACATGGAGGCCACACAATACGTTACTAAATAACCAAGAGATAACTGAAGAAATCAAAGAGGAAATCAAAAAATACCTAGAGACAAATGACAATGAAAGCACGACGATCCAAAACCTATGGGATGCAGCAAAAGCAGTTCTCAGAGGGAAGTATATACCAATACAATCCTACCTCAAGAAACAAGAAAAATCGTAAACAAACAATCTAACCTTACACCTAAAGGAACTAGAGCAAGAAGAACAAACAAAACCCAAAGTTAGTAGGAGGAAAGAAGTCATAAAGATCAGAGCAGAAATAAATGAAAGAAACAAAGAAAACAATAGAAAAATCAATAAAACTACAAGTTAATTCTTTGAGAAGATAAACAAAATTGACAAACCATTAGCCAGACTCATGAAGAAAAAAAGGGAGAACACTCAAATCAATAAAATTAGAAATGAAAAAGGAGAGGTTACAACGGACACCGCAGAGATACAAAGCATCATAAGAGACTACTACAAGCAACTCTATGCCAATAAAATGGACAACCTGGAAGAAATGGACAAATTCTTAGAAAGGTATAACCTTCCAAGACTGAACCAGGATGAAAAAGAAAATATGAACAGACAAATCACAAGTAATACAATTGAATCTGTTATTAAAAACCTTCCAACAAACAAAAGTCCAGGACCAGATGGCTTCACAGGTGAATTCTATCAAACATTTAGAGAAGAGCTAACACACATCCCTCTCAAACTCTTCCAAAAAATTGCAGTGGAACGAACACTCCCAAGCTCATTCTATAAGGTCACCATCACCCTGAGACCAAAACCAGACTAAGATACTACCAAAAAAAGAAGAAAATTACAAACCAATATCACTGATGAATATAGATACAAAACATCCTCAACAAAATACTAGCAAACAGAATCCAACAACACATTAAAAGGATCATACACCATGATCAAGTAGGTTTTATCCCAGGGATGCAAAGATTCTTCAATATACATAAATCAATCAATATGATACACCATAATAGCAAATTGAAGAATAAAAACCATATAATCATCTCAATAGACGCAGAAAAAACCTTTGACAACATTCAACACCCATTTATGATAAAAACTCTCCAGAAAGTGGGCATAGAGGGAACCTACCTCAATGAAATATAAAGGCCATATATGACCAACCCACAGCAAACATCATTCTCAATGGTGAAAAACTGAAAGCATTTCCTCTAAGATCAGGAACAAGACAAGGATGTCCTCTCTTGCCACTATTATTCAACATAGTTTTGGAAGTCCTAGCCACAGCAATCACAGAAGAAAAAGAATTAAAAGGAATACAATTTGGAAAAGAAGAAGTAAAACTGTCACTGTTTGCAGATGACATGATACTATACAGAGATAATCCTAAGGATGCCACCAGAAAACTACTAGAGCTATCAATGAATTTGGTAAAGTTGCAGGATACAAAACTAATGCACAGAAATCTCTTGCATTGCTATACACTAACGATGAAAAATCTGAAAGAGAAATTAAGGAAACAATCCCATTCACCAGTGCAACAAAAGGAATAAAATATCTAGCAATAAACCTACCTAAGGAGGTAAAAGACCTGTACTCAGAAAACTATAAGATACTGATGAAAGAAATCAAAGGTGGCACAAACAGATGGAGAGGTATACAATGTTCTTGGCTTGGTAGGATCAATATTGTGAAAACGACTATACTACCCAAAGCAATCTACAGATTCAATGCAATCCCTATCAAATAACTAGTGGCATTTTTTACAGAACTAGAACACAAAAATCTTAAAATTTGTATGGAGACACAAAAGACCCAGAATAGCCAAAGCAATCTTGAGGGGAAAAAATGGAGCTGTAGGAATCAGGCTCCCTGACTTCAGACTATACTACAAAGCTACAGTAATGAAGACAATATGGTACTGGCAGAAAAACAGAAATATAGATCAATGGAACAGGATAGAAAGCCCAGAGATAAACCCACGCACCTATGGTCAACTAATCTATGACAATGGAGGCAAGGTATACAATGGAGAAAATACAGTCTCTTCAATAAGTGGGGCTGGGAAAGCTGGACAGCTACACATAAAGGAATGAAATTAGAACACTCCCTAAGACCATACACAAAAATAAACTCAAAATGGATTAAAGACCTAAATGTAAGACTGGACACTATACAATCTTAGTGGAAAACATAGGAAGAACACTCTTTGATATAAATCACAGCAAGATCTTTTTTTGACCCACCTCCTAGCATAGTGGAAATAAAAAGAAAAATAAACAAATGGGACCTAATGATACTTCAAAGCTTTTGCACAGCAAAGGAAATGATAAACAAGGCAAAAAGACAACCCTCAGAATGGGAGAAAATATTTGCAAGCAAATCAACAGACAAAGGATTAATCTTCAAAATATATAAACAGCTCATGCAGCTCAATATTAAAAAAACAAACAATCCAATTCAAAATTGGGCAGAAGACCTAAATTGACATTTCTCTAAAGAAGACATACAGATGGCCAAGAGGCACAAGAAAAGATGCTCAACATCACTAATCATTACAGAAACGCAAATCAAAACTGCAAAGTGTGTATCACCTCACACCAGTTAGAATGGGCATCATCAGAAAATCTGCAAACAATAAATGCTGGAGAGGGTGTGGAGAAAAGGGAACCCTTTTGCTCTGTTGGTGAGAATGTAAATTGATACAGCCATTATGGAGAACAGTATGGAGGTTCCTTGAAAAACTAAAAATAGAATTGCCATATGACCCAGCAATCCCACTACTGGGCATATGGCACAGAAAACCATAATTCAAAGAGACACAATCACCTCAACGTTCATTGCAGCACCATTTACAATAGCCATGTCCTGGAAGCAACCTAAATGCCCATCGACAGACAAATGGATAAAGAAGATGTGGTACATATATACAACGGAATATTACTCAGCCATAAAAAGGAACAAAATTGGGTCATTTGTAGCGACGTGAATGGACCAAGAGACTGTCATACAGAGTGAAGTAAGTCAGAGAGAGAAAAACAAATATCGTATATTAACGCATATATATGGAATCTAGAAAATGGTACAGATGAACCCGTTTGCAAGGCAGAAATAGAGACACAGATGTAGGGAACAGATATATGGACACCAAAGAGGGAAAGCAGGGGGGCGGGGGGTGATGGTGGTGGGATGAATTGGGAGATGGGGTTGGACATATATACACTAATATGTATAAAATAGATAAGTAATAAGAACCTGCTGTATAAAGAATAATTAACTTAAAAAAAGGGTTTGGGGCTTCCCTGGTGGCACAGTGGTTAAGAATCCACCTGCCATGCAGGGGACACGGGTTCGAGCCCTGGTCCAGGAAGGTCCCACATGCCGTGGAGCAACTAACCCCATGCGCCACAACTGCTGAGCCTGTGCTTTAAAGCCCACGGGCCACAACTACTGAAGCCCACATGCCTAGAGCCTGTGCTCCGCAACAAGAGAAGCCACTGCAATGAGAAGCCCGTGCACCACAGCAAAGAGTAGCCCCCACTCGGTGCAACTAGAGAAAGCTGGCACACAGCTACGAAGACCCAATGCAGCCAAAAATAAATAAATTAATAAATTAATTAATTTCAGAAAAAAGGGTTTGGGATTAGCAGATACAAACTACTATATATAAAATTGATAGACAACAAGGTCCTACTGTATAGCACAGGGAACTATATTCAATATCATGTAATAAATCACAGTGAAAAAATATGAAAAAAAATATATGTATATATACTGCATATAACCGAATCACCCTGCTGTACACTAACACAACATTGTAAATCAAATATACTTCAATAAATAAATTTAATTAGAAATTTTTAATTAAAATTATTTAATTGAAAATTTTAAATTTTTTAAATTAAAATTGTTTTAAATTTAAAAATAAAAATTCAAAAGATTACACAGAAGTGAAATAGGAAGGGAACAATTACACCCATTATATTTTCCTTATTCCTGACAACACTTTTCTTCCCTTTCTGCCCCTTCCTTGCCCCACCACAACTAACAACCATCCATACAATACCTGGGTCACCCACCATCCAAGTCTGTTTCTTTGGGATTTTTTTTTTTTAAGGAGGAAAGAAAAAGAGAGGAAGCCAGAAGTGCCATGGAGGGCTTGCCAAAGCAGAAATTAAAAGTTCAAAGGAACCAAAACCAAACAGATCGCTAGCAACACCAGGATCTGAAACTAAATCTGGGAGATGGAAGCTCTCAGGCAATGTTCCCTCCTTCATGATGAATGGACGATATCAACCATCTTTCTACTTGTTTTTTCAGAAGTTTTATTTACCCTAGGCTATAAGGTGAGATGAACTCCAGGGCTGTCGTAAACCCCAGTGCTGTTGGGGACAGTAATGGAATCCTGAAGAAAGATTAGTTAAAAAGCAATATTTATGGAAGGACACCCAGAGACTAAAAGGAAACAAAAACATGTTTAAACAGACAGTGTTCTGGGATGCAGTCTGAGAACTCAGAATCAAAGTTGTTTAATTTGAAATGACTTTGCAAAACATGGAATATAATCTCATTTACCTAGAGTGTCTGGCACTTGGCAAAATACAACACACAGAAATCTGACTAGTATGTAAAGATGTCTCTATTCTACCCCCTGTATGGGAGAAAATCATGTGGGAGAAAGACATATGCTGCTGTGTGAATGTAAACTGTTCCCCGCCCCTCGCCCCCGCACATCACTTGCCCAAATACATTTGCAAGGTGTCAAGCAGGGAGCCCCGATAAAAGGGCTGGAATGATCACCTGGATAATCCTTAGGATTAATTTGAGGATAGTCTCTTCCAATAGCATCAAAGAGCGTGAAAGGTGAGGGCTCAATCAACAGGGTGGCATTCTATCCAGGGCAACCTGAACCCTGCAGTCTGTGTGATAGAATTCTTAGAAAAGTCACTTTTGTTCCAAAGACAACATATATAAAATGGCAGACATGAAACTGTAGGATCAAGGACTCCAGGAGCCTCTTGAGGCTTCATTGTTTGAAACTAAATTATGATCTCAGTAGCAGAGCCAAACGTACATCTATTGCCCTGGCTCATGCTATAATATGAATAATAATAAAAACTAATATTTACTAAGCACTTATGTGCTAGGGACTGTGACAGGGCTTTTCCATAGATTATCTCCTTTATGTGGACAATACAACAACACTGAAAGTAGATATTATCATTGTCCCGATTCTTGAGGAAACTAGAGTTTAGGAAGATTAAGAAACCTGACCAGGATTGCACAGCTAGTAAGAGGTAGAGCCACAATTTGAACCCAGGAAAATTGACTCCAGAGCCTGAACTTTTGACTGTTATGTCACCCCCCTATGGGGTGACAAAGTCCCAGTACTTTGAACCTTGAAGCTGGTCCTTGGCAGCCTTTTTCTAAACTTTAAAATGAGGTAGTAATGCTCATAATTTGTTAAATTTTAAAATGATTCTCCCATTCTTTTCATTTTCCTTAAGTCACAAAGATAGTAAATGGTATATTGGGATCTGGACAGGAATCTCTGTTTTAATCACCTCCAATTTACCTCATTGGTGAGGGAGGGATTCCTGCCCTAGGGTTATGGGGATGGCTGAACACACAACACCCAACACTGGACAGATGACATGGATAGCAGTTCATTAATCACAGCTACTCACCACCTGGGGGAGGGGGACACTGCATGCCAGGGGTTGCATTTAGAAACAGAGAAAAGCAGAGCCTGTGGGAAGCAGTCTTTGTAGTATCAAGAGGGTGGGGTATCCCCTATTCCACAGGAGAATACAATTGGCTTGTTTGAATAATCCTGCAGGCTGGTAGGGATCTGAAAACTGCTACTTGGGGATAAACAGGAGCTATACGTGATCCCCCTAATGAGGAGGGTTGTTTGCCTATGAGACCTTATCTGCAGAAGCAGGGTGGGAAAGGGAATTTGCATTTGGACCATTTGAAGTCCTTCCAATTTTACCAAATGTCAAGACAGCACATAATATTGGACCTTAATTTTAAGGCTTACGCCACAGTGTCTATAAAACATAAATAGATGAGAAATATAAGGAAAGTGTATGAACAAAGATAGCCGGCTAGAAAAGAGCAGGGTGTATTTGGGTAACTAGGCTATGTGGAAGGGAAACGTGTTAGATGAGACTGGAAAGCTGGTTTCCAAGGGCTTTGATAACCCATTAAAGATTTTTTTAAAAATAGAAGGACATGACCAAATATATGTTTTAGGAAAAATCTATCTGGAATGAGGATGGATTAGAAAGGAGGAGAAAGCAGAGACAGGCAAAGCAGATTACTGTTTGTTGACATCATGACAGTGAGATATCCTGGGCATTTGAGCCGGAAAAGTGGCCTCCATGGAAAGATGAGCAAAACAGCAAGTCAAGAGAAATTACAGTAATCAGGAGTAATCAAATGATTGGCTGTAGGGAGTAAGGGAGCAAAAGAAGTAAGGATTACTCCAAAGATAGCCCATATTTGTTTAAAGTTTTCATATTTTGTTTACCATGGATTTTTTGCATTAATTTTGATGTTTAAAAATAAATATTTCATTAAAATATTTATCTCGATCACAGAGTACATTATTTTCTTGTGGCTGCTGTAACAAAGTACTATACATTTAGTGGCTTAAAGCAACAGACATTTATTCTATCACAATTGTGGAGGCCGGAAGTCTGAAATCAAGGTGTCTGCAGGACCACAGTCCCTCCAGAGGCTCTAGGGGATAATCCATTCCTTGCCTCTTCCAGCTTCTGGTGGCTGTGAGCATCCCTTTTTTGTGGCTGCATCACTTCCATCTCTACCATGTAGTCACACTACCCTCTCTTCTTCTTCCTGTGTAAAATCTCCCTCTGCCTCTCTCTTGTAAGGACATCTATAATTAATTACATTTAGGGCTCACCCAGATAACCCCAGATAATATCCCCATCTCATGATCCTTAACTTAATCATATCTGCAAAGTCTTTGCTATTCATAGGTTCCAGAGATTAGATGTGGATTTGGTGGGGGCAGGGCAGGGGGGTTAATTTTTAGCCTACTACACTGAGTTTTTTTACATCTCTTTATTAATTTATTTATTTTTGGCTGCGTTGGGTCTTCGTTCTGCACACTAGCTTTCTCTAGTTGTGGGGAGCGGGGGCTACTCTTCGTTGTGGTCTGCGCGTTTTCTCATTGTGGTGGCTTCTCTTGTTGTGGAGCGTGGGCTCTAGGCGTTCAGGCTTGAGTAGTTGCAGTGCGTGGACTCAGTAGTTGTGGCACATGGGCTTAGTTGCCCTGCGGCATGTGGGATCTTCCTGGACCAGGGCTCAAACCCGTGTCCCCCGCATTGACAGGTGGATTCTTAACCACTGCGCCACTAGGGAAGCCCCCTAGGACTCTTTAAATTTGGCATCTCGGGCAAGTGCCTCCCTTCACTCTCCTCACCCACCCTGGTCCCAGCCCTGGACCATTTGGGCCTGGAACACTACGAGGAGGTGGTTTTGCTTACAAAAATGGGAAATTAAAGAGAAGGAACTGATCTAGGACACAAATATTGCTTAAATATTTAAAATAACCTACTATTGAATTAGATATTTTAGTGTCCATTTGGATGTTCACATCTGATTTTTATGTTCCTTGAACATGGCCTCATTTTTCCTGGAGCCAAATGAAAGCCCACCTTGAGAACAGGTTAGGACATTCTGTGTCTTTGCCTAGAGTTGAGAAGATAATACTGCCCAGGGTTCATCTCCCTTTCTTTTCTTTTCTTTTCTTTTTTTTCAATCTCTCTTTCTTAGAAACAGTACCAGAACTTGCTTTGGGGAACCACCTGTCTTCTACTCTCAGACAATGTGATTGGATGGTCTCTATTCCCCACCCCAGGACTGGAACTTGTGACCCAGGCATTGTCTATCAATGGAACTGCTTCTCCCTAACTGCAGCTATGGGTTCACAGATTTGTCTCAAATTGATCTAATAAAAATGAATTCTGGGATTTCAGTGGGAACCGCAAGGAAGTACTGAGTTTTCCTCTCAACTTGTATCAGTGAATATGGAGCTTGAAGCTCTGGAGCCTGAAGCTAATAGAGAAAAGGCAAAACTAAGACTCAAAGATCCCAATGACATCACTTCAGTCACTAAATCAGGTCACACTTGAAGCCAGACCTACTCCCAGGCTTTTCAATTACCTGAACCAATAAATTTCTCTTATCGTGCATGCAAGATTGAATTTGATTTTTCTGTCATTTAAAGCCAAAACTGATGGTTAGAAACTTTAATAAAACATATATATATATATAATTTTAAATACTTGGCTGCTCAATGGAAATGGTGTGGTGCATGGGGCAGGAAAACTTTTTGAGCTGGGGTTGTACCCAAGGGACATTTGTGCTTTATTTGGTGAGCGTGTAAATTATTTCATCCTTTGACCAGGACACTGCCACTGTCATGGAATTTATTCAGTGCCACAAAGCCTCCATTGGGAACCCAGCATTTTCCCTCAAGGAGATAGGGCTATCTGATCAATCTCCAAGAAATGTATTGACTGAGGAGCAAAAAAGAATTAGAGGAAAGGCTAGCAAGGTCACTGGGTAATCTTGGACAAAGCTACTGGAGAAAGTGAAAAGGGAGGACCATGGGGCATTTAGGAAAGGGACCAGGGCAAGAGGAAGCTGGTCAAAAATGTAGGGAAGTGATAAGGTATAAAACACTTACCGGATTACATTCCCTAGAGTTCCTTGGGCTTCCTTTACAAAAGTGGCAATGGCTAGCACCATACTTATAAATTACTCCTCTCTACTTTGTACAGACTTTTTTTGTTGTTGTTGGAATACAGGAAATTAACAATAAAGAAATCAAAAAAGAAAATATGATTAAGATAGTAAACGAAATCATTTTCTTTTCATCATTCCGTACATACCCTTCATATCTGGTAGAAAAGATTATATTGGGATTAGGCTGTGTTTTGCTAAAGTAATGAAGAGTGAAGGTTTCATAATAGTCAACTCAATCATCTCTTCATCACTTCACCTTTCAACGTTTGACCTAAGCAGAGCCCTTTCCAGGGTAATATTAGGAATATTTAAAAGAAACAGGAAAGTCCACCAGTAAGATAGCTTCTCCAGTAGAAAAGTTAACTATCCACTCAGGAGAGTCTACATTTTCAGCAGCGATTTAACACCTTGCCTAAATTTTTCAACATCTCACTAGCTCTTTCTTCTTAACTAGTAAAGAAATGACTTATATGTTGGGTGGGTCCTTTTGTATTATGCTTATAAAATAACATTTGACTACGTATTTTATACTAATTATATCAATGGGCTATAGTAATAGGCAAAATAAACCCCAGAGGAGCATGTTTTTTAAAATATAAGCAAGTAAATGAAGAGCCTATGAAGATATTAACAGCTTTCCTTGATCACAAGTTTCTAAGCACTATTCAAAGCTCTTTAGGGACCATAATTACTGTAGTCTATAGAGTTACTGTTACTTGTACTCGGCAAGATTCTCCATGTCAACTGTACAGTGTGAGGCTGAACAAAACAGAGAAATAAAGGGAAAAGATTTGGCAAAACATCTTGGTCTTAACCTTCACTTATATGACTAGGGAGGTATAAGGGACAGCCATCACAGAGAATAAAAATAAGAGGTGGCATTTTGGAAGAAATCCAAGTTCTCTCTTATTTAAGGGAGTCAATTCAATTTACCTTGAAACACGATTATGTACACTGGAGGTAAAAACATTAAAGGATCAGGTATTTGATCAAATTTTAGGGGAAAATTTAAGATTCCAAACATGGCACTACTTATAAATACACAATAGGTGTGTTCATACATACAAACATGTTCTGAACATTCTGATGAAGAAAAAATGTTGTTTATACTTTTTAGATCAGTTCCAAAATTCACTTAGGAAAAGTCTTAAAAGCTCTTAGAGATGAAAACTCTAATAAATGAAGCCTAATTTTCATGAATACCTGTAGTCAAGGGCTATCTGACCTGAATTACACAGCACGTTTTGAGTTTTGTAACTCTTAGAGTGCATATAATTTTTAATTGACTTTTCTTTGGCAATATCAGTATGTATGTATTATATTCACGGGACTCCCTCTACTGTATAACTTAACACATGAAAATTCTTGTTTTACTCTTTACCAAGGTTTCCTTGCACCTTGATGGATAAGGTGTCTAATTATGCAGTACTGCAGAAGGCTGTGGATCAAATCAGATGTTTTTTTGTTGAAAATGAGGTCATGTTGGTTTGTGTGATATAGCTAAATAATCACTTAACTATTTTTCCAAGCCAAACACAGAGTAATTAGGTTTAGTAACATGGCTTCCTCCCTAAGATCCATAACTCAGACATGGTGGTTTGGGAACAATATGGGTAGAAATTGTGTATGTTTTTCTTGGACGTTCAAATGAATGTCACTTTCTAACTAGACTACATTTTAGATATAATTTAATTTACTCTAATTTTTACTTTATGTGACATTGCCTGGGAGAACATTTTCCAAATAATCATCTAAAATATTGTGGCCCCTAAATTTATCACTCAAGTAATATGTCATGTTATTATAGATAAACAATGAATTGAGGAGTTTGGGATAATAATTTATACAATGATATCCATAAACACCCATTAGAATATTTTGATAGTAGATTTCCAGATATTTCATGGAAGTATTGATTTCAAATATATTGTCACCATACCGCCAAAAATCATTGAAATGTTCTAGTTCTAATACTCTCTCAGTTTCAAATGCTTGTGTTTCTTGTGTACCTAGAAGACCTAGTTTGGTGTTCAGGAAATATTAGACTCATTGCTGTACCCAGGTCCATTTTTTTGAAATTTGTTAAATAATAAACTTAGATCAGCTTTATGTTCAAACAGTGCCTAATTTTTCACATTTCAAGGTGTAGGCTTAGGCACAAATTCTTAGACTATAGGTATAAGATCATTCCACTGAAGAATAAGGACTCTTTTACTAAGACTATCATTCCTTCCAAGATACTAAAATTTACTATATATTTCACATTGTTGGGTTGGTCACACAAAATCCTTTCATATTTTAGCTTTGGGCCACTAGATATTTTTTCCATTCCACTTTTATGCCTCAAAAGGGTACTATGTATTGTACCATTATAAAATTTCCATATTCATCTTACGTTTACTACCAGTATGACTTCAAAAATATGATACTATCAAATTGTAATGACTGTGAAATTAAGATGCCTTTTAGGGCATCCGTGAACAGCTGTATTGAATAGCCTGACATCTGTGAAATCAAAAGTGTATTTTGAATTCAACTTTCAAACCACAGAATTCAAGTAAGCAAAAACTGACCATGTGTTAAAAACACCTGAAACTCTTCCTCTTATAACTGTTTATCTACATTTTAAAAACTCTGTTTACATTGTAGTAACAGCTGTGTTTAAAAGGGACATGACAGAGCAGACTAATTTATAATGCAAAACTCTATTCTAAAAAAAAAACTTATGCTTGAAAAACACTTCAAAAGAGGGCAAAAATGATTAAAATAGACACAACCATTTGTTTAAACTATGACTTTCTCTAGAAAAAACAGCCTAATGTAAACTGGCCTATGCATGTTTCAAGCAGCTGTTCTGTATAATGCCTCTACAAAACCTTTCTCTTTGGGGGGTGGGCGGAAAGAAAATGAGCAACTGACCATATCAAAAGGTCACTGACATTTAAGAAACAGCACAAATCTAAGGATGGAATACAAAATGTTTTTCAAGTATGCCAAGTTAGTTAAATTAAAGGCTGAGGAGACAGAGCCAGTGAACATCACCGTAGTCAGCGATCTTACGACTGAAAAGTCACCTTTGACCAGCATTCATTCATTGTATTTGTATAGAATAACAGCAAAACTTTTCCATAAGGAAAAAGAGTCCAAACAAATGTTTTGTCCGTGTTTTACCGTATATTAGCTAATGTTTCTTTTCACTCTCTCTTTTTTTCAATCATTGTTTGGGCACCGCATAGACATGATCCTAGGGCCTCTTTTTCACCGTTTCAACTGATTTTTATTGGTGTCTGATGCTGTTGACCACTTTCACTTTTACAAAATCCTCTCTTTCTTTGGTTCCCATGATGCCATTCTGTCCTCATATCTCTTGATCATTTCTAAGGATCTAATGGAGCACCTTTTCCTCTGCTTGTTTCCTAAACGTTCCCTTAAGTGCCATCTGCACCGTCCTTCTCTTCTCAGATGAAGGACAGTGGTCTCAGGTAGCTGAAAGAAGCAAGGAAGCAGAGTTTCCCCCATCTCAGGCTGGCCACGTGCTCAGATTGTCAGGAATTAGCTGAGAGGGTCACACCTGAACAGACCTGACTGGACAAAAGACAAGGACCACACAGAAAAAAGGATGCTTCGGCAGATCCCAGCACGGAGAGCTGATAACACCAGAACCTGGTTTCTGCACTCACACATGTCAATCTTGGAAATGTAGGCACAACCCCAAAGAAAGGGGCGTGGAATTCCAAATAGATGAAGATAAAGTTCCCGCTGCCCAACAAAATAAGGGTCCCAGATAGAAATTAAATTCAGTTAAAGAGACATGAGAACAGTTCCATTTCACACGTATGATTTTGTTGAATGATATTCCAGCAGTTCCCAGCACAGTGCCTGCAATATGGTTGGAGTTCAAAAAACTGTGGTTTCCTCTTCGTATTGGAGGATCACAAAATTCTCATTATCTGGTGAGTTAAACTGGGTGAACTTTAATTCATTTATCCATTTACCCTTGTAACAAAGATATTTTGAATACCTACTCTGTGCCAGGCAATATTCTAGGCACTGAAAACACTATAATGTAAATGAAGTTCCAGCCCCTTAGAGACAAAGACAGTGGAAAAAGAAGAAAGTAGGAAGGAAGGAGGAAAGGAAAGAAGGAAGGAAGGAAAGAAGGAAGGAAGGAAGGGAGGAGGAATGACAAATGTAAGAGAATAAAACAAAGCAGAATATTAGAGAGAGTTCGGGGTTGGTCCCCTCTCCTGGTCAGAGTGCTCAAGAAGGCCTCTCTGAGTAGATGAGACTAACATTGTGCCTTGGAAATTTGTGGCAAGAACACTCCAGGCTGGGGAGCCAGCAGGGCACAAGCCGTTGAGTAGTCTTCCAAATCAGTTATTCTCTAAACTTACAACTCAAATTAGCATGTAAGGGAAGAAGTCTGTAATCTTAATGTGAATCTTAGCCATTCCTTCGGTTTCATTTATATAACAGCCAAAATATATTTTGGAAAAATAAATCAAGATGAAAGTAAGGATTTGCTGTTATTAATGTGCATTCGTTAAATTACATTCATTCAAATAGGAAAGAATAAGCTATACAACTTATATTTGTGTCTATGTCTCTATTTGCATATACCTATATTTGTATCATCTATATCTCTATTTACATTTGAAATATGCTATATACTCTGGTTATACCCATACCTGCATCTATCTATCCATCTATCTACCTATCTATCATCTATCAATGTGCTGCTGGCTATGTGACCTAATTATTTTACTACTAAGGCCTCACAGCTGATTAACTTATTTCTGAAAGAAGCAAACTGTCTTCCTGAGAAACTCCTCAGAAGTAGAATATATAACTCTGTATCTATACCATGTGTATCTGTATCTGTATCTGGCTATGCTTATAATTGTGTTATGTATACATAAGACTTCCGTTTAAGCACTCCCAGGTTATACCTTTACAGACCAACTGGATCAAATATCTACAGCAAGAAGATGACTCTACTCATAAAACACCAATTGGGGGGATTATTTTGTTACTATCTTCTAACGAGATGTCGAAAAGAGGTTCCCAAAAGATAAATTATTAATTCTAAATAGCATACAAAATCATACTTTATTATTTGAAAAAAGGTAAAAATATCACCACTGCTTTATCCTTAAGGTTTCCCCTTGGAAAGAGCCACCCCCACTCCCCAAACAGAAATTGAAGATGTGTTACCAATGCCAATGCAGTCACCTCCAGGGTAGCTGACATATCCATGGCATTTTTTCAAAGCTATGATACATAAATTTTATTTTAAAAGAGTTGCAAACAAAAAGAAACACACTGGCTTTGTCTATATTCAGGGTCCTACAGTTCTTTTTAAAGTACAGTGTTATGATGCTTTATAAAAAGAGATCCTACATTTTCTGATGCCTGGTAAGACTGATATTTATCACTTACAACTCCCTCATACTCTTGATTTTATGATGGCATCATAAAATTGTGGGTAATTTTTTTTTTTTTTTTTGCGGTACGCGGGCCTCTCACTGCTGTGGCCTCTCCCGTTGTGGAGCACAGGCTCCGGACACGCAGGCTCAGCGGCCATGGCTCACGGGGTCAGCCACTCCGCGGCATGTGGGATCTTCCCGGACCAGGGCACGAACCCGCGTTCCCTGCATCGGCAGGCGGACTGTCAACCACTGCGCCACCAGGGAAGCCCGTGGGTAATTTTTTAAATGACTGCATCAATTATAATAAAAATATATGCTTTAAAGCCCTCAAAAGTAGGATAGTTACAATCAGTCATCCTACACTAAAGGAGTCATTTGAAATGAGTCTTACTTAATTAGGACGACTGCATGCCTGACTTGCGGGGGACAGTCCCAGTTTATGTCTACTGTCCTGATGTAAGAACAGTGCCCACACTGACTCTCAAGAAAGTCCTGGGCTTCCCTGGTGGTGCAGTGGTTGAGAGTCTGCCTGCCGATGCAGGGGACGCGGGTTCATGCCCCGGTCCAGGGGGGGGTGTCCCGGGGGTGTCCCAGGGTGTCCCACGTGCCGCGGAGCGGCTGGGCCAGTGAGCCATGGCTGCTGAGCCTGCGCGTCCGGAATCTGTGCTCCGCGGCGGGAGAGGCCACAACAGTGAGAGGCACGTGTACCACAAAAGAAAAAAAAAAAAAAAAAAAGTCGTAGTAAACTACAGTTATTCGATGTAAAATCAATTGCAGAATGGTTATAGTGAAGAAATTTTATAAATCTAGTGTTTGGTCTGGGACAGGAAATACCACCTGTCACTAAAATCTGGAAAATACAGTTGTCATAGTATATAATATTCAATTATTTAAATAATTTTCCTCCTCTGGGAGCCGAAGAATCAAAGAGTGACAAAAAAGGGCTGTAGCACAGAGGTAGCTTGGCTGCCATGCCAGCACTAGTATAATAGCATAGACACACAAATACAAGATAGGGTTTACAAGTTTATTCTCCTTCAGGCATAAAATTAATGAAATTGACATTTGTTAATGTATTTCCCTGACTACATTTTACTTCTATGAACTAGCAAAAATTTGGAAGTTTATGGCAACTAATCATTTTCACTTTATCTAATACTAGCAGGGGAAAAGTTATTAAAGTTGAAGTCTTCTCAAGGGATGTGCCACTCCCATCAACTCATCTTTTCTATGGCATATAGCATTACTATAGTAAATGTTCAATTGTATAGGAGAAGATATTTAAATCATTTTACATTTTCTAATATTTTCCAGCTCTACGCTTTCCCAGATATAGTAGATTTGCTTTTTAGAACAGCATTTGCGTTTGACATAATAAGGGGTTTGGCATTTTTAAAAGGTGGGAGGGGGGCAGATCATTTTTGGAAAATAATTGAACTAGATTTATGACTACAGAACTTCTTAGAACCTTTAATATTCTAATATACATGGTGACTCTAAGAGACAAGTATTGCACGAGGCACTTCTCAAACATGTTTGCCCACTGAGCTCTCTTTTCCCACAGCATCCTGCTGGTCTAATGTCTGTGCAACACATTATGGGAAATATGTCTTCTTAGAATAATGTCTTATTCTTCACAAATCTACATGGAAAAAAAATCGAATTCCTCTGTTAAAGGTTTTAAAACTACTTAAAGATGCAGTAATGAAAAAAAAGATGATAAGAAAATGCACCTACATTTATTTATTTATTTATTTATTTATTCTACAAATGAGTGAGTATCTACTATGTGCTGGGCACTTTTTCAGGCAACAGTATTGCTGCAATACAAGCCATGCAAAGTCCTGGTTCTCAGGGAGGAAACATTCTAGTGGGAAATACACAATAAGCACATGTACGAATATATATGTATCCATGAGTGATGGTGTTAGGGTGCTAATATTGTGAGACTTTGTTCTTTCTGCTTTTGAATTTTCTCTAATATGGGTATAGTACATATATAAATTCAATGTGATTATAATCAACATCCAAAAGGATTTTTTGTGAAACTTAACAAACTAGTTAAGGGCCTAGAAGAACAAAAAGCCAAGAAGAGTCACAATGATTTTTAAGACTAAGGAATTTTCCCTAAAATATTAAGGAGCTATAAAGTTATTAGCACAGGGATAGACAAACTAATGGATCAAAATAAGAAGGCCATAATCAAAAACCTACATGGAAACTTGATGAGTGTAGAAATGGTACTGATGATCAATGAAAGTGATGGATTACTCATCAAATAGTGTTGGAACAACTGGCCTTCCAAATGGAAAAATAAACTGAATCCCTGCCTCACACCATACTTAAAAAAGAAATTTAATGTGGAATAAAGAACTAAACTTGAAATTGAAAAAGACACAAATAAATGGAAAGCTATTCCTTGTTCCTGGTTTGGAATAATTAATATTGTTAAAATGTTTATATTGCCCAAAACAATCTACAGACTTAATGCAAACCCTGTCAAAATTTGAATGGCATATTTCAAAGAACTAGAAAAAATAATTCTAAAATCTGTATAGAACCACAAAAGATCTTGAATAGCCAAAACAATCTTGAAAAAGGAAAACAAAGCTGGAGGTCTCATGCTCCCTGATTTCAAACTATACTACACAAAGCTATAGTAATCCAAACGGTATGCTATTAGCACAAAAACAGACCCACAGATCAATGGAGCAGAATTGAGAGCCCTGAAATAAACCCACAAACATATGGACAATTAATTTACAATAAAGGGACAACAAATACACAATGGAGAAAGGATAATCTCTTCAATAAATAGCACTGGGGAAACTGGACAGCCACATGCAGAAGAATGAAACTAGACTACTATCTTACATCATACACAAAAATTAACTCAAAATGGATTAAAGACTTGACTGTAAGACCTGAAACCATAAAATTCCTAGAAGAACACAGAGGTGGTAATCTCATTGACATTGGTGTTAGTGATAGTTTTGAGGATCTGACTCCAAAGGGAAACAAAAGCAAAAATAAACAAACAGGACTTAAACTAAAAACTTCTACACAGTGAAACAAACCATCATCAAAACAAAAAGGCAGGGCTTCCCTGGTGGCGCAGTGGTTGAGAGTCCGCCTGTCGATGCAGGGGACATGGGTTCGTGCCCCGGTCCGGGAAGATCCCACGTGCCGCGGAGCAGCTGGGCCCGTGAGCCATGGCCGCTGAGCCTGCGAGTCCGGAGCCTGTGCTCCGCAGCGGGAGAGGCCACAACAGTGAGAGGCCCGCGAATCAAAAAAAAAACAAAAACAAAAACAAAAAGGCAACCTACTAAATGGGAAAAGATATTTACAAATCATATATCTGATAAAGTGTTAATACCCAAAATATATCAAGAGCTCATACAACTCAACAACAATAAAACAACCCGATTTAAAAATGGGCAGAGGATCTAAATAGATAATTTTCCAAAGAAGACATACAGATGGTCAACAGGCACAAGAAAATATGCTCAACATCACTAATTATTAGGGAAATGCAAATCAAAAGACATATCCCCTGACAATTGTTAGAATGGTTATTATGAAAAGACAAGGAATAACAAATGTTGGGGAGGATGTGGAGAAAAGGGAGCCCTTGTACTCTGTTGGTGGGACCATAAATTTGTTTAGTCACTATGGAAAAACAGTATGATGATTCCTCAAAAATTTAAGAATAGAACTACCATATGACCCAGCTATTACACTTCTTAGTATCTATCCGAAGAACACAAAAACACTTAATACTTAATTCAAAAAGATATGTGCACTCCTATGTTCACTGTGGCATATTTATAGTAGCCAAGATATGGAAACAACCTGTGTGTCCATCGATGGATGAATGGATAAAGATATTCAATGGAATGCTGCTCAGCCATAAAAAAAGAATGAAATCCTGCCGTTTGTGACAACATGGATGAACCTTGAAGGTATTATGCTAAGTGAACTAAGTCAGGTGGAGACAGAAAAAAATACCACATGATTTCACTCATATGTGGAATCTAAAAAACAAACCAAAAAATAAATAAAACAAAAACGAACTCATAGATACAGAGAACATATTGGAGGTTACCAGAGGATAAGGGGGTTTGGGGATGGGTTAAATGAGTGAAGGTGATCAACCATATGAAATTTTTAATTTCAAAATTAAGTTATTTAATTAGTAAAAAAAAAAAAAAAAAGAAGAACTGAACATATACAATACATATCTACATATAGGTATAAAACTACATGGCTCCAGGCAGTTATGGAAGTGAAATTCACATCAATCTCTTCCCACAGTATCGATGCATTTAAAGTTCTTACAAGCATGAACCTTTAAAATGTTTTAATATTCACAAACTAAATTCCATCTTGTAAACCACAAGAATCATAAGCATGCCCCTGCCCGCCCTTGTATAACAGAATCATTCTATAAGAAAATTCTAGGTCCACTGAGCACCCTGTTAGGAAGGGGCCATCTACAGAGTGGAAATTGCCAAGGATTTAGAATCCAGAGTACTGAGTTCAATTCTAGTCTCACCATTCCCTAAGGGTGTGATCCCAGGCCAGTAATTTGACCTGTGTGAGTCTGTTTCCTCGTCTATAAAATGATGATAATGATAGTATCATCTCACTGAATTATCTTGAGGATTAAAGAAAAATATACAGAAAAGTGCTTTGTAAGTCTTAAACTCGTTTTGCCAAAAATAGTAACTCATTTCTGTACCAGCTGAAGGCAAAAGATGCTTACTACATGAAACTCGCCTTAAGGGAATAAGTGAAGTGCTCTGGTGGAAGAGGCAGGATTAACACTGGAAGCAATAGGAAAGAAAGAAAGAAAGAAAGAAAGAAAGAAAGAAAGAAAAGAAAGAAAGAAAGGAAGGAAGGAAGGAAGGAAGGAAGGAAGGAAGGAAGGAAGGAAGGAAGGAAGGAAGGAAGGAAGGAAGGAAGGAAGGAAGGAAGGAAGAAAGAAAGAAAGAAAGAAAGAAAGAAAGAAAGAAAGAAAGAAAGAAAGAAAGAAAGAAAACCCCAAAGAAACACAGGTTGAATTATGTAGCTGAGACTCTCAGGACTGTAGGGAGCTTCAGTGAGTGTCAGGCTCTAGGATGATGAATGACTTTCACTAGGCCTGAGGCATGCTGTTTAGATCAGTGGAGGGTGTGAAGACGGTGTTCTAGGTAAGGAGAAGAGAATGCCGTCTACTTGCAAAATAGCAATGATAGGCTTAATTTATCCAACATGGTCAGGATCTTTTCACCGTAGGGCCAATCATGGTTCTTATTAAGCGGGGAAGGTTTACTTGCTCCTGTAGGTTAACGTAACTTTAAAATTACGAAAAAAGGACTTGGGAAACAGCAAGGACTGATACTTACAGGGTGGCAACAATGTTTCACTAGTTATCATCCAGGTGCGTGATCTGGCCCTTAGCAGCTATTTTATTAGGTTCCCAGCATCTTGTCATAGATCCTTGTCCATAGCTATTTGATGACTCTGAAGGATGACGGTGAGAAATCTCATCTTTGCTTTGTAAACACCCCAGAATTTAAATTTACTGCTTCTAAATCTGACCCACGAATGGACCAACAAAGGTGTTAAGATATTTTTCTTGAATCAGCACAGCTTACTAGACCCTGAGACAGATATCTGGTCTCAAATTTCTTCTACTTTATTTGCTGTCTGTTGTTTTAAACAATTCTCTTTGATTCTTTGTTTTGATCTACACAAAATGTTAGGTTGAAATAACTACTTGTCGTTCCCACTGGATCCAGCTCGGGAGTAATGTGGACCAAGAATCCATAATACAAGGCCATGTGGCTAAAAAGTTTTGAGATTTCAATAACATGAAAACTATTAATGCTGAGATTCCTGTTTAGAGTGAAATGTGTTGTCATCACACCCCGTTTAATGTCATCATTAAACGGTGATGTGATCTTTGTTTCTACATAAGCAGTCACTGCTTGGCTGAGGGTAAGACAATCTTGAAACTTAAGATAACTGATGCTCAGATAAAATCAATCCTATTGATAGGTTTAGAAACAAAAAAGCCTCACATTTATATTACTGCCTTCTTTTTGCTATGGGAAGGGAGAAGGGATTGTTTTTTGTGGAGGCAAGGCTAGTATCTCAGGGAAATAAGAAACTAATAATAGATGTAAAGTCAAGGTGAGAAATGGCACACACTTCTCCCTCCTTCCTGCTTCCCACTTCAAGTTACATTCCATCTGGAAGACTTTAGACCTTTCCCCAACATTTAGTGACTGAAAATTAACCTGGAAACTTTGGTCTGCTTGCCCTCTGGTTGGGGCACTAAGAATTAAGCCTTTCTTAGTAAGTTCCTGTGATTTACTTATATAGTTAAAACTAATAATTCACGCACCTCATAGTACATTATACGTCAAAATACATCACCTCATTCAAATGTACACTTGAAAAATGATGCTGCCTACCTCACCTCACTTCTCCCACCCACCCAGTTAGTTTCCCTTCCTTCTGCCTCATCCAGTCTTTCCAAGCTGAGACCAGCCTGACCCTACTTTCCAGGACACCCTCAGGTTCTCTTTCATTGGAAAGTATCTCAACATGCCTTGCTCCACTCACAGGGCCCGGTGGCAGACTCTGTCCCACCACATTGCTCCTAAACTCACGTATGCCATCAATCATACCTGAGACTTGAGACCATGGCCCCTGGTCGTCCACAACGTCCCCCAGCACAACTCATCCCACTCCAATTCTTCAGGCCATCTCACGCTCCCCTTCAGGCTATCGAACTGGGACTCTTCCTTTGACTCTGTTTTGAAATGTCCAGCCAGTTGCCCTGCTTACTTCCCTGAGACCTGGGACATGATCCTAAACTCCAAGCTGGTGCCAGAGCCCCTGTGCTATACTGTGTTCCTGAAGGCCCTCTCAGGAGGACCAAGAGTCTCACCCCAGGGCCTCAGCCCAGCTATAGGGGATGTGAACCAGCAGAGTAGATTTCCTGCTTGCCTAGGTGTTGTCCCAAGACTCTTGGTTACTCTGCCCCACACCACAGCCTTTAGAACCTCATCTTGAACTGTGCTTTCTAACTCCTCTCCCTTCCCACCCACCTCACACATCCCCTGGGCTCACAAGCTCCAGGATTAAGACTGAGCCTGGTGTGCCCCTCAGGTACCAGTTTCCACAAATGACCATCCTTCCTAACGGATGAGTGTGATGCCAAGCTCTGACACTGTCCCTATTTCCTCTACCTTGCATTGCAACAGGTGTGCCAGCATACCGCATTCAACATGGACCCAACAGAAAGGAACAGTGGCAGCTGTTACAGGCCAGGCATTGTCCTAGTTGATGAAGAGATGAAAAAGGCAAATCCCAGCATCAAGAGGTCTACAGCCCTCACCCGTCTCTACTAATGCTCATGTTCTGATCTATAACTTGTGAAGCACCTCCCTCACTGGACCACATCCTGTGTGTTATACAGAAAGACTAAAAACAGGGTCCAACCAAATTGGACTTCTAGCCAAGTGTTACCTTAAGAAATATTTTAATTATTCTATAGTTCATTTGTCATTAAAATTGGAAATAACACATAGGATTGCCTGGATAATGCAACACAGAAACAAAGGGGAAAGAAAGTATGTGTTCAGAGGCTACATGAGAACGGCCATCCTCATACTTGCAAGTTCACAGATCTGGATCATTGATTCTCAACAGAGGTGGTACCTCCCCCTAGAGGGCATTTTGGAAATCTGTGGAGGTATTTTTTGTTTTCACAATGATTAGGGTATACTTCTAGCAGTTGATGAAGCAGGCATGCTAGAGGTCTCCCAGGGCAGGGGACAGTCTGCTCAATGAAGAAGCTGAGCTTTGTACAGCTTTTAAATATCCCAGCAAATAGTCAAATAAGTGAGTAATTTGTTTATAATTATCTCAGCCTGAAACCTAATGGTACTTTATATAGAGAATTTTTGAACAGTTTTAATAGACACTGACTTTCCAGCAAAGCAACAGACCATCTAAATCAAAGGAAGAAGGTCCTTTGTTTGGTTCAGAAGGTTAGTAAGTGTTGTTTGTCATTTTGAGAAGTCGTGTCACCAATCACAATGCTGTTCAAGGTCTTCAACAGCCCATACAACAAACCTGTTTCAGTCTACATCTGTAGATGTCACCAAAAATTGTAATAAAAGATATCTGAGATGTATTTTAATGAATTTAACATTCAAACATTATATGAGTAGAGACACGCAAAACATAGAGATCAGATTGAGGTCCATTAAAAAAAGGGCTGGTTTATAATATTTCATATTCAAAAGTTTGGAGGCAATAAAATAAGAAATCTATGTTGTGAAAATTATATTTTGGAAGTACTTGCTAATTTGGGCGGGGGATGTTTGATGTTTTTCAGTCTGACTCTGACCTTGTCCCCAGAGGTGTACCACCACACAACTTCTCAACAACCTCTTGAACTATAGTTCCCTTTCCCAAACCTTCTATTCTGCATCATCCATCAAAAAATACAGCCTCAGCTTCCCTGGTGGCGCAGTGGTTGAGAGTCCGCCTGCCGATGCCGGGGACATGGGTTTGTGCCCCGGTCCGGGAGGATCCCACATGCCGTGGAGCGGCTGGGCCCGTGGGCCATGGCCGCTGAGCCTGCGCGTCTGGAGCCTGTGCTCCGCAACGGGAGAGGCCACAGCAGTGAGAGGCCCGCGCACCGGAAAGAAAAAAAAAAAAAAAAAACAAAAAAAACAAAATACAGCCTCCAAGGATTTTTAAAATCCTAGAGACTGAATACACGTCTAGTAAGATAGTGTTATTATCCTAATCCATGTCATAAATTGGGAACCATTTTGATATTATACTTATAAACAGAACCCAGCTCATTTGTAAGAGTATTGGACTTCATTTTCTGCACTTCGACTCTGTATATCTTCTTGACATTTCCCCTTACTTAAATTAAGATTAGTTTTCTTTTTATTATTATATGTAAACACATATACTGTTATTACTCACCCTAACACTAGGTTTATTCGAGTATCCATTTGTACTTTTCCTCCTTAATTTTTCTATATTTCTTGTACAGAATAATAAAAAAAAATTTATTTTAGAATAATAAAGGGAATTATCATAAAAAGGGAGCTCTGACCTCTGTAAGGTTGTTTCAACTGCTCTAGAGTCAACAGACTAACAAGTAGTTTTATCCTTGAAAGAGCTTCCTGCAAGGCAAGAGTGAAATTGAGAATATTTTATAGCCAGTCTAGTGCAAACACCAACAAATCAAAATGGACCCCAGCTATAAACGACAACTCTAGCAGAACCAGTGTCCATCAGCTGAATGTCAGCCCTCTCTAAAAAAATCCAGCTCATGGCTGTGACCCAATTCCAACATGGCACTATTATGTCCTGTCTCTCCTCCTAGGGCAATGGTGCCTGGGTTTGGTTCGATATATTCCTTATCTGTTATCTAATTTGATCCTTTTTGAAAATCACTATGAAGAGATATTATCTCTACCTTTACAGATGAAGATAGGGAGAAATTAAGAAATCTGTATAAAGTCACAGAGTTAGCAAATAGCAGAACTGGGATTGTAACATAGATACTTCAACTCCCAATACCCATGCTTCCCCATCCATCATCACCATTTCATGTTCACTTATAAAATTACTACACAATGAACATAGCAGAAAAGCACAGGTGATGGTTGGTTCTGAGCAGTACTTTTCACCAAGACAAGAAACAACAAATGATATAACAATGGGATTAATAACCAGCTGATAACATTTGGACCCTGCTAATGCGGGCCTTATTACAATCCACCAAGCATAAAGAGACATAAAGAGTTTCTTACCGTTTCACACATTCATGTGACCTTCTCTTTTATCATCCTCTTGAGTTATGGTAATTAAGAGGAAACAATACTATCGTGCAGGTCCTCATTAAATTCATGGTCTGTGAGCTCCTTGAAGATGGGAAATCTTCACCTCAACTCCAGTGCTGAGCAGAGTACCTACAGCAAAGTAGGTGTTCAGTTAATGTCTCTTGTTACCACTGACTGATGACATAGCATTCTGTAGCAAACCATAGGAGAGAAGATGTGTGGTTCTCCTGTTTCTGGTCTCCCTTGCCTTGAAATCTCATAGGCTTGTCCTCATAAACTCCTGGCCAACACATTCACTCACACTCCCAAGAGTTGACTCTTTGGGTTGTTTTTTTGTTTGCTTGTTTTTCCCAAATGTTTTCTTTCTTTTTTTTCCCCCTTTTGTTTTTTCTTTCCTTTTCTTTTTTTCTTTTTGACTCCTCCTTGGGTTTCAAAGTGCACTCAGGTGAAGGATTATTTGGGAGGTAACTGTGAGGATGAATTGGTAGACAGGTGGGGTATAGAGGCTGAGAGAATAACTGTAAATCCAATAAGGAAGGAAAAGAGTATGCTCTCTATATGAGATTCCAAACTCCATAAATTCTGTAACCTTTCATATGTAGAGAGCATTACTTCTTTTACCAATTTATTGAGAAGCTGGTATGTCCTTGGATAGAAATGAAAGAGAAATTCATAGCATTGGAGATTTGCTAAAGACTAGTGATAAAGAATTTAAATTTGATTTGAGATGAGAATATAAGCTCCATGAGGGCAAGGACCTGGGTCTTCTTTTAACACTATCTCCCTGTTATCTAGCACATTGCCTGGTACTAATCAACAAGTGTTGATTGAATTAATGAGATCACATAAGATAAAAGTATGACAAGCAGTGAAAGTATTTTCATAAAGGTGTCATAGCTAAATATTAGTGTGCCAGGAGGGAGAGGGTCCATACTCAAAAACAGGCTTGACAATGAAGTATGTAGGTCATTTCTCTACAATTCCTCTCTCCAGAATCACTTCCTTACTAGTCATACCCTTAATGGTCCTATGCCATTTCAGATGTTTAAAATGTGATTATTCCGGAGATTTTTAAATAATTTAAAGGACAAATGTTTCAACATAGACTGCCACCATTTCTCATTTAATTTCTCAGAAGGGGGGGAAAATACTGTGTTTTGTAAAGGCAAATTGCTTTAAAAGGAACAATAGGCCCAAACTGGAAATTTTAAATATTGAGAAATAGAAACGAAGGGTTAAATAAAATTATGTCAAAAATATTCTAATTTTAGAAATATATAATATTTATTTGGAGTTATACAAGCTATAAGTTGCAAGCCAAAAAATAGTTGAGCAAAAGTGTCTTTCCAAAGATGACCAATTTTAAAGGGGCAGAGTATTTCAATTTTTCGTGCTGCATTATGCAACTTCTTCAGCAGCCCAGGTTTTCCGTATACATCAGCTATAATTCTAAGGAAAAAAAAAATGTTGATTTTGTGAGTGATTTACAAAGCCTGTTTTATTTTGTCTCGTTTTTAAATTTTTGGCTGCATTGGGTCTTTGTGGCTGCGCGCGGGCTTTCTCTAGTTGCGGCGAGTGGAGGCTACTCTTCGTTGCGGTGCACGGGGCTTCTCATTGCGGTGGCTTCTCTTGTTGCGGAGCACGGGCTCTAGGCACGCGGGCTTCAGTAGCTGTGGCTTGCGGGCTCAGTAGTTGTGGCTTGGGGGCTCTAGAACACAGGCTCAGTAGTTGTGGCACACGGGCTTTTTTGCTCAGCGGCATGTGGGATCTTCACCGACCAGGGCTCGAACCTGTGTCCCCTGCATTGGCAGGTGGATTCTTAACCACTGTGCCACCAGGGAAGTCCAACAAAGCCTGTTTAATAAGGAAAGGTGACTGTATTAGTTTCCTATGGCTGCTGTAACAAATTACCACAAACTCAGTGACCTAAAATAAGAGAAATTTATTCTCTTTCAGTTCTGGAAGCTGGGAAGCCCAAAATGGTTTTTCTGGGTGGAAACCAAGGTGTCAGCAGGGTTCATGCCCTCTGAAGGCTCTAAGGAAGAATCTGTTTCCTTGCTTTTTCCAGTTTCTGGAATTGCACTCTGCTTTCCTTGGCTCACGACCCCTTCCTCCATCTTCAAAGTCAACAGTCTGGACTTTTGTTTCAGTGGTCACATTACCTTTTCCTTCTTCTTTATAATCAAGTCTCCCCCTTATAAGTATATTTGTGATTGTATTTAGAACCCACCAAGATAATCCCAGATCACCTCCCCGTCTCAAGAACCTGAACTTAGATCTGCAAAGTCCCTTTTATCATACAAGGTACTTCTCACAGTTTCTAGGAATCAGGACCTGGGTATTTTGGGGGGCCATTATTCAGCCTACCAAAGTGAAAAACATATATTTGAATAGGAGGCCGGTGGTTTAAAGTTCTACTTCCAAATTTGGAATAAGACAGAGGCAATTACTTTCTAAAATATATAGTTTGCATGAAAGAAACAGATAAATGAAGCAAAAGACAGCTGTGGTTACTTTCTATGACAACCTTAAGTCATCACCAGCATATATACCTCATCCTGAAAATGGGCACCAATCTTCCATCATTTCTAACACTGTCAACATAGAAATAGTTGCAGCAGGCTTGCAGGTGCTGATTGTAATCACTAACATAATTGAGGCTGTAACCATTCTTTTCTTTTGCTGTTCTCCAAGATTACTATTTGAGTGGGCTCTCACAATCCAGTGTTTATAGTTTCCTCAGTGATGGAGGGGGAGGATGAAAGGATACACAGGTCCGATTTCTCATCCTCTTCAGCTTGAATATTATGTGATGGTTTTATTTCTCACTCTCTCCCATTTTCAAACACTTTTATTAAACATGAGAGAGAGTCTGAAGTTAAAACTCTTTGTTTTTCATTTCCGCCCCTGTTATACAAACCAAATTGATGATGGACTCAGTTAACCGAATGGTTAGAAGAAAAGAGATTTTGTGGAACAGTCAGTAATTTCTTGCTGTTTGGAAATTCTGCATAAGAATGATTAAAAATAAACACCAATGCGTACTCAGTAGAAGTGTCATAGATCCTACCAATGATTCTTTTTTTTTTTTTGAAGATGTTAGGGGTAGGAGTTTATTTATTTATTTATTTATTTATTTATTTTTGCTGTGTGTGTGGGTCTGTGCGAGGGCTTTCTCTAGTTGTGGCAAGCGGGGGCTACTCTTCATCGTGGTGCGCGTGCCTCTCACTATCGCGGCCTCTCTTGTTGCGGAGCACAGGCTTCAGACGCGCAGGCTCAGTAGCTGTGGCTCACGGGCCTAGTTGCTCCGCGGCATGTGGGATCTTCCCAGACCAGGGCTCGAACCCGTGTCCCCTGCATCGGCAGGCAGATTCTCAACCACTGCGCCACCAGGGAAGCCCCTACCAATGATTCTTGATTCATACTTATGGATGCAGATATATTCAACTTTTCTCTTTCTAGTTTTATAAGCCCCCAGGGAGAAAATTAAATGGTTATTACTATTTGATGAAAAGTATGATTAGAGCCCTCATTAGCTGAACTCTCTAGCTTAATAATATGCAAAACAGACTGATCTTAGATCAGAAAACCTCTAAGTTCCCTTTAAACTCTAAGTTTTATGATTCTCTGCTTTTGTGTTTGCTGACAAAAGAACAAGAAAAAAGAAGCAAAGATCAGCACATGTTTCTCCTTCGCGCGTGAAACATTTGCCTTTGTTTTGGCTTGGAATGCCCACTCTTAGAGACAGATACAGCCTCGTGTGTCACATTCTTGCCACCATCTCTACACTTTTAGTTGAGATTGTCATTGACAGGGTAACACACCTGGGAACCACACCAGTTCCCAGAACCATAATTTTAAATACCATCCTAGCAGTCTCTAAATTGCAAGGGTTCCTTTGTAAGGTGAGAAACCCTCTCTCCTGGAGGTTTGTTTATTTTGCAGTTAGGAAAGATAAGGGACTCCTTTGTGAACCATTGGCTTGGAATTTAAACGTATAGTATTGCTGACAGAGTGCTGACAATTCATCATATGGTGTATTTAGCATTTTCTTTCTCTCAGGGTGGTGGGCTGGGGCGGTCCCCTCCCTTCTTCCCGGTCCCTGAGCGGAGGATCCTTGGGCAGCGATGACTCAGCCCATCTCCTGTCAACCACTGCTGCCATCCAGTCACTGGCTCAGAAGGGTTCCCTCACCACGGGTTTATTTGGAGGGCTCACTTCCAAAACAAAGATTAAAATGCCCTTTCTCTTTAATAGTCTCACTGAACACTTGCTCGTTAATGTTCAGACACTAATAGCACTGGAAAGAGTCGTTGCTTGTGTCAACTCATCAAGTAGTCTAAACAAGCCTGTTGGAGGCTGGCCAGTTCTGGCCAGTCATTGACCACAGACACGATCTGGAAGGCTGTTACAACTTGTGAAAGTGAGAGGTAGCTTTGCTTCCTGTCTAGCCCACTTCCCAGGGATTGTCCCCAGAAGCACTGAACTTTGAGGCCAGCAGGGGTTTTTGTTCAGTTGTGGCCTTAAGATGTGCTTTATTGTTTAGCACTAAAATTGAGATGTGTGTCAAAGCTGGAGAATTCTGGAAAAGCCAGAAATAAGAGCATTATCTGAAGCGAGGCTTGGCAGCTGGAAGTTTATAATTTAGTCTTGTGGTTAGAAGGTGCTGATAGTTTTTGTCCTACTTGGTTTTTGATGAGTGAGTGGGCGGATTTGCGAGTTCCCTTCTTTGGATGATGGCGGTGCTTTTTCAGAGATATCGCTCCTCTTCTTCAGATTAGCCACATTTATCCCAGCCACGTGCTTCCTCTCTACAAAAAGAGCTTTACAATCATTACGCATCCCTCAATAAGGTGGATGGAGAAAAATCTTCAAGTATGCCCTTCTGACAATAGCAAATAAACAAATTCAAAAGACTAATATTGAAAAAATTGGTACAGAGTTGTGTTTCATTTCTAACTCTGGAGTATTTCTCAGGAGGGGAAAAAGGGGGCTGTATCTCTTACATGGCATCCGAGATCCAATCTGGTCTCATTTATTTGAGAACTTTTTATTAGTCACTCATTCTGTGCCAGGAACCATGCTAGATGCCAGGGATTCAAAGATGAAAACAACATGGTCATTGCCTCCAAGGAGTGTATATCCTTAAAGTCATTGCTGTGATGGAAAGATGAAGAAAGTACAAAAGAGAGCAGCTGAAAGAGGCTGGAAAGAGTTGATTAAGGAGATTCTATTTGAACTGAAATGTAAAGGACTATGGGGATTTGTCAGAGGAAAAAAATCAGGAGAACAGAAGGAAGGGGGATGGTTACCCAGGGAATTCAGATCCTCTCCTGCCATCAGAAGGGGGAAGGCTTTGAGGGAGATAGGGCTGCATAGAACAGAAAAGGACCAGGCCATTCAATGCCTTGGAAGGGTAGTTTTCACTCTTACGTGATGGTTAGGTGATTGGAAATATCCAAACAAAAAAGTGATGTGATCTCATTTGCAGGTGAATAAAAAATCAATTTGGAAAACTGAATGCATACACAAAGGGATCCACTCTTCACCTATCATCTGGTCATTGAGGCTGTGATCAGGGCACAGAGAAAAGCTACCCCCCACCCATCTTTTTCATCTCTATCGTGATCCTTAATGGATTTAAGGGACTTTCCGAATCTTATTTCAAGCCTTATGCAAGTCTTTGGGAAGTTTGTTGAGGCTTCCCAACATTTTATCTCTGTCTAGGTCTCTTTTTTCTCTTTTTGCTTTTTCCCCAGCATCTTACCATGCCTTGCTATTTTTGAGCTCAGTGGTCTTAAGGCTTTTCAAAACATATTCAAATTTGGAGTAAAGCTATGATAATTGAAACAGTGTGACATTGTTACAAGATTGGAAAGACATAGCACTGGAAGACATAGCTGATTCAGAATCAGACTCTAGTATTCATGAAAACTTATATGAGAAATGAATCGTCACAAATCAGTATTTCATGAAAAAGTGTTATTGATACAAATAATTAATAAATAATAAAGTTCAATTTCATAAGTAATCAAAAAATGCTAACTAAAACAAAGGTAAGGTAAAAGATACCATTAAGCAAGAAAAATTAAATGTAATGCCCATGAGGTATAGGTGAGAAAGGCATTCTCCTACTCAGTAAAAAAACATAACTTTTCTGGGCTGCCCTAGTGACGCAGTTGATAAGAATCTGCCTGCCAATGCAGGGGACACAGGTTCGAGCCCTGGTCTGGAAAGATCCCACATGCCTCAGAGCAATAAGCCCATGCACCACAACTACTGATCCTGTGCTCTAGAGCCCGCGAGCCACAACTACTGAAGCCCACGTGCCTAGAGATGTTGATCTGCAACTAGAGAAGCCACCGCAATGAGAAGCCCACGCACCGCAACAAAGAGTGGCCCCTGCTCGTCGCAACTAGAGAAAGTCTGCAGGCAGCAACGAAGACCCAACACAGCCAAAAATAAATAAATAAAATAAAAATAAAAAGACATAAACTTTCTGAAAAGGCATGGATATAATTTGTTTTAAAAATGTTTATACCCTTGATCTCATGATTTCACTGATCAAAACATATTTTAAGAAAAAAAATTGGAGAATTAGACAAAGATTTGTGCACAGAAATGTTCATTGTAGCATTATTTATAATAACACACATTCTAAGAAGAGATGATTTATAAAGTAATGATACCAGTAGTCATTCTCTTTCACAGAAATGAACATTTATTGAACTTCTACTACAAGCCAGTGATTAATTTATCTCCTGTAACCTTCCCATGCTGCAGCTTATGAAATCAGGCTCAGAGGGGTTTGGTAATCTGCCCAAGATCACACAGTTTTGGTGCTAACCCAGATCTGGCATCAAAACCTTATTCTTTCCATTATACCTCAGTAGTTCTATTTATAAATATGTGTCAATTGTTTACTTCAAAAATAACTATAAGGAGCTCCATATCTCTTTCTATTTTTCCAACATTCCAGAAGACAAGGGAGTTCTGCTTTTGGATTCCTGTGGTGTGAGTGGGGGAGCTAGTGCCTACAGCTTGGAGAGTCAATGAATTCATCTGCAATTTAGATCATTCATTTCCCAAGAAAAAATAGTGAGCCTAAGATTGCAATGTTCCTCCTGGGAATCTTCTCTCTCTTACTCTTGGAATAAATCCAGAGGAGACAAGCACTTAAGACATTGAGTACATCCCAGATACGATCTGTAGTAAATATTAGCTAGTCCATCTACACTTAGTGTTTAGTTATTTATAAGGCTACATCTTCTATTAGATAGCCAGTTTCTCAGGGTTAAGGAAATACAGCATTGTCAGTGCCTTGAATATAGAGAGAGTACACTGTCTAGTGGCAGAAGCAGAGGACTACAGTTATTTCTCAACAGTCAATAGCTTGACTCAATTCTTATAGGAGGCACTGGTTGGCTTCACTTATTGTAGAAATGGAAAGTGGAAGTAAAAACAAACTACCAGCCTCACAGGATCAAAGGTCCATCAGCCTATAGCTGCAAATTGCCAAGAAACACGCTGCAGGAATACCAAGTGTTGATGGTCAACAGAAAAGTCGTAAAATAAATAACACTGGTTTGCCTCCTCCTTATATTTTCTTACTTTGAAGGTGTTTGGCACACTTGTTTTAATCCTGTGCAAAGTTCTAGTCTGCTATCTTTAGACTGAACCAGTGGCTAGTTTCAGCTTTGGACCTCTACATAGCAAGAAGCAATAGAAGAGTCCTCCTAGTCATAGAGAAATCTCTCCTTTTCCTCTATATCCACTCCCTCCCTCTTTTCTTTTCCCTCCACAAAGAATAGAATGTGTTTCTATTTCATCAAATCTGAGATAACACTGATTATAAGACTAACCAACATTTCAGGTATAATTTTGTTTTTCTGTGTGTTTTTTTTTTTTTTTTTTTTTGCGGTACGCGGGCCTCTCACTGTTGTGGCCTCTCCCGTTGCAGAGCACAGGCTCCGGACGCACAGGCTCAGCGGCCATGGCTCACGGGCCCAGCCGCTCCGCGGCATGTGGGATCCTCCCGGACCGGGACACGAACCCGTGTCCCCTGCATCGGCAAGCGGACTCTCAACCACTGCGCCACCAGGGAAGCCCTTCCATCATTTTTTGATTCAGAATTTTTCTCCACACACAGCGTTGCTCTCTGTGCTATCAAAATGTTGTGTTTGCTGCACAAGAGTGCTCCACTGTTCTCTATGGGATTTTCCTTCAAGTCATAGACACCCATTTCTGCAAATGCTGGTTATTGCTTGATCTCACCAGATGAAAGGAAGGTTTTCAGACAACAGCCAGAATTCATGTTTCTTCCTCAAATTATCTTTTAAGAGTTTGTTGACTTAAATATTGAAGGGTTGCAGTTATCCAGTCATGTTTCCAAAATGTCAACCAAATTCAAGGTTATGGGAACAAAAGCAATGACGGTTATGTCAGAACTTCTACCTGGCCAACACTGATTATGAGACCATTGATTGTAAGATGTCAAAGATGTTAAAATGTAAGTAAGTTAGTAAAGTGGTAAGGGGATGATTTCATCTTGAGTTGATGATATAAATTTTTTATTCAATTTCCACTGCATAGGGAGGACAGTGCAGGGAGGGATATAGGGCTAGAGGTTAGGGTTGGAGAGTTGTTTTCTGATCATTATTTACTCCAAGTCTGAGTTTTGGTGTCCCATAAAGGGCTCAGTGTTTGTAGGCTGACCCCAACATCTTTAAGGGAACTGTTTAAAGATGTTCAAGGAGCTGACCAGGTACCAAGAGCCTAGGATTAAATCAGCATGTAGTTTTCATTTTATTTCCAACATTTCTAATTTATAATGGTTACTTTTTATAGAAATAGATCCACCTTAAGAAGAATCAAGTTTCTTTGTTTGCCTCGCCACTCTAAAGTTCAAACACATCAGATGTTACTAAGAGTTTTCTGTGAACCCTAGGAGGGAATCTGAGCCATTTACCTGAAAATAGATATGTGGGAAACTGCCTCTACCTTTAAATTGAAGCGAGGCCAATCCGTATGTCGATTTCATTGAGGTTACATTGGAGGCATTGTTTAGTTGATTATTCATACAGGAGTGTGGAGTGAAAACCAAAAGTCAATAGATGGTAGTAGGCAAAGTGTTTTATGGTTAAAAAAAAAAACAACAAAAAAACCACTCCCCCATTTGGATAGATTTGTGTGGGACAGAGGTAAAGGAAGGGCAATAAGATGAGGAGGGAAGAGGAGATTGGAAAGTGAAAAGTTATCACCAAAGAGGTAAATGTTTGAACAATAGACATTTTCATGACTTTCAAGCACACACAATATTAGGAATTGGCTCAAGTCTGTTTTATTCAAAAAAGACCCTTAGTCTTTCTTTTTTTAAAAAATAAATTTATTTATTTATTTTTGGCTGCGTTGGGTCTTCGCTGCTGCACATGGGCTTTCTCTAGTTGCGGCAACGGGGGGCTACTCTTTGTTGCGGTGTGCGGGCTTCTCATTGTGGTGGCTTCTCTTTTTGCGGAGCATGGGTTCTAGGTGCCTGGGCTTCAGTAGTTGTGGCACGCAGGCTCAGCAGTTGTGGCTCACAGGCTTTAGTTGCTCTGCAGCATGTAGGATCTTCCCAGACCAGGGCTCGAACCCATGTCCCGTGCATTGGCAGGCAGCCTCTTAACCACTGTGCCACCAGGGAAGTCCAAGACCCTTAGTTTTTAGGAATAAACTACATTATGTTAAAACTATATCACTCTGGTCTTCTCCATAGATTGGAATGAATTTTTGTCCAAAAGTATGTGACATCCTATTTTGGTCGATTGTTGTTTAATTTTATTATGTAAAATTTCCAAGTTCAAGAATGAGAATCTGACCAAAGCCCGGAAGCTGAAATACAACTTGATGAGCCCCATGTTAGGAACAAAAACAACAAAAATGTTAGCCTCTTCATGTTCAGAGCATATCTTTACATTTTTCTGTAAATAATCTGTAGATAATTTGTTTCCTGAATTCATTAAGTTTTTGGCTAAAATATATGGAAAATGCACAAAAGTGGTCCAAACAGATGTCCAAAGAGATATTAAATGTAGCCACTGGTTATTTGTTTACCTCAACTTCACTTTGTATTAAGACTTTGCATACATCTTATTAATGAGAATCGAAAATTTTTAAATGCGACCGAAATATTTTTAGTTTTGCATTTAAAATTTCAAGTTCAAAACCTCTGAATATGTTTTTGTCATCCAGAAAAACAAGTAGGAGACATGGTCTTCATCTTGTCCTTTGGTTCTAAGAAATTGTCTGCTTAAACACCAAACGATATTTTCATATTTCATATTATCTTTTTCATAGTCATTTCATATTATATTATTGTTGCTGGTAATTTTCAGTCCAGCTTTGCATTTTCTGATGAATCATTAAAAAAAAAAACACTCTTCGGACAGTTGCAAATAGATAGGAAAGAATTTAATGGAATTGTCAGCTATTTGTCTGTATTTTTGGAATACTTAAAACTTCCCTCACATTTATGCTTTTTCCCTACAGTTTTATTATACACTAATTCTTAAATGGTGCAAGCTTATCTCTAGCTCTGCCTTTGTTCAAATTCTCACAAACAGTGTTTCAATGAAGGACACATTAGTGGGATAGGTCGGGGGGAGTGATACATATCATGCTATGGTGTTGGCCAGGCCACTTAGCCTGAGAGGGTAAAAAGCAAAGGATATGAGTCATAATGGCAACAAATTAAAGGGCTCTGGTTGATTGGGACCAGCACTTGTAACTTTGTTGGAACCCCAGCTTTTTCCCACTTGCTCTCCCTCCACACCAACATCTCAGGTGACTCCCGAATTATCCTTAGGATCCAATTATTGTAGCTGCTTAGTTTATTCTCTTCCCATCTCTGTCACAGCAATGTGATTGCTTTCCTCTCTTTAACTTTTCTATACACACGTGAACGCATGTATACACACACACACACACACACACACACACACACACACACACACACACACATGCAGTAGCTGATGTTCAGTAAGCCATTCTGAGCCGACATCCAGGGTGCTGTTGATGAAGTTTTTGAACTTCACGTTAATGAAGTTCCCCTGCCCCAGAGGGCTGTCCCCTTCTCTGCCTGTCTCCCCTTTCTGTGTCACGGCAGACCTCTCTTGCCTCCCCAGGGGAAATTCTGTTTCCAACAGCCATTTTTCCAGTTACTTCCCCCAATTCAGTCTCTCCTTCTTGAGTGGTGGGAACTCACAACGTTATTAGAAGTTACAAACTCATATTATCTTCATCTTTTTTTATTTTAATTTTTAAAATTAATTTTTATTGGAATATGGTTGCTTTACAATGTTGTGTTAGCCTCCGCTATACAACAAAATGAATCAGCCATACACATACAGATATCCCCTCCCTGTTGGACTTCCCTCCCATATAGGTTACCACAGTGCATTAGGTAGAGTTCCCTGTGCTTTACAGTATGTTCCCATCAGTTGTCTATTTTATACATAGTATCAATATGTATATGTGTCAATCCCTATCTCCCAATTCCTCCCACCCCACTCCTTTCTCCTTGATATTTATACATCTGTTCTCTACATCTGTGTCTCTATTTCTGCTTTGCAAATAAGATCATCTATACCATTTTTCTAGATTCCACATACATGCATTAATGTATGATATATGTTTTTCCCTTTCTGACTTACTGCACTCTATATGACAATCTCTAGGTCCATCCACGTCTCTGCAAATGACCCAGTTTCATTTTTTTATGGCTGAGTAATATTCCATTGTATATATGTACCACATCTTTTTTATCCATTCCTCTGTTGATGGAAGTTTTGGTTGCTTCCATGACCTGGCTATTGTAAATAGTGTTGCAATGAACATTGGGGTGCATGTGTCTCTTTGAATTATGGTTTTCTTAGGGTGTATGCCCAGGAGTGGGATTGCATGATCATATGGTAGCTCTACTTTTAGTTTTTTAATGAACCTCCATACTGTTGTTCTCCATGGTGGCTGTATCAACTCACATTCCCACCAACAGTGCAAGAGGGTTCCCTTTTCTCCACACCCTCTCCAGCATTTATTGTTTTGTAGATTTTTTTGATGATGGCCATTCTAACTGGTGTGAGGTGATACACACTTTGCAGTTTTGATTTGCATTTCTCTACTAATTAGTGATGCTGAGCATCTTTTCATGTGCCTCTTGGCCATCTGTATGTCTTCTTTGGAGAAATGTCTATTTAGGTCTTCCTCCCACTTTTGATTGGGTTGTTTGTTTTTTTGACATTGAGCTATATGAGCTGCTTGTATATTTTGGAGATTAAACCTTCATCAGTTTCTTCATTTGCAAATATTTTCTCCCATTCTGAAGGTTGTCTTTTCACCTTGTTTATGGGTTCCTTTTTTGTGCAAAAGCTTTTAAGTTTCATTAGGTCCCATTTGTTTACTTTTGTTTTTATTTTCATTACTCTAGGAGGTGGGTCAAAAAAGATCTTGCTGTGATTTATGTCAAAGAGTGTTCTGCCTATGTTTTCCTCTAGGAGTTTGATAGTGTCTGGCCTTACATTTAGGTCTTTAATCCATTTTGAGTTTATTTTTGTGTATGGTGTTAGGGAGTGTTCTAATTTCATTCTTTTACATGTAGCTGTCCAGTTTTCCCAGCACCACTTATTGAAGAGGCTGTCTTTTTTTCCCTGTAAATTTTTGCCTCCTTTTATCATAGATTAGGTGACCATAGGTGCGTGGGTTTATCTCTGGGCTTTCTATCTTGCTCCACTGATCTATATTTCTGTTTTTGTGCCAGGACCATACTGTCTTGATTACTGTAACTTTGTAGTATAGTCTGAAGTCAGGGAGCCTGATTCCTCCAGCTCCTTTTCTCTTTCTCAAGATTGGTTTAACTATTCAGGGTCTTTTGTGTTTCCATACAAATTGTAAAATTTTTTGTTCTAGTTCTGTAAAAAATGCCATTAGTAATTTGATAGGGATTGCACTGAATCTGTAGATTGCTTTGAGTAGTATCATCATTTTCACAATATTGATTCTTCCAATCCAAGAACATGGTATATCTCTCCATCTGTTTGTGTCATCTTTGTTTTCTTTCAAGAGTGTCTTATAGTTTTCTGCGTACACGTATTTTGCCTCTTTAGGTAGGTTTATTCCTAAGTATTTTACTGTTTTCGTTGCAGTGGTAAATGGGATGGTTTCCTTAATTTCTGTTTCTGCCCTTTCATTGTTAGTGTATAGGAATGCAAGAGATTTCTGTGTATTAATTTTGTATCCTGCAAATTTACCAAATTCATTGATTAGCTCTAGTAGTTCTCTGGTGACATCTTTAGGATCTTCTATGTATAGAATCGTGTCATCTGCAAACAGTGACAGTTTTACTTCTTCTTTTCCAATTTGTATTCCTTTTATTTCTTTTTCTTCCCTGATTGCTGTGGCTAGGACGTCCAAAACTATGTTGAATAATAGTGGCAGGAGTGGACATCCTTGTCTTGTTCCTGATCTTAGAGGAAATGCTTTCAGTTTTTCACCATTGAGAATAATGTTTGCTGTGAGTTTGTCATATATGGCCTTTATTATGTTGAGGTAGTTTCCCTCTTCGCCCATTTTCTGGGGAGTTTTTATCATAAATGGGTGTTGAATTTTGTCAAAAACTTTTTCTGCGTCTATTGAGATGATCATATGGTTTTTATTCTTCAATTTGTTAATATGGTGTATCACACTGATTGATTTGCATTTATTGAAGAATCCTTGCATCCCTGTGATAAATCCCACTTGATCATTGTGTATGATCCTTTTAATGTGTTGTTGGATTCTGTTTGCTAGTATTTTGTTGGGGATTTTTGCATCTATATTCATCAGTGATATTGGTCTGTAATTTTCTTTTTTTGTGATATTTTTGTCTGGTTTTGGTATCAGGGTAATGGTAGCCTCATAGAATGAGTTTGGGAGTGTTCCACCCTCTGCAATTTTTTGGAAGAGTTTGAGAAGGATAGGTGTTAGCTCTTCTCTAAATGTTTGATAGAATTCACCTGTGAAGCCATCTGGTCCTGGACTTTTGTTTGTTGGATGATTTTTAATAACAGTTTCAATTGCATTACTTGTGATTGGTCTGTTCATATTTTCTATTTCTTCTTGGTTCAGTCTTGAAAGGTTGTACTTTTCTAAGAATTTGTCCATTTCATCCCGGTTGTCCATTTTATTGGCATAGAGTTGCTTGTAGTAGTCTCTTATGGTCCTTTGTATTTCTATGGTATCAGCTGTAAGTTCTCCTTTTTCATTTCTAATTTTGCCAATTTGCATCCGCTCCCTTTTTTTCTTGATGAGACTGGCTAAAGGTTTATAGATTTTGTTTATCTTCTCAAAGAACCAGCTTTTAGTTTTATTGATCTTTGCTATTGTTTTCTTCATTTCTATTTCATTCTATCTTCATCTTTTAAAGAGGTGGTGTGGATGGGACAGGTATGGAAAGGGCCAAGTAATAGGTAGCATTTCTTCATTTTCTGTGTTAAAATGACTTGTGGGTATGTAATCCTGGGCCTTAAAATCAGTAATCCAGAATTTTGGCCCTCTTGACTTCTTTGTCCATGAAATGGGAGACTATGTATCCTGCCAGCCAGAGGATTATGAAGACTGTCTACCCAGCATACTTAGTTTTGGTTCAAAGCTACCAGCATAAAGTATTATTTCAGGATGAGTTGGGGTTCTATGCCAGGTATCCATATGAAACATGTCCAGAACATTAATACCTTCATCCTTTGTTTCAGGAATCTCGAAGTCCCCAACCCATTGAAGTAACATGGCTGTGGGTTATACTTTTGTACAAGACAAAAGCATGCCTTTTACAAAAACGTCTTTAACTTGAGTGGCTGGAGGTTTCGTGTTTTCTGTTGTGTGAGGTTCACAAGACATTGGGAAAGAGCACATATTTCTGGCTTATGTGGATTCTCACCCTAAGTTTACACAGAAGCACAGCTGAAACTGAGTTTCACTTGATTTCCACCTGAAACCAGAATTCATCTCAGGTTCATTTGAAATGTGCACCTATCTAGTTTAGGACTGGAGGCAGCAAACCTCTCAGCCAGCTTGGCCTGAATCTGAGGTTTTGATTCAGAAGTTTGGAGTTTTCATTCAGGAGCTTTGCACAATCCTGGGCTATCTCGGGCCATGATCTGAAATCCCATCAGACTCACTTCAGACCATATGGAGTAAAGATAGAGACCTCTATGGCTCTTACTTACTGGCCACACGTTCATTCCAATGTTTCTATGTCCTCTGCCGCCTTCACTAGACTTCTACAGTGAATACTTTTTCTCAAAAAAAAAAAAAAAGGGCTTCCCTGGTGGCACAGTGGTTGAGAGTCCGCCTGCCGATGCAGGGGACACGGGTTCATGCCCCGGTCCGGGAAGATCCCACATGCCGTGGAGCGGCTGGGCCCGTGAGCCGTGGCCGCTGAGCCTGCACGTCCCGAGCCTGTGCTCCGCAACGGGAGAGGCCACAACAGTGAGAGGCCCGTGTACCGCAAAAAAAAAAAAAAAAAAAAAGACACTAGATATTAGCATCAGTGGCTGCTAGAAATGAACTGATCAAAAAGCCTATCAATTTCTTGACACTCCATTACATGCATTGAACAATTGTTTCCAAAGTGTTTGCTTTTACTTCCCTCAGCAGAAGTACTTTTGAATCCAATAACCACCTCCCACTATATAGTGTTTTAAGATCTGAAAGTATTATTTCTAATTATGTTGGTAAGTTGTGTTTTTTTTGTTTTTGTTTTTTTGGCTGTGCTGCGCAGCTTGTGGGATCTTAGTTCCCAGACCAGGAATCGAACCCGGCCCTCGGCAGTGAAAGCACAGAGTCCTAACCACTGGACCGCCAGGGAATTCCCTGTTGGTAACTTTTCAAGAAGGTCCATTGTATAATTTCAAGTATAAAAATCACCAAAAATTCTAGTCAGTTCTTTAAAATACATAGGTCTCTAGGGCTTCCCTGGTGGCGCAGTGGTTGAGAGTCCGCCTGCCAATGCAGGGGTTCACGGGTTTGAGTCTTGGTCCGGGAAGATCCCACATGCCGCGGAGCAACTAAGCCAGTGAACCACAACCACTGAAGCCGGCGCACCTAGAGCCCGTGCTCTGCAACAAGAGAAGCCACCGCAATGAGAAGCCCACGCACCACAACGAAGAGTAGCCCCTGCTCGCTGCAGCTAGAGAAAGCCCACGCGAAGCAATGAACACTCAACGCAGCCAAAAATAAATAAATAAATAAAATTTAAAATATATAGGTCTTTGGAATAAATGAGACAATATGAAGTTGTGCATTTTTTAACATCTGGGAATTATACCATTGATTTTCCCTGTGTTGGTTACTGTCCCAATGTGAAAATCTATTTGCATGACAAGGTCTCATTTATACTTCAGTGACTCATTTTTATGGTGAACTATATTTCGTTGCTGCTTTCAGTATAGATAATAGTAGATCACAAGACGAAATGGAGTAAACCCACATAAAATAGAGAAATTTCTATTAGTTTTGACAATGGGGAGAAATTCCTGTTTCCTTTGGTGAATAATGCAGATGAAGGATATTTCTTGGTAATAGTGTTTTAGGAGACATCTGGCTACAGAGTATTGGGTTTTCCCAGAAAATAGTGCTTCACAATTGATTTCCAAGTTATTTCTCAAATCCTCAGGAAATAGATTAGCTTTGCAGCATAGCCTTATTTATTCAAACATATTAGAAATCAAAGTGGGTTTGAACTGGTAAAATGTCTGAATTGAAGACTATTTGTAGAGAAATGCATCTGGATTCCTTTTGAGGATATACCGTCATTGAAACATGATTAATAAAGTTTCTAAGCCAAATCCTTTGAAGGAAACTCTTTCATGAATAGAAGAGACAGTTGAGAATAAATTATAATCATCAAGTCAATTGTTTCTAATAAGTGGGTTCTAGAAAACTGTTTGTTCCTTTAAGATTTAAGAGTCTCCCCAAGTCTAGTTTTCACTATTAATTATCTGGGTACACTTTGTGTTCACAGAGAATGCAAATGCATGCTTCAATCGGGTTTCTGAATCAGTGAGGTTTGGGAGAAACTGGGGGGCATTACCTAGCCCCTAGGCGGCTGCCTCCCAGGCTAGGTCAGTTATCACTGCTGGCTACATTTTCTATTTTCTCTTCCATTACCGCAATATCCCAGGCAAATAAATGCACCTCCCCTCCGCCCCCATTTTCTCTGGTGTTCAGCGGCCCCATTTCCCAACCCCAGATCACCATCAAGCTTAAAACCTCCTTCATCCATCTTTCTCCCTCCTCCCCAGAGTACAATCAATGACCAAGAAGAATCCAGCCAATGATTTCACAGCAATCTCACTAACTTACCTCTTCCTCTCCATTTCCTCTGCCAGAATCCTGGCTCAGTAGCTTATTTTTTGCCACCTGGCTTAACCATAGTCTTTCAGCAATCCTCTCTCCCTCTAACCACCCTCCTGTCGATCCATCCCGCAGAACAATGATCACACCGCTCCTCTGCTAAGAAACCTCTCATGGCCCAGCCCTTGGGAGCCTCCACAAGAGCTGATCCCAGTTCTTTCCAACGTGAGCTCCTGCTCTCCTCTGGGTAAACCTCACACTTGAGCTGGTCATGACTTGCTGTTCCCCGAACACACTGTGGGCCTTCCAACCTCTTTACATACTCTCATGCCATTCCCCCATTCTCCTCTCAAAATCCCATCAATCCTTCAGAGTCTAAACCAAATATCAAAGCTTCCTTTAGGCATATCATACAGAAGTACTAGCCATATTTATAAATACATGATTATCCAGTGCCTTTGTAAATCTGTATATCACATATGCATATATATCTTGTACTCACACTCGATAGTTAAAAAAGAACTTTCACCCACCTTATCTCATTTAATTCTTATACCAAACCCATGAGATGGGCCATATCAACAGTCGACAAAGGAAGAAGCTGAATCTGGGGAAGTTGCATGGATTACCCAAGATCACCTAGCTGAGAAGTGACAGGTTTCACACTCAGGTCTTGGAACAACTCTGGGTTGCTTTCAACCCTATGACAATGACCTCTATTCTAATGGTACAGTGACATGGATGAAGTAATTTCTGCAGCAAATGGGAAGAGAGGCCAGGCCATGGAGGGCCACGGGAGGTTTCTGAGAAGAGCAGTGGCATGATTGAAGTGCTGCTGTGGAAAGATTGATCTGGTGGGGCTGCATGGAGGGGATGGGAGCAGGAAAGCCCTGCTGGAAGCCATCTCTCCCTCTTCTGAACTCCCGACGCCCTTAGTTTATACTCCCCGTGCAGCATTAATACAGTGCTGCAAACTGGTTATTTGTTTGTTTACGTTGACTCCCTTCCTACCAATACTTTGCCTAGAGCAGAAAGGATTTAATGTGGCTTTAAACTGTCTTATATTTTACAGCTAGATTAATACAACTAGGTTCTTATCTCCTCCACTTGATTTTAAGTATTGAGTGTAAAAATCACGGGTTTTACGTCTTTGTACTAACCATATGTTTGACGTGAATCCATACTGATTGCGGATGTGCAGAATCCAATGAATGAATGAATAAATGAATGAAAGGGCATTTGAGAGATTTCTGCTAAAGATGGGATTGGCAAGGGGACATGGCTAAATAAATTACGATATTTGATACTTCAAAATCATCTGTAACCATTAATAGCATGAGGCAGATCTATATGAGTTAAAATGGTGAGAAGACTGTGGTACACTGTTTAGTAAATCACAGAATACACACGCATATATACAAAAAAATTGTGTGCATATGTGTATGTGAGTGCTTGATGCATATAGAACTATTAACACTGGTTGCCTCTGTAAAAAGTAATGGGATCAGGAAAGACTTTTATGTTATAGTTTGTATCCGGAATTTATATAATTCTGTATAGTTTTGTACACACTGTGAAATGTATTTTACAAGGAGTTTGTGTGACTTTTGTGTGTGCAGAGAATTTGGTAATGCAAACCATATATAACTAAGGACTAATACTACAGTTTCATGTTGTCTTGTGGCCTTAGCCAGGGTTTAAAAGAACCATTTAGTCTCTCCCATGTGCTGAATGTCTTCTTTTAACTTAATCCTGAAGATTCTTTCCAGTTTATTTGTGATCAAGACCCACCTCTGAGTCCAGCTTTCTTCTCTGTGCTGCCTGCTCCCGAGGGGGTCACAAAAGATGCCCCACACGTGGTCTCCTGGCATCCTTTCCGTCTTTCCTTTTTAGGACTTTTAATGGTGCATCCTCATCCCTCCCAATTTGACTCTCCTTCGTCTGCTTGGGACCGTCTGCTTGGACCCAGCCCAGTTGCTTCCCAAAGCCTCCCCAGCAAGATGTCACAATGCTCCTTGACATCTTCAGTGCAGCTCCTAGAGGCTTTGCTTGCATGTGTTAAACCACTTTGGACCTGTTTGTTTACTTTTAGTAAAAAAGAACAAGGCTACTACAATTTCTGATTCTCTCCTCTCTCCATCTCCCTGCCACACCTCCAGATCAACAACCATGATTTTTCAGAAGGAAATTATTTTCCGTAAAGATTTCATTGTGTTCTCCATCAATGAGAAAACATAGTTATTGGGTGGTTACAACCTTTTTAACTACTAACACCCAAATAGTAATTAGAACTATTAGTAATTAGGATTGTCATCATTCGTCATTAGCCTTTCCTTTCCTTGCATTTGAGTATGTTCTCTTTTGAAAAGTACACTTTTCCTCTTAAACTTTTTCTATTTATCCACTCACCGCTAAATACCTTCCTTAAATTGCATTAAATCTCACTTACGTTCAACTCTCCTAACACTTTAATCATGATCAAAAGCGTTGGGTCTCATCAGACAGCAGTTTATAATTTCACCTTGCATGACCCAGTAAACCACACCATAAAATGCGAGGCTACTGAAGAGTCTCCAGGAACCCAAGGAGTTTCATAGTTCATAGTTACCATACACACTCTACCACTCTTGTCACCATCTCTCCCACTTTCCTCAAATGCTTATTGAGCATCCCAGAAGCTCAGGAGCACTGTCGCTCTAGAAGTCAAGTCTGAAACCAAGAACCCCTTCCACCAAGGACCAGCTGGGAATGGGTGCATCAAGAATGCCTACTACATGCTCCACATATAAGACGTGCAGAACTAAATATGTAAGCGGCTTCTGGCAGGAAAGAGCTCTCTGCAGGAGGCACCCCTTTGTCTTGCCACTAACCTTAAACCAGGCACCCCCATGCTCTACTCATCTGTGGACTTAGCGCACCATTCAAATCTCTTGGTCACACAATACCTTGCCTAACCTGTTGGTTCTTTCCATAGACCAAAGAATTAGAAATGAAAAATAAGTAATTAACAGCTGAGCAGATCTCTTCCCTAGCTTCCCCTTCAGTAATCTCAGGAACAAACTGTGTGAACAAGATAGCATCTAAAGGAAAATCCCAAGAAGTTGACAAGCCTGCATACAGTGGGGGATGGCAATGACTCTGACCCCCATCTCAATGGCTAACTGAGATTACTTCGCTTTTCGCCTTTAAAAACTTTCATGGCAGAGCAGAATCTTCAGAGGTGGTTTTTGGGGGACACTGAGTCCACCATCTCCCCAGATTGCTGGCATTCTGATTAAAAGCAACTTTCCTTTCTACCAACATTTGCCTCTCTTGAGGATTGATTTTTGAGCGGTGAGCTAAGTTCCGTAACAAATAGTGGGCAGTGGGTAAAACTTTTACAACAGAGCATATAGAACATATCAGGCAGATTTGTGAAGTTCAAAGTAAATTCTTCTTGCACTACTCTGATGTCACCCAAACTCCACTTTCTAGGCAAATTCATTCTCTCTCACCTCTGTACACTGGAAATTGAATCAAGCCATGGTTTTCATATTTTGTGGTCACAGATTCCTTGAGGACCTGATGAAAACCATGAACCCTCCTTTTCCTGAAAAAATGTACTTGTTTATATACATGAAAAATTACAATTTCAAGGCTTTTGCCTATCCTAATGCCCCTTACCCCCAGAAGTTTTTTTCTTAGATCCTAGGTTAAGAACCCTGAAATACAAAGCAGCACTATTCACAATAGCCAAGTCATGGAGACAACCTAAATGTCCATCGACAGATGAATGGATAAAGAAGATGTAGTATATATATATATATATATATATATATATATATATATATATATATATACACAATGGAATATTACTCAGCCATTAAAAAGAATGAAATAATGCCATTTGTGGCAACATGGATGGACCTAGAGATTATCATACTAAGTGAAATAAGTCAGGCAGAGAAAGACAAATATCATATGATATCACTTGTATGTGGAATCTAAAAAAAATGACACAGATGAGCTTATTTATAAAACAGAAATAGACTCACAGACATAGCAAACAAACTTATGGTTACCAAAGGGGAAAGAGAAGGGGAGGGATAAATTAGGAATTTGGAATTAACAGGTACACACTACTGTATATAAAATAGGTAAACAGCAAGGACCTACTGTATAGCACAGGGAACTATATTCAATATCTTGTAATAACCTGTAATGGAAAAGAATCTGAAAAAATATATACATGTATATGTATAATTGAATCACTTTGCTATACACCTGAAACATTGTAAATCAACTCTACTTCAATTAAAACAAAAGAACCTTGAATTAAAGGGAAGAAATCAATCTTCTGGAATAAAGTCCACAAGTCTGGGTAAAGAGATTCTAAATGGAGCTTACAGGGTTCTCACAGACAAGACAGAGGATGAGAAGGGAAGTGGTGGCATTTAGGGAAACAATAAAAGAGATATTGGTGAAATAAAGGATTGGCATAATGGTGATATGCCTGTGGGTCAATCTGCGATGAGGCTGAGAACAAAGGCCTAGGCCAAACTGCTAAATTCCCTCAGGTAGTAGAGTTGAATGCTTAAAATTTTGTATCAGGCGGATGTGGGTGAAGCCTGGCTCTGTCCTATAGTAACCCTTAAACAATTTCCTCACACTTCTCTAAACCTCACTGTCTTCAGCTGTAAAATGAGGATAGCTGTGGTTTAATGGGGATGGCCTTGTAAGTGAAGGACTTGTGAAATGCTCGTGACAATGCCTACACCTATCAACATTATGCTGTTTCTCTTTTTCAGACACTGAAAGGATTCTGTGCAGGCCATTTACATTATAGTGTGAATTACAATTAAATGCTAACTCGCTGAAAGCTATTTGTACATTAAACCCTCTTTCAGTGTAGGAAGCTGTCCTATGTCAATCCTTGGCAAAATGGTGGAGGTGATAGGCACAAGGTAAAGGAGGAAGTTGAAAAGACACTATAGCATCTTTAAAATCACAGCTCTGGGACAGCAAAGCTAGACCTGAAGAATAATTTAGAGAGGCAAAGGGGAAGGACTGTAGCAGGTATTATGGAGTCAGGAGGTGCATCTGGTCCTGGGCCTCACGCCCTCTGTATTCCGCTGGCTGTATTTGAAATCTATGATTAAAATCCATCTATGGTCAGCAACAGGCAGGGCACTCAGTCACCTGGAAAGTCCTATGGTCCAGCCCACAAATCTAAACTGAGCAAAGATGTCAACTGCATAAGTTAAAAATTATTGCCTAGGGCTTCCCTGGTGGCGCAGTGTTTGAGAGTCTGCCTGCCGATGCAGGGGACACGGTTTCGTGCCCTGGTCTGGGAGGATCCCACATGCCGCGGAGCAGCTGGGTCCGTGAGCCATGGCCGCTGAGCCTGCGTGTCCGGAGCCTGTGCTCCGCAATGGGAGAGGCCACAACAGTGAGAGCCCCGCGTACCGCAAAACAAAAAAAATTATTGCCTAAAATTGCAAGTATATTTACCTGACATCTACAACAAGGGAGAATTGCAATATCATAAACACAGTTGATGGAGTGCAGAGGATCTATCACAGAGGACAAACATCAAGCCAACCTGCGAGGTGGCCAAAGTCTTGAGATTTTTCAGTACTGGTGGTAACCATGCTTTATGATTCGGCCATGTAATGCATCATCCTGACCACTGCTTTCGACAGAGTTTCATTATTGTGATAAATAGCGTGGTTACAATAGCCAAGCATGGTTTCCCCTCAGGCCGCTCTGTCTTTATTATACTGGGACACCCATGGTTCCAGGAAGGGCTTATGGTCTACTCTACTAACTCTCCAAGGAAAACACGTAGAGCCTTTAGAATGATGACACAGTGTGATCAGAGGAGATTTAAGCTTTTATTTACCCATTTCTATACTAGTAATCCTAACCCCTTGAAGTATATAAAGATTTTATTTCATGTTCTATAAAAACAGATCTGTAGCACTTCCCCTAATTTAATGACTCAGGTGCATGTAATCTTAAAACCTTGAAAGTCAGACGTCTGTGTATGTGCTTATTGTTTGTTAGTGTATATATATGTTACAAACATATCAAATTGTTTGATGAAAACTTATGTCTCTGGATTTCATTTTACTTCATGGAATGAAATCTGAAACAACTCAGATTATTTAAGTAGGTTATTTAAAGCATAACATTGATTGTGCAACTTGTTTTGTTTTTTAAATATTTAAAAGGTCCATGAGTTGTTTGACCCTACAAACAGAGATTTTGGTTTCTAACTTTGTCTGATCTTCATTAACAACCGTTCCTTCCTTACAAACAGAAGAAATAGATGGGGACGCGAAGCTCTCTAACTCCTTCCAAATCTGATGCTCTGATGCACACCCCCCTCCCTCCGTCCCTTCTCTCTCTCCTATGGTTACCAGTTAACTTTTTTTATGGGATTTGTTAACTGTCAGTTAAGAGGGAAATTAAATTTGGGAATCTTCACTTTTTGGAGAATGCCAAGGATTTGTAGGACTGTAAGTGATGAGACATCATCTCTACCTTAAGGGAACAGCCTTAATTCCTTGGAGCTATTTCACATTTTGTTTTGTTTCTTTGATTAGTTTAACAACTTTCACAGACTTAAGAATGAAAGATCTAATACCTGTTTATTTATTTTCTCAGATCACAAAAATATTACCAATGTTAATATGTGCTTGTTTTAAAGCCATGAAAACTTTTACTCATATTATTTGGCAAATAAAATTTACATGATTTTGCTTTAAGAGAGAAAAAAAAAAAAAAAGAAGAAGAAGAAGAAGAATGAAAGATCTAATTCCAGGGCCCAGGCCCACTGTATTTGTAAATGAATGGAAAGTTAATTGAGGAAAAAGACAGAGTGTATTTCATTCATTGTTAATTTAAGTGGAGCAAGCCGATAAGCAAAGAAGGAACAGCTTTTAAATTCCCAAGTGTGTTTCTCAGTTTATGTCAATATTTTGGATTTCTTTTCCATGGTAATTTCAAAGGTCAGAGTTGTGTTTGTTTCTTTGTTTTTATGAAATGTTTTACAATATAAACTTCTCTCCTGGAAAAGCTTTCATACATGTAGAGTTCTAAAAATGTAATGAATTTTAGTAAGAGATCTGATCAAACTTTGAACATTCACATTTGGTTCAGTAAGATAGTCAACTGTTTTCTTGTACATTTCTTAATATTATACAATTCTCTCTTAGATGAATGATTTTACTTTTACTAGATATATAACTATGTAAAATCTTAAAGTTCCAGGGGAGTGAAACTGCAAAACTGGAGAAGTGGCTTGCTGTAGTGTTCGATGAACCTCTTCTTTGTTTCCATTATTTTTAGTTTGGTTTTGGTTTTCTAAGAATTTGCACCCTTGATTTTGGAACTCATTATTTCAAGCTCCAATAATCCTAAAAACAAAAGCTGAAACTATGGAATTTTTTATGGTTTTAACTTGATCGTTCCCTTTCACCTTGAAAAGGGCAAGAATTTGCCCCCAGCTAAGCCAAATTTGTGGAATAGCTTGATAAAAATGGCAAGTGTTTTGTGTATGGCGGTGATGTCCAGAGTGGTGAGATCTTTCCTGCCTTCACATTGTATTATATGAAATATTCATGCCGTTCTTCTAGAAATGCTAACCTTATTTTTCTAAGACTCCTTTCATTCTTTTTTCAGTCAAAGGGTAGAAGTAATTTGCAAGGAGTTTAGTGTTGTGATAATGTCCAGGGGTTCATGCTTTAGTGAGAATTCAGAAATGGATTACAAATAAAGGTGGTTCAGTTTTCTCATCTTTAGAAATGGAGGGGAAATTCATGGATTACCTTATAAGACATAGAGAAGCAGCGCAGCAGGGAACTGAAAATATATTTAAAATAGTTCTAAGAAAACAGCTTCAGCAACAAATTTCATAAAGATTAAATGAGAGACCACTGAACGTTCTCCTTCTTGTTATTTGGTCCTTAAATAAAATTACAAAACACAACAGACTTTGTATTTTCTCGCCTCTGCTGCTGACACTGAATGATCAAAAATAAGTGCTGGGATTGATGCTGCTTATTTACAGTCTCTTGGCTGCTCTCAGAATTCAGGAAAGGTAAAGTCTGTGGTGACACACATACACACACCACAAATCCTTACATTTTCAAAAGTAACACTGAGATTCCAATGTTCTTCCTTTTTTATCCTGAATACCTATTCCTAAAGGATCTTTTAAACTCCATCAAGGTTTTCAACCATCTCCTTGTCTCTTAGTCATTCAATCTGGTCCTCATATGTTAATTTTGGCCTTCCTCTAGTCAGGCTTCCTGTCATAGCATCCAGATAGGAAGAATAATACAGAAAAGAGGAAAGTAAAGAGAAGAAAACGTCAACAGATAGGAAAGAATGGAAACAAAAGATTAATGCAATTCCATAACTACAAAGTCTAGAGAAAGAGAAAGAATCTGGGAAGGTTAATTGTATTAGGCCTGTAAAACATTTGAGCTTTTCAGGGAAAACTGGGAAATGAGGAAGTGATCAGCAAATGGAGAGAGAAGTTGCATTTCACCAGCAGCGACAGGAGGAGCATTGCCTGGGAGGGGCTGTGCACAACGCCGGCCATGGACTTAGAAGCTCAGGAGCCCCAGGACACACTTACCCTCATGACATTTCTCGGTTGTCTGGCAACCAACAGAATGATGAAAGGGGAGTCCCCAGGGAAGATATTCCTCTTTTTAGGACTACCAGACTGGATTCCAGGGCCAATCTCGATCCCCCAAAGCATCCTAAGTCCTGTTTTTCAGCTCTGAGTCAGGATCTGGGGGTGGGGGAAGGAAGGAGATTGGATATGCCCCTTGGTTATGGAGGGTTTGCTGAGATTTTTCTGATGCTTCCAGGCTGATTCCAGAAAGTCTAGTCTAAGTTTGGTAGGCTGACCCTATATCCATGTTTGCTCAGGGCAGACACAATTGACACCTGTTATTCCATGAGAATTAAGAACACATCGATCACTGTCAAAAGAGATGGATGCAAATTCTAAGCCCATCCTAAAGTTTAGGCTCTGAGATCTCTAGGAGACCCAATAATTTATGAGCCCTTTTGAATTTGAAGGAGTGTGAGCCAGATTAGCTCACAAGTGACAGAGGACATCAGCTCTCTGCAGTCTCCCTGAAGGCTAGGGAGTGAAGATGACAGCCATAAGCTAGAATCATTCTGTGGTCTCAATATACAAACATAACTGGCATATCTGGCTATAGACAGAAGGCAATGAATTTAACTCTTGGGACAGGGGTTCTCAGATTTGGGGGCATGCACCTTGTTTCTTGGAGCGTTTTCAAACTAGGATTTCTGTATCCCACCCTTGGACTTCATGACTCACTGTATCAGGGGTAGGTCACTGCGACCCACGATAGGGAATTCTGATATTCACCGTTAATGGTGAATTTGTTCCTTAAGGCATGCTAAATAAAGGTAGGTCTCCACTAGGGTATTCATTTAACTTCTCAAAAGAAAAAAAAAATTGTAATTACAGCTAAAACAACTAACAAGGAAAGGCAACTGTGCTCGTGATCTTTTAACCACTTGGGAAAAAGGCAACCAAATACAGCAAGAAAAGAATATAGAAAGTCATCACCCATAATATAAATATGTAGGGAGTTTCTTTTAATATTAATTACTCTTTTTAAACATGAATTTACTTCATTATCATATTTGATCACCAAGACAACTTGTGAGATAGGAATTATTACCATAGTGGAAGAAAATGAGACTCAGTGAGTTTATGCAGTCAGTCCAAGCTAGTAGATAATTATTCTTACAAAAATTCAAATAAATTGTAGGAATACAGGGGGAAAAAGGACAAAGGAGGAACCTATCATCAAAAATAATATGAAGCTATGGTCAACTAATCTATGACAAAGGAGGCAAGAATATACAATGAAGAAAAGACAGCCTCTTCAATAACTGGTACTGGGAAAACTGGACAGCTACATGTGAAAGAATGAAATTAGAACACTCCCTAACACCATACACAAAAATAAACTCAAAATGGATTAAAGACCTAAATGTAAGGCCAGACACTATCAAACTCTTAGAGGAAAACATAGGCAGAACACTCTATGACATAAACCACAGCAAGATCCTTTCTGACCCACCTCTTAGAGAAATGGAAATGAAAACAAAAATAAACAAATGGGACCTAATAAAACTTAAAAGCTTTTGCACAGCAAAGGAAATCATAAACAAGATGAAAAGACAACCTGCAGAATGGGAGAAAATATTTGCAAATGAAGCAACTGACAAAGGATTAATCTCTAAAATATACAGCTCAATGTCAAAAAACAAACAACCCAATCAAAAAATGGGAGGAAGACCTAAATAGACATTTCTCCAAAGAAGACATACAGATGACCAACAAACACATGAAAAGATGCACAACATCACTAATTATTAGAGAAATGCAAATCAAAACTACAATGAGGTATCACCTCACACCGGTCAGAATGGCCATCATTTCAAAATCTATAAACAATAAATGCTGGAGAGGGTGTGGAGAAAAGGGAACCCTCTTGCACTGTTGGTGGGAATGTAAATTTATACAACCACTATGGAGAACAGTATGGAGGTTCCTTAAAAAACTAAAAATAGAACTACCATATGACCCAGCAATCCCACTACTGGGCATATACCCAGAGAAAACCATAATTCAAAAAGGCACATGTGGGCTTCCCTGGTGGCGCAATGGTTGAGAGTCCGCCTGCCGATGCAGGGGACACGGGTTCGTGCCCCGGTCCGGGAAGATCCCACATGCCGTGGGGCGGCTGGGCCCGTGAGCCATGGCCGCTGAGCCTATGCGTCCGGAGCCTGTGCTCCGCAGCGGGAGAGGCCACAACAGTGAGAGGCTCGCGTACCTCAAAAAAAAAAAAAAGACACATGCACCCCAATGTTCATTGCAACACTATTTACAATAGCCAGGACATGGAAGCAACCTAAATGTCCATCAACAGAGGAATGGAAAAAGAAGGTGTGGTACATATATACAATGGAATATTACTTAGGAACGAAATTGGGTCATTTGTAGAGACGTGGATGGACCTAGAGACTGTCATACAGAGTGAAGTAAGTCAGAAAGAGAAAAACAAATATCATAAAATAACGCATATATGTGGAATCTAGAAAGATGGTATAGGTGATCTTATTTGCAAAGCAGAAATAGAGACACAGGCGTAGAGAAGAAACATATGGATACCAAGGGGGAAGAGGGGGGTGGGATGGATTGGGAGATGGGAATTGACATATATACACTATTAATACTATGTATAAAATAGATAACTAATGAGAACCTACTGTATAGCACAGGAAACTCTACTCAGTGCTCTGTCGTGACCTAACTGGGAAAGAAATCCAAAAAAGAGGGGATATGTGTATACGTGTAGCTGATTCACTTTGCTGTACAGTAGAAACTAACACAACATTGTAAAGCAACTATAGTCCAATAAAAAAATAATATTTTAATGAAATATTTTTGCACAAGTTTTATTTTTATGTAGAACTTCACAATGAACGACCAGAAGGACCTCCCAAGTTCAGCTTTCTTCACCAGCTAGTCTAGAAGATTCTAAACGTTAAGGTACATTAAACAGGTAGTTGAGCTATAGCTCCGTAGGAATGCATTGCTTAGTGACTTGTTACTGTTCAGTAACTTTAAGATTAGGAAAGTCTTCAGATACTAATACCCATTTCTCCCATTGCCACTGAAGTCTCATTTCTTCTCACTAAAATTTTTAGTATGTCCCAACTCCAGTGCCCTTAGGATAACACTTAAATAACTGAATATGATTATCAGTCATCCTAAATCTTCCCTTACCAGGGATTTAAACTTAACTCCTTTAATATTTCCAATTGATGTAACTTAAATTTCTAGTCCTGGCGGTGCTCTTCTCTGAAATACTTCCAGTTCGCATTGTCTAAAACATACAGGCAAATTTGACTTTTGGTCTAATGACCACCTCATGCTATAGTTAGTACCTTCAAGGCTACTAATACTGCAATGTGCAAAGCTGCCCCCTAAGAAACAACACCTTTCAGTGATGTCTCTCTGGATTTCTTGCTTCTTTTACTAGGAAACATATTTTTGGTTAAATTAGTGCCCAGAAAGAGAATGATAGGACAGTATAGATGGTGTTGCTTGAACACTTCCTTTGTGTTGCATGAAATTTTAACAAGTTTTACTGTTTTCCTTTTACTTATTCTTTACAAGAAAAAGATGTATATGATTTACTGATGTATTTATGATGTTCATAAACTAAAATTTCTTTAGTTTCCTTCTTCTTCTTTCCCAATTCTTCACCCTTTCCCCAAGTTCACTTCATTTTATAGGTAAGATTCCAGTTTCTGAGAGAAAGTGATAACCCCAGCTGAATTTAAAATATGACTTTTCACTTACTTCTGTGATATATAACACCCCACTTAAGTTCTTAAAGACTTTTCATTAGCTAAAACGTTCCTTGTCAATGAAGCTTTACTTGAAATGTAAAAGATTGAGTTGCTGTGTTTCTTTTTATCAGCAAAATACCTATTAATCATTTTGATTTTATATGCACATGTCTCTATTAAAACTAGAAATCATAATTATACAGCCCTAAGTAAACCGCACAGAGCTTTCTTTGATAAAATGAAATATAAATGACATGTCCCCTTTCTTTGCTAGGCAAAACATTCTTCTAAGTTTTGACTTATGATTATACCCCTTGTACTTTTTTGTTGTTGTTGTCATTAATAATTGAAATTGATTTTAAGAGCTGGAGCATGTGCACTGGAAAATCATAATCGTCTAAGGATACAAGAACCCTTAATGTTATCTTTAAACATCAAAAAGATCTGTTTCACACCTGGATATTATTCAAGTCCACTTCAAGCTGGCATTTCTTTTTTTCCTCTGTGGGTAAGTAACATTTGCTACTGAAAAACCTTATACGGGTTAAATATCCAGTAGAATTATCAATAATCTTGTTAATAATGTTAATGAAAGCGTACAGTTAAATGACGGAGACAGTTCACACCATTTTGATTTATTTATTTAGCAGGGAGCATTGTTTAACATGTCAGTCCTGAGAAACAGAAACAGCCATGAAGAGGCTTAACATTACTAATAAAACAATCAGTATTAAAATATTTTATGTAACAATTTGTCCGTGTTCATATAATAATCTGTCAACTCTATGATTTGCTTATTATGTGAATTAACTCTGTAATCGCTCTGAGATTGGATTCAGTGACACCGTTTAACTGCTCCCAAGTCGGGGGCTTTTACTTGGTATTTTTAGGGAAGGAGCTGTCAGGCTAATCTGAGGATATTTGGGGAAAGCCAATAAACTGTCACAAACTCGTAACCAGTTAAGAGTTCTCGTGGTCTGGTAGAGATTTTAACACTTCTCCCCTCCTACCCTCCACTTTCACTCCGGCCCCTCCCTCTTCGAAACGCTTAAAATAATAATTATTAATATTACTATATTAATTATACTAATTAATTAATATAATAGTTATTATCATTGTTATTATTTTAAACGCTCATGCCGGCTCGAAACGTGCCCCTAATTGGTGAAAGTCAAAGCGCCCTGCATCGGCTGTGGCGATGCGCCCTGCGTGGCTGAGAGGAACCCCGGGACCTGGACGCCCGCGAGGAGGGAGAAATTGAACACCCCTCGCTCCGCCCGGGTCGTGGGCACTTGCGCGCCGCAGACCTGGGAGCCGACGTCACCGCGAGGACACCCTAGGTGGGCGCCCGGGGCGCATCTTCGGGGAGCAACCGCCCCCGTGCTCGACGCCGGTCCCCCTGCGGCCGGAAAAGGTGTCCGCGGGTTCCCAACACTGCCCTCGGGATGGAAACGTTGGTTGCTCCCGGGCGCGACTTCCGCGTCCCAGGAAGCGGGGGTCCCTGCGGGTCCGCGGGCCAGAGACCCCCGGAAGCCGGCAGCTGGCGGAGGGGCTCCGGCGGCGCGTCCCGATCGCCGGGGGCCGCGAGCGCGCGCGGCTGGGGGTCGGGGCGGTCGAGCGGCCGGGCGGTCCCGGGGAGCGCGGGCTCGGTTTTACCGGCGCCGCAGCCTGGCCGGCGACCCGGTGGGGCGGGGAGCGGGCAGCGGCGAGCTGCTGCTAACTGCGATTCTGCGGGAGGGGGAGGACGTCCCCCGAAAGCTATTCTAAGTACAAAAGCCGAGCCGTGGGTCATTCAGGATACCTAAGGAATAGTAATGAACGGCAGCCTCCGCCCACAAACATAACATTATGCCTATGTGCTTTCTTACAGGTTGGCTTGTCAGACTTTCCTTTATTAATTCATCCCGCTGCCCTCCTTCCCTGGCAAGAATTCAGCCACTAGATTTTTTTTTTTTTTTTTTTTGCACTTCGGATTAGAAGTTGGCTAACATCTCTTTAGAGCAGATTTCTATTTAGTATTTTTAAAAAATTCATCCCTGGTAAGAAAATCACAAATGGCATACTCATACAAATTCGTTTTTCAACCGCATCTTCTTCTAGGAATGTATTCCAAAGTCTAATTGCCATCATTCGAGACAAATAAGCCTAGTAATTTTGGAAAGTGTAATTAATGATCAGGATAATTTGGGGAAGGAATAGAAAGGACCGACTGAGACATCCATTTACTTATCAGAAACCTTATGGCTGACCATCATTGGAGAGCAAAGCAATGCCAGGAATGTCACATGCTTCTTAGATCTTGGTATCCTGTCTGGGCAAAGAGCCAGTGTTTGACACTACAGAGAAAGGGACAAACCTGTGCAGCAGATTCCCAAGAGTGAATAACACACACAGAGCAACTTTTGAAAGAACATCACTTCATGAGTGAGTGAGTGATTTTTCATTCAAGGAATATTTGGACAAACCTCTTCTGGTAGGAGGGTTCAGAAAGAATTGGGAAAGGGATAAAATATGAATAAATGCAGGGCTCCTACCCACATGGATCATCCAGTCTAGTGATAGGAAGAAAGTTTAGACAGTAACAAGGGGTAGAAAGTGTAAGTGCCTCAAGATAGGCTCCAAATAAAGTACTAGGGAATTCAGTGGAGGCAGGATTACTCCCAGCTGAGGGATAGTCCTTTATTAAATTGAGTCTGGCCAAACTTCAGTTCTGTCTTGGGCTCCAAGTAAGTGAAGGAATTCACTAAAGGTCATTTCCCTCTAAGAAAGTCTCTGATGTGGATTTAGCATACAGATTGCCTCTTCTAGAACCTTCGGTATGTTTCCTCCTACCAGCCTTAAGTCGTCACCTTCTTCCCTTAAGTTTCTTAAGCACTCGTTTTGAGGGTTAATCCCTGTAAATTGAGGCTGAGCTGAGGTGACACAATCAAAGGGAGTTAAGAGTTATGAGCTAAGTACGTTTTACTTATTATTTCTTTCCAAAAAGAATCTGGGTGGTCTACAACTGAAAACACCCCCATTTCAAATAAATTGGTAAAATCAAAATAGAAAACCAGGGAAAAAAATGGAAACTTGAAATAAGGCAACCCTAAGAGTGAACATGATTATTAAAATCAAGCTTCAGATTTGGTTCTGAGCTTCTCAGCAGCCAAGGTAAAGAGAGAAAAACCCTGATACCGATCTTGCTGTTGAAAAGTGCAAAGAATGCCTATTTTCAAATGAAATTAAATTTTAAAAGAAATTTCCTATGTGGAGTATCATAAAGGGCACCAAGGGACGTAACAGGAAGTGTCCTAACAGTACTTTTATAGAAAAGAGGCTATCACAGTCCTCTTTCTTGTAATAGCCTTCCATAAAAATCAAGACTTGAGTGAAGGGGAGTCTTTGCAGACTAATCTAATATAACTCAGAATTTGGGGGTTCACTTTATTTTTTTAATTAATTTATTTATTTTTGGCTGCGTTGGGTCTTCGTTGCTGCGTGGGCTTTTCTCTAGCTGCAGAGAGCGGGGGCTACTCTTCGTTGCAGTGCACGGACTTCTCATTGCGGTGGCTTCTGTTGTGGCGAAGCATGGACTCTAGGCATGTGGGCTTCAGTAGTTGTGGCACAGGGGCTCTAGAGCACAGGCTCAGTAGTTGTGGTGCATGGGCTTAGTTGCTCCGCAGCATGTGGGATCTTCCTGGACCAGCACTCGAACCCGTGTCCCCTGCATTGGCAGGCGGATTCTTAACCACTGCGTCACCAGCGAAGCCCTGGGGGTTCACTTTAAACACTAAATAACATATCCACTGGGCAGCCTTCCCCATATATCACTTCTCTCAGCTGAGCCAAATAACTTAAAATTAAGATTCTTCTCTCTGGCAAGAGCCCAGGGTGTTGGTACTTTGGGATCATAGAGTACAGATTCATAGGGTTTGGAAAACAACTGAACAAATGCTAAGTTTGTCATCATCCTTCTACTAAAGTTGCAGAAGCAAGTCAGTGTGTTCACATCGATGAAGACCACCCCAGGTTTCCTCAGAGGTAGGCTGCAGGGGCACCTCAAGGGTGAGCCAAAATTTTCCTTAGGAAGTTACTTTGAACATGCTCCAGCACTTGAACAAATGTTTAATGGCGTCCCTGGAGCTCCATACTGTTTTGGCATGGAAAAAATTTCAAAGCTGGTGTTTCCTAATCAACCACAGTGGCTGGAGGAAAACATCAGTAGGACTCCCAGGGTACCTCTGACTGAATGACGAGGCTTTCTGATGAGACTCCAGAATAAGTTCATTGCAAAATGAAATTGAATGAGTTGAGAATAGCTCCCACAAACGAGGACTTTAATTTTATTATAGTTGGTTAGGCTGTTATTTTTGACAGGTGTTAGATACTGCAACCACTTTTTTTTTTTTTTTTTGAGGCCACTTTTGGTTCTTGATAATAAAACAATGCCATCAGACCAGAGGAAAAGTTTTCTCTTCCTATTTACCATGGCAGGGAGTCTTTTAAAGGACAAGGGAGATCATCCTGTTTTATACCCCTCAAAGGATTGTTATCTGATCTGTCAGGAGACTGTTACTGCTTGTCTTGATTTTTATAGGGGGTGTTGGAATGGAGAATTTTTTTGAATTGTTTTTATTGTGGCAAAATGTATATAATATAAAATTTATCATTTAACCATTTTTCAGTGTACAGTTTAGTGTTGTGCAACCATCACCACCATCATTTGCCAGAAGTTTTCCATCTTCTCCACCTGAAATTCTGTTTCATTAAACACTAACTTCCCATTTCTCTCTTCCCCAGTTACTGGTAACCACCACTTTACTTTCTGTCTCTATGAATTTGATTATTCTACCTCCTCATATAAATGGAATCACACAGTATGTGTACTTTTGTGACTGACTTACGTAGCATAGTGACTTTAAGGAGAACTTTTTAAAAAGGTCATGACTAACTAATAATCTATGTTGAAATCATGCCATGTGACTCATAACCAGTTCTTATCCACAAAATGAAGAGTCGGTGAAACCTGTAAACCATCTTACATTGTTCTAGGCAACTTTCTCCCGAAGGAGATAGGTAATATATCATTGAACATTAAGGAAGGGTAGTTGCATCTGTAACCTACTTGTTCCTTAGGTAAACTGTCAGGCTGAGAGCCTCAGAAATACAGAAAACTGGAAAAAGTTTTGGAGGAACTATGCAAAAATATGGTTGGATTTATAATCGGTGAGATACAGAGAGCTGCTGATACATCATTAGGAGTGTAAAGAGGATCCTACCAGAGGGGTTGTTTGAAATACTTTGGTAAAGACTGGCACACCTCAATCGGAACAGTCTGGTCGTGTTTCAGCTATCTGTTATTGTGAACAAATAACCCCCAAACCCAACAGCTTAGCACTGCCATTTTATTTTGCTCACAATTCTGTCGGTCAGGAATTTGGGCATGGCTCAGCTGGGCGGTTCTGCCCTGGAGTTTCTCCTGTGGTCACACTGACATGTCAGCTGGGACATCCAACACAGGTAGGCCAATGGTGTTGCTTCTTAGTTGAGAGCTCAGCTGGGGCTACCAATGGTGACTACACATGGCCTCTCCAGCATAGCAGTCTCAGGATATTCAGACTTCTTCTATAGCAACTGGCTTAACCTAGAGCAAACCTCTCGGGAGAGCCAGAGGGACGCTCCACGGCCTCGTATGATCTAATTTTGAAAGTCACAGAGCATCACTTCTGCCATACTTAATTAGTCAAAACAAGGTTACCCAGATTTGCATGAAGTAGACATGCACTTTACCACCCAATGGGAAGAGTAGCAAAGGATTTGCAGCAATCTTTAAAATAACCACTACAGGTAGAAAAATGCTTTAATCCAATTATAGTCAGTGTTAACCAGCTGTGTTGTGGTAGGAGAAGCTTGTAGAATCTAGTCCAAGAGGCACCAAGGATCTACAGAATTTTATATAGCTGTTCTGTGATTCTAATGTCCCTTTCTCTTTCTTCCTGTCTTTAAAAAAAAGATGTGATGGCTACAGCTCCAGTGTCCGTCATGGACCATGAAACAATCTGGGGAATGGAAGCAACCTACTATGAATGGTGGTGGCTTGTAATAACCTTCTTGTAATAACCTTCCATAAAAATCAAGACTTGAATGAAGGGGAGTCTTTGCAGACTAAGCTAATATAATTCAGTATTTGAGGGTTCACTTTAAACACTAAATAACATATCCACTGGGCAGCCTTCCCCATATATCACTTCTCTCAGCTGAGCCAAATAACTTAAAATTAAGATTCTTCTCTCTGGCAAGAGCCCAGAGTGTTGGTATTACTTTTGGATCAAAGAGTACAGATTCATAGGGTTTTGAAAACAACTGAACAAATGCTAAGTTTGTCATCATCCTTCTACTAAAGTTGCAGAAGCAAATCAGTGTGTTCACACCGCTGAACAAAAATGTAAAAAGAGTCACTGATGGCTGTGAAGCCACCATACTAGCCCTGGACTGTCTCTGCAAGAGAAAAAAAATTTCTGTCATGTTTTGGCAAATGTTATTTCTGGTCTCTGTCATTAGCAGCTGAAGGTAACTCCTAAATGCTACACTTTCTAACTTCTTTAACTAGCCAATTAAGTTACGAGTCTAGAGAGACTTAGGAGCAGCTAAGCTGACGATTAGGCTGGTAAAGAAACTAATTTTTAATGTGATATTCATCCATCTCAAGTATAGTTAATCAAAACTGGACTCTTAAGTATCTAAAATATTCAATAGTCATTGATTGAATACTCACTGTGTGGATAAAAAAAGTAAATAAATAATTACAACATTGAGCGATAATGCAAAAACAGAAACAGTGTGAAGTATTTTGGTTGGACAGCTAACAGAGCGATTCATTCAGGTTGATGGATCAGTGAAGGTTCAAAGGTAGTGACATTTGGGTTGGGTCTTGAAAGATGAGTAGGAGCTTACAAGGTGAATATGGAAGAAGTAGAAGAACATTGCTGGCAGATGGAACAGCATATGTCAAAGCACAGAAGTGTGAAACAGCCCATTGTGTTGGAAGCCCAAAGAGTCCCCATGTTTCTGGGAAAAAGAAGAAGAAAAATACACTTTTGAAGAGTTTGGATGCTTGAAGTCAGTCAGAGCCAGATTTGAATTTCAGCTCTGCCACTTGGTAGCTGGGTGGCCTTTGGGCAACAGTTATGCAATACATGCTAAGGAGATTGGACCTCATGATGTGCCCCTGCAAGGAGAGAAGAAGATTTGGATTTGCAAATCACCCTGATGGCAGCTCAAAGGATGAATGAAGGAGGGTGACAGATGTCAGAGAGACAAGTTAGGAGAACTGTCATTCGAAAAACATTTACTGAGTGCCTACTATGTCCACACACAGAGGCACTGAGGATTCAGCAATGACCGAACAAACAAAATTGCCGCCTGCCTTTGGGGAGTTTATGTTGTACCAGGGAAAACAGATAATAAGCCAAAAGAGCACATAAATATATAATGTAAGTGCTAAGAAAAACACCCTTATCTGCTCCCTAAGGACAAAGGTTTGAGCTCTGAATCAGCCACAGAAAGCCGAGGTCTCTAGGAATGCCTATTGAGCGTGAAGAATACAGATGATATTTTTAAAAGCGTCTTCTATTATCTATTTTGTTATCTCCCTCCCTCCCATCTTTTGGTTTCGCTGCTCAAATTTTTTCAGTGTAATATTTCCCGCATTTCAAAGCTTTTCTTAACCACTAAATTTTAGGAATTCCCAACTACCTTGCAACCCAAAGTTCTACCTTGCACGCGGAGACTATTCAAACATAAAGACTGGGGGACAAGGAGGATCTGAACTGGTAGTTATTTAAGACCCCTTCATATCCTCTCATTGTGTGCATTTTAGCAGGTGGGTGGGGTGCATCCTCCAATTTTACACACACACACGCCCTCTCAGATGTAACTCTCACTCTAGGTCAACAAATATTTTAATAGGTCCCTTTGAACAGATGTGACCTGTGGATTTATCCGATGACCCCCATCGGAAATAATCTGGGGTCGGGGTCTGAGAAGACCGCCTTCCTCTCCAGGAGAGCCTTTATTGTGTCTAGTTAATGAGCCTCTCTCCGAGCCTCAAACTGGGCGCGTTATTATCCGTGTCGGCAAGGCTGGATGAAGAGGTAAGTAGCAGACCTCCCGAGCCCCCGGAGCCATCAGCTCTAGTTCTCCTGGCCCGAGTGCAGACCGACAGGTATCCACCCGAGCTCTTCTCGGGTTCCCAGTCGGACCACGGAGGGGAGAAAAGTAATCGATTTTGTCTGGGGCTGAGGCGAGCCTAACACTTCCTGCGGTGATTTGCAGCCAGGGCTGGAGGTTGAGAGCTTCCCATTGGCTCGCTGGCCGACGCCGCGCAGTCTGAGCGGGCGGGGTCGAGCGGATGGGCGGGGCCGGGCGAGCTTTGGAAACAACCCCTGAGAGCAGAGGGGGCGACGGCCACGCCCCCAGCGCTCCCTCCTGGGGGTCCCTCGGCTCGCCGGGTTTTTTCTTTTAAGAATGAGCAGATGCCAGTGACAAGTTAATAGCTCTTCCTGCGCTCCTAGGTTAAACGGAACCTCATTCCTGCCGAGTCTCCTTCCACCGACGTGCCCCAGGCCGCCCGGGAAGGGGCAGGGATTCCGCCTGCCTCCCTGAAAGAGGGGCGTAGTGTTCGCAGCTCCTCGGCCGCCTCCCCGCCAGCCTTGGGTCCCGCCCACGCTCCTGGTAGCTGACCCCGAGCCCCTAGCCAGAGTCCACCAGGCCTCCTCTCTCACGTGTGCTCGGCCGGCTCCTCTCCCCGCGCAGCTCCGCACACGTGTGCACACCTACTCCACGTCCTACGCTAGGACCAGCCCGCACCCTGCGTTGGCCCCTCGAGCTGGCCGATCGATCGTGGGAACCGGGCAGGGCCCCTCCGCCCCGGCCCTGTCCCCCGCGTCATCCATCTCCCTTCCCGTCGGCCGCCGAGACTTCAAAGGAGGCCTGGCCGCTGGAGTTCCTCCTCCGGGCGACTCAGATCGCGGGCGGTCGGGGCGCGGGCTGGAGCCGGGCGGGCGCGGGGTCCCAGCCAGGCCGCAGCCCAGCCGCGAGAGCACCGCGCGGGTGGAAGCTTTCCGACGAAGGCGGCGGCTTGGTGCCTGACCCTGTCTCCTGAGAGAGTCTCCCTCGGAGCTTAAGCCCTATTTCCTTACTTCTATCCTCCCTCCAGTTCGGTCACCCCTCACTGATAGGCTCTAATCCTCGGATCGGAATTGCTTCTGCCTGGAAGATTTGGCCGCCTTTTCCGTTGCTCTCTGCGTTCCTGAAAAGCTGATTCGTTCTGAGCCGCATTGATGGCGGGTGCTGGGGGAGGAGGGCTACTTCCAACTCTGGCACCACCTGGGTGGTCGCAGTGACCGAGATTCCTTTACAGCCATTCTTCTCCTTGACTCTATAAAGGCTATTTTGCATAGAATAAAGACGCTGAAGTAGTCTATTTTGGCATTAATCTTGCAGGAGTACAATGACTAGTTTATATTGATCTTTATTCAACTAGACTCTGAGATTTTTGAGGGTAGGTTTGTGTTACTCAGTTCGATGTCTCCAGACCCTAGTACAGGGCTTGGTAAATAAACAGCAGCTGTGCCTTTAATCATGTTGAATTCAACTGAATCAGCTTTTCACCTGAAGCTTTCCTAACATTGTTATATAAAGCTTTCCAAGAAGAAGAGAAAAGAGAAGGAGAGAAAGAAAAGGAGGGTGGGGGAGGGAATCCCAGAATAATTTCAGATCCACTGAAAGAAACAGGTTAGACTTAGATCTTCAAGGCTAAACCAGACAGATCCTGCACATCTAAGTGAAAACACAGAAGCCTTCAAACCATCATTAAACACCTCAAGTTCATATTGTTTTCCAGGCTAACAATGCCAACATTCCTTATTATGTAACATTCTCCAACTTTGCATTGTCTTTATTACTTTTCTGACCCACCTTCAAACTACATAAATGCTGAGCTGAGAACACAAGACATAACTGGACAGAGATTGTTCAAATGTGGAAAATGACGACGTATATTTTTTTCAGTGAGAGAACTTTTATCCCATTTAAAGAAAGTGAAAGGGTTCACATAACCAGATTAGCTTTTTAGAAAAATTGGTGGCAGCATGGAGGCAGTGTGCAGAATAACCATATGCCAGGGAATTAACAAACACAGTATACCCCCCTGCATATTGTTTACAATATAGACAAAATTTTTCATTCAACAATAGACTTTTTAAAAAATTATTTTTAAAATTCTTTTTTTTTTCTCTTTTGCAGTACGTGGGCCTCTCACTGTTGTGGCCTCTCCGGTTGCGGAGCACAGGCTCCGGACGCGCAGGCTCAGCAGCCATGGCTCATGGGCCTAGCTGCTCCGCGGCACGTGGGATCTTCCTGGACCGGGTCACGAACCCGTGTCCCCTGCATCGGCAGGCGGACTCTCAACCACTGCGCCACCAGGGAAGCCCTAAAGTTCTTTTTTAAAATAAATTTATTTATTTATTTGTTTGTTTGTTCTTGGCTGTGTTGGGTCTTCGTTGCTGCACGCGGGCTTTCTCTAGTTGTGGCGAGCAGGTGCTACTCTTCCTTGAGGTGCGCGGGCTTCTCATTGCGGTGGCTTCTCTTATTTCAGAGGACGGGTTCTAGGCGCGCAGGCTTCAGCAGTTGCGGCACATGGGCTCACTAGTTGTGGCTCGCCGGCTCTAGAGCACAGGCTCAGTAGTTGTGGCGCACCTGCTTAGTTGCTCCGCAACATGTGGGATCTTCCCGGACCAGGGCTCGAACCCGTGTCCCCTGCATTGGCAGGCAGATTCTTAACCACTGCGCCACCAGGGAAGTCCAACAATAAACTTTTGAGATATATTCATTTTGAGACATGGAGCTCTTTATTTTAACCGCTGTATAGTTTTCCATTAAATGAAGAGTCCAGAATTTACTTACTTATCCTCCAATTTGGGTATTTAGAGGATATTTTTTTTTTCCTGTTAGAAAGAATTTTGTAGCGATGTCCTTGTATTGGTTGGGCTCCTTGTTTGCTTGAGAATGTTTCTCTTACTTTTGTCCCTAAAAATTAAATTGCTGGGCTGTAGGGTTACATAGCTTCATCTTTACTAGATGGGGCCAAATTGTTCTTCAAAGTGCTTATAACCGTGTGCTTGATTATTAACAGCGTGTCAGACGCCCCCCTTTCCCACATCCCCAGCAACACTTGGTATTATCAGGCTTTTTCCATTTTTTCCCTAATCTCACAGATATGAAATGGACTGTCATTTAAATTTATATTTCCCTGATTCCTCATTCAAGTCTTTTAAAACATTTAACCAGCATTGTTGAACAGAACTTTCTGTGATGGTGGCACACAGATGGTGGCACTCCCTTTCACAGATTTCTTTTCACTTTAGTTAGTCCTCTAAACTCCCATCAATTTTCCTACAAAGGAAATCTGACCGTGTCAACCCAACAACTTTAAAATATGACAAAATCTAAAAAAGGTTTAGATTACCTACAGTTTATTGCCCGTAGGCTTCACCAAATTATAAAGTTTGGCAATCAAGGGTTTTGCACCTAGCCCTGCTCAGTATGTCAACTTTATTTCCAGTCGCTCAATCCTGCAAGTTCTACACAGAACTTCTCACTCATCACTAATATTCCATAGGCCAGTTCATCTCTGAACCTTTGTACGTACAGTTCTCTCAGCTTGTTATGTTTGTTCTTCCCTCCCCTGCTAATCACGCTGCTTTACTTTTGTGTCTCCCCTACTAGTCTGAGCTCTGTGAGGACAGAAGAGGTTTTGTTGTTCATCTCATTTTTGTACCCCCAGTACCTATCCTAGTGAAAGCCAAATAGCTGGGGCTCAGTAAATGTTTGCTGAATGCATGAATGAACGAATGAATGAATGAAGTGTTCCGGAAAAAAAATAGCCTGAAGGGGAAAAATCTAAAATACAGTATTGTAACTTTAAAACAATATTCTCTGTCTTAGTCCTTTGGGGCTGCTATAACAAAACACCATAGACTGGCTGGTTTATAAACAGCAAACATTTATTTCTCCCTGTTCTGGAACCTGGAAAGTCCACTGGCAGATTCGGTGTCTGGTGAGAGCTCATTTCTTCATAGATGGTACCTTTTTGCTGTGTCCTCATGTGGTGGAAAGGGCATGAGAGCTGCCTAGAGCTTCTTTTATAAGGGCACCAATCCAATTCATTAGGACTCCACCTTCATAACCTAATCATCATTCAAATTTCCCACCTCCCAATACTGTCACACTAGGCATTAGGCTTCAATATATGAATTTTAAGGGGACACAAACATTCAGATCATAGCACCCTCTATCAACCACAGGCTTTAGGTGTTTTGAAACAGGCACTTCTAACATTGATCTGTATTTTCTTCCACTGTTCTTTTCATTTCCGCTATGGATTTGTGTTTTTTCCTATTAGAATAAGAAAGAAAAAATCCCCCAAACCTATCAATTTGGAATGCTTCAGCTACAAAAAACAAAGAAACAAAAATAAAACAACAGGGCTTCCCTGGTGGCGCAGTGGTTGAGAGTCTGCCTGCCGATGCAGGGGACGCAGGTTTGTGCCCCAGTCCAGGAAGATCCCACATGCCGCGGAGCGGCTGGGCCCGTGAGCCATGGCCGCTGAGCCTGCGCGTCTGGAGCCCGTGCTCCGCAACAGGAGAGGCCACAGCAGTGAGAGGCCCACGTACCGCAAAAATAAATAAATAAATAAATAAATAATAAAACAACAAATAAAACCTGATGACCAGTAACTCAAACAAATATTTTTTTCCAAGTTATAAGAAGCTTGAGGGAGATACCTGCTGGGACAGATTCTATGGTATCTCTGCTCATCCCTGACTTTTCCTCAGTGTCACAGAGCTGCTCGTTCTCCTGGCACATTCATATTCAATGCAGGGTAGAAGAAGGAAGGGTCAATGCCCACATGACTATTCTTTTATGAGAAAAGCAAACATTTTCCCACAACATCCCACTATAACAGATTTCCTATCATCTCACTGGTCAGAATTGGGAAAATGACCACAACTATCTGCAAAGGAGGTGAGCATTACCATCACAGTTATGAGCCAAAGCCTGGGACTGAACACACTGCCCACACAAGGCAAATAGAGTTCTGTTAGCAAGGAAGAAAGGGGGGTAGTGGATACTTAACTAAGCACCTTCCATAAAACATGATCCCAGCATTTAAATATTAAAACCAAATGTCTGGTCTAATCTCATGTTCTAGCTATTCCCATTTCACCTCCCAGAAGGCGTAGAGGCCTGAAGGCTTAGAAGGGTCCAAGATGTATAGGACTTCAGGACTTTTGACTGGCAGGCTCTGTTTGCTCTTAAAAGGAAGGAAAAACAGGGGCAAGGAATGGGGTAGGGTGGTGGGACTGAAAATGGGCTTAGTGGAAAAGAAGAATTTAAAAACTGGACTCAGTTAAGAAGTTGCCGGTAAACTAGGGCTGCCATTTTAGGCTGTTCCCACTGTGACCCACTGCTCACAGAACTAGAAATTCAGAAATTTACTTTTTTAAGACATCAGACAGTCCACTCGAGTCAAGGAGGGTGACAGCAGTGCTGAAGCAGGGCAGGAAGAACACAGGAATTAAGCTGAAGGGTAGCTGTCATAGTAAACCACCTTTCTATCTTTATTTCAAGTGCTGTGCCCCCGATCCCTGAAAGCAAAGGATTTGGGTCAGATCCTGGAATAAGGCAATAGTTGACGGCAGTTTAGAAGACTAAGTAAAGTGGCAAGAAACCCATGAAAGGGAGATCTATGAACATATTATATCTTTTCTGAATGCTGTCAACAGGGTAGTGGAAAAGGATGAAATAAGAACACTATTTCTCGATAGTGTCAAGAAGATATGGAACTTATTGTTGAGTATATGCATTTATGCCCCATGTGCCTAGCATAACCTTTTCCAAATTCTAACCTTTCTTCAAGTCTTTCCCTGGAATTTACAACTACAATTCATTTGTTCATTTATCTTTTTAACAAGCAACTTGGAGTCAGTTCCATTTGAGTATGTTTCCAGCAACATAAAGAAACCAGCTCTTGAGAGTGACTTATGGTAGAATGATGGAAGACACTGTCTGCTAGATGAATAGTTATTTTTAAAATGTTTACATTGGCCTATGAACAAATTGATAATTTCTTTTCCCCTGTACTTTCAAATGCATTTTTAAATAAGTATATTGGGATTTCCCTGGTGGTGCAGTGAATACAAATCCACCTGCCAATGCAGGGGACATGGGTTCGATCCCTGGTCAGGGGAGATCCCACATGCTGTGGAGCAACTGAGCCTGTGCACCACAATTACTGAGCCTGCCCTCTAGAGCCTGCGAGCCACAACTACTGAGCCCACGTGCCACAACTACTAAAGCCTGCACACCTAGAGCCTGTGCTTCACAACAAGAGAAGCCACCGCAATGAGAAGCCTGTGCACTGCAATGAAGAGTAGCCCCCACTCACCGCAACTAGAGAATGCCCGTGTGCAGCAACAAAGACCCAATGCAGCCAAAATAAATAAATAATAAATACGTGCTTTTTAAAAAAAGTATATAGATGTCTTTTAAAGGAAGACAACCTATTCTAGTCTCCCTATGACTGATCATCTAAGTTGTCCAGATTATAATAAAAATCTACTGAGCAAAGTGTGCAAAGAAGTTGGAAAATGTGACTCATAGTCTAAGAAAAGAAGCAGTCAATAGAAATAGATACTGAGATTCCTCAGATGATGAATTAGGTGACAAGGACTTTATAAAGCAGTGATAATAAATATGTTTAAGAACTCAGGAAATGATAGACATAATGACAGAATAGATGGGAATTATCAGGAGAGAGCTGATAACAAAGAAATAAATGGAAATTCTAGAACTGAAAATTATATCTATAATGGAAAACTCGTTGAATTGGTTTAACAGGACACTGGAGTCTGTAGAACGAAGGCCAGTAAACCTAAGTACAAATCAATAGAAATTATTTAATCCATAGAACAAAGAGAAAAACAGTTTTTAAAAAGTGAGTGGTAGCAAAATTTCAAGCAGCCTAATGTATGTGTTGGAGTCTCAGAAAGAGGAGAGAAAGAATGGAGCAGATTTTTTAAGGAACCTTCATACTGTTCTCCATAGTGGCTGTATCAATTTACATTCCCACCAACAGTGTAAGAGGGTTCCCTTTTCTCCACAGCCTCTCCAGCATTTATTGTTTGTAGATTTTGTAATGATGGCCATTCTGACCGGTGTGAGGTGATACCTCATTGCAGTTTTGATTTGCGTTTCTCTAATAATTAGTGATGCTGAGCATCCTTTCATGCGCTCGTTGGCCATCTTTATGTCTTCTTTGGAGAAATGTCTATTTAGGTCTTCCTCCCATTTTTTGATTGGGTTGTTTGTTTTTTTTTATATTGAGCTGCATGAGCTGTTTGTATATTTTGGAGACTAACCACTTGTCAGTTGCTTCATTTGCAAATATTTCCTCCCATTCTGAGGGTTGTCTCTTCATCGTGTTTATGGTTCCTTTGCTGTGCAAAAGCTTTTAAGTTTCATTAGGTCCCACTTGTTTACTTTTGTTTTTATTTTCATTACTCTAGGAGGTGGGTCAAAAAAGATCTTGCTGTGATTCACGTCAAACAGTGTTCTTCCTCTAAGAGTTTGATAGTGTCTAGCCTTACATTTAGGTCTTTAATCCATTTTGAGTTTATTTTTGTATATGGTGTGAGGGAGTGTTCTAATTTCATTCTTTTATATGTAGCTGTCCAGTTTTCCCAACACCACTTATTGAAGAGGATGTCTTTTCTTCATTATATATTTTTGCCTCCTTTACTGTAGATTAGGTGGCCATAGGTGCATGGGTTTATCTCTGGGCTTTCTATCCTATACCACTGATCTATATTTCTGTTTTTGGGCCGGTACCATACTGTCTTGATTACTGTAGCTTTGTAGTATAGTCTGAAGTCAGGGAGGCTGATTCCTCCAGCTCCGTTTTTCTTTCTCAAGATTGCTTTGGCTATTCAGGGTCAACAATCCCACTCGTGGGCATGTACCCAGAGAAATCCATAATTCAAACTGATACGTGCACCCCAATGTTCATTACAGCACTATTTACAATAGCCAGGACATGGAGACCACCTAAGTGTCCATCAGCAGAAGAATGGATAAAGACGATGTGGTACATATATACAGTGGAATATTACTCAGCCATGAAAAGGAACGAAATTGTGCCATATGCAGAGACGTGGGTGGACCTAAAGACTGTCATACAGAGTGAAGTAAGTCAGAAAGAGAAAAACAAATATCATATGTTAACACATATATGTGGAATCTAGAAAAATGGTAGATGAACTTATTTGCAAAGCAGAAATAGAGACACAGATATAGAGAACAAACATATGGATACCAAGAGGGGAGGTGATGGGATGGACTGGGAGATTGCGATTGACATGTATACACTACTATGTATAAAATAGATAACTAATGAGAACTGACTGTATAGCACTGGGACCTCTACTCAATGCTCTGTGGTGACCTAAATGGGAAAGAAATCCAAGGAAGAGGGGATATATGTATGTGTGTGGCTGATTCAATTTGCTGTACAGCAGAAACTAACACAACATTGTAAAGCAACTATACTCCAATAAAGAAAAATGTAGTAGAAAAAATATTTGAGGAAGTAATAGCCCCAAATTCCCCAAATTTGGTTTTAAAAAGCCATATAAACAAACAAAAACATTGACCTCCAAATCCAAGAAGCTCAGCAAACGCCAATAAGTACAAGGAAAACCACATTTCAGCACATCATAGTCGAACTGCTGAAAACCCAAAACAAAGCAAAAAACAGCCAGAGAAATAAAGAAAACAAATCATATTCAGAGGAATGATGAGACAAATGAAGGCTGACCTCTCATCAGAAACAGTGAAGAGATACAATGAGTATATGGATATTACTTTTATAATATTGAGGGGGGAGGAGGAGACAAATGAGGAAGAGGAAGAAAAGAAAAACAGTAGGGTAGCCAAACAGAAGAAACTACTAGGTGCTGGAGGTGGATTTGAAGGTGCTTTGTAGAAGCAGCTTGGCTGCTCTATCTAACCTAGAGAATATAAAGGAAGTAACACGCGTGAAACCCTACCTTCAAGGAGCTAACAATGTTGCTGGTAGTGTCTGATTAGTTGTAATAAGGTCAAAGAAAGAGGAGACAGAAGTGAGCTAGCATGGCTTCGGAAGGCAGGGAGGGGCGGGTGGGAGGAGAGATAAAACTGCTTGAAGAATGCAGTCAGATTTGGATACAGATGGCACTCAGCATACAGGACCAGTGTTTGAGCACAGATGTAGGAGTGGGTGCACTGCCCTCAGGAATCTGACCTAGATGGTAGTGGGCAAGGGAGGAGGGAGTGAAAAGTACAGGAATGATCATGCTTTATTTTCTTTCATACCTTTATTGATTGTTTGTATGGGGCTGCAAGTAGTATGGGGTAGGGATTAAATGTCGAGGCTCTGAAGTCAGGCTGCCTGGGTTCACATCCTCTCTCTGACACTTATTAACAACCTGCAGAGGCAAGTTACTTAACCTCTTGGGTTTTTTCATGTATCCACTTATAAATGAATAATAAAACTATATCACAGGGATGTCAAAAGGATTGAACGCAAAAAAATATCTGTAAAGCTCTTACAGCAGTGCCTGGAATATAGCAAATGCTCAGTAATGTTTGCTGTTCTTACTAAATTGGGTTCCCAATATATATTTGCTAGAGGAATTGGTGGTATTAACTGAAGCAAAAATACATTTAAGTCAGCTGGGATATAAGAACTATAAAAAGTCAACCACAAAAACGGAAGCTGCATCTGAGATGGTCTTGTCACCTGTTAAGTCACCAGTTGCCTTCGGGTGTGCAAATAAGGCAACACAAAGCAATGGCATCTCAGTGGTGGAGAGGGTGAAGACATTGATCTCTGGAGGGAAAATCTTTAAAGACAGGAGACCTTAAACTTGACTCGAGTCAAGTCATATAATTTTTAAACATCACTTGAAGAAAACCTATATAAACCTAGATTTATCGCCTGCCAAGTCCCCTCCAAGTAAGGAAGTAAAGTCTTAAGGCCTTCACAAATAAAAACTTTAAAGTGAGTCCACCATCCAAATGAAAATTTGAACCAGGAGAGAGGGCTTACTTCTCAGGTTACCACCACATTATAGAAGGATTAGCTTGTACTTTTGAGCTGCCATACGTCCAGCCAACTGATATCCGTCTAGCTATAAGAGATTTTACCTATTTTTCTAACGTATTTCTTTTTTTTTTTTTAATAAATTTAATTTATTTTTGGCTGCATCGGGTCTTCGTTGCTTCGTGTGGGCTTTCTCTAGTTGCAGCGAGCAACTACTCTTCGTTGCGGTGTGCAGGCTTCTCATTGTGGTGGCTTCTCTTCTTGCAGAGCATGGGCTCTAGGCACGGAGGCTTCAGCAGTTGTGGCACACGGGCTCAGTAGTTGTGGCTCGCGGGCTCTAGAGCGCAGGCTCAGTAGTTGTGGCACATGGGCTTAGTTGCTCTGCGGCATGTGGGATCTTCCCGGACCAGGGCTCAAACCCATGTCCCCTGCATTGGCAGGCGGATTCTTAACCACTGTGCCACCAGGGAAGCCCTAACGTTTTGCATTCTGTATAGGAATTACCAGTTGGGAGATACCAGAACTTGTGGTAGTTTCTGGAAGTGCCAGAATTGACTTAAGATGAAAGGTAAATTAAAATGTGAGGTTCTGGGACTCCATGGAGTCTGGAGTGAATATAAAATCATGGGTCTAAAGGTTTAACTCTCATCCTATTAGTTGAATGGGCATTTAAGTCATTCCAAGGCTTTGAGAACTGATCTTATGTCTAAGACCCAGGTAAGCAAGCGGTCAGTTTCATACTGAATCATAAATTCAGCTCATTTGTGGAAATGTTTGGAGACACAAGGAGTAAAGATACTAGTCAAAACCAAAATCAAATCGTTAATTTCCACAAGACTTTGAAGATAGACAAGGTGCATTGTGCAAATAAAACAGCTAGTCCAGTCTAAGGGAAGCCTATTACCATTGCCTCTCAGGCCTCTTCCACCAGAACCATGTGGCAATGTGAAATTTTTATCAGAAACAGGAGAGGGAAAGCGACCGACAAGCATGGTCTTGCAATAGATGCAAGGACCTTGGTGGGGGCTACTTTCATGAGCTTTTGTTAGCCCTGAAGCTGCAGAGACTGAATGATTCTGACCGAAAAGCATCCACATGAACTAGAAAAAAGAAAAAAAAGAACTAAGAAGATTCTGGTGAAAGAAAAGCACTACCAGAAAATCCCACATTATCAAGAGCCGAACAGAGAAAGACAAATATATGATATCACTTACATATTGAATCCAAAAAAAAATGATACAAATGAACTTATTTACAAAACAGACATAGATTCGCAGACATAGAAAACTAACTTATGGTTACCAAAGGGGAAGTGAGGGGGAGGGAAAAATAGGAATTGGGGATTAACAGATACACACTACTATACATAAAATAATAAACAAGGACCTACGGCATAGCACAGGGAGCTACGTTCAATATCGTGTAATAACCTATAATGGAAAAGAATCCGAGAAAGAATGTATATATATGTGTTATAACTGAATCACTTTGCTGTACACCTGAAACATTGTGAATCAACTATACTTCAATTTTTTAAAAAAGAGTTGAACTTACTCTCCTCTTGGATTGTAGGCTGAAATTTTCTGAAACCTTAAGTCATAGGACTTAAGTTTGTTGATGCCTTGGCAAACATGGCTTTGAGAACTGTTCTCCTCTAATCCTAAGGCATCCTCTGGGATTGGTTGGTCCCCAAAGCCTAAATGATGCCTTTGAGATCATATCCTCCACTGAAAAGAGCAAGGTTGGTCTTGGCACTGTACCATTTCCCAAGTCTCTCCCTTCCCCTACTTTCTCTTAGCACTTAGGAAACCTGGCAATCTTACATTCTCTATAGTGTTCATACAGAAGCCTCTCTCAGCAGTGCTGTCCCAGGAATTCTGGTATCACTCTTTCAGTCATCAGTGCCAAAGAACCCAACATGGGTGAGAGGGACACATCTGGGCGTAGTCACTGAGAAACAGAACAACCGTCAGCAGTGCATCTAACTAACATCTGAGACGTCAATATTGTGCCTCCCTTTAAAAGCTGGTAGGCATGGAATTCTGTTTTGCTACAAAACATGATGCTCCTTGACATCTAAACGGCTTTTGGGGGGCGGGGGGCAGTGTTGCAGTCCCTGTGATTTCGATATGAAAAGTTTTGCTTACTTCTGAATTCTTCATGCTTTTCGTAACTGCTTGAATCTGCCTAATAGCCAGGTGCCCAGAGACAAACTGGAGCAATGGCCCCTCTTCTCTCCTACTCTGCACGCACAGCCTTTTCTTTATTGAAGGGCCTAACCTCCACCTTCTCACCACAGGCATACTTCTCACTTTCACTGCTTGCGGAAAACACAGGGTATTTGTCTTTATGTAAAATGATGTCAGGCATCCAAGCCTTTAGTGGATTTTGAGACTCTGCGATCCTTCGGTGGGGAGAGGCTGGGCTGTGAAATCATGTTTTGAATCCTTAAGGTAAGAATTTTAATGAGAAACAACTGTCGAAGAAGCTCATTTTTTGAATGTGTACCATAGTTTTATTTTGAAAAATGAGTTTTTGCTAAAACTGGCCAGTTTTAATCAGGGTGGGGAAGAGAGGGGCTCTCTTGTTTTGAGTGGCTGAGCAGAACTGAAAAAATAAGTGAATTCTCTTAAAGAGAAAGGACATGCTCTCTCCCGTGAAGAAACAGGAAAACTTTCAGCCATCCCACCAGGCCAGTGTTTTCCTGGCTCTGCAGCACTCTTGTAAATTTGTAAATTTGCCGCAGCTCACTTGTAAATTTGCCAGGGTGGCAGGGACACATGACTCTTAGCTGGGAGGCCTGCCAGCTATCAGAAGCCCCCAGCTCTCTGGAGGGAGAAGGGGATGGGTGCCCAGAGACCACCCTGGGTTATAATTATTTGGGGGAATGCTTGCTGGTTCTGATAGCAAACCCCCCTAGACAGATGCGGCCCACGTTGGAATGTCTTATGGAGAATTCCACCAACTCCCCAGTATCAGACCTAGCACCTAACAAAATAAATCCTTACATTAGACCCAAGGTTAGTACAGATTTCCCTATCTAGCACTATATGTCACCCGATATTTCAGGTTCTTCTGTGCCTAAATCCATCTACCAGAAACCCCTTGTTTATTCTCGGTAGGCAGAAACCCATAATTCTTACTCATTCTATCGATTCTCCCTCTGGTCACAAATCCCCCTTGATTCCTCCTCGTTCCTGGTTACCTCATTGTCCCTTGGCCTCCAAAGAATCATCTCACACCCGCAAGCCAGACAGATTAATGTCCCTAGTTCCCAAGGTGTGTGTTTGGTCTGATTCCAGGTGGCCACTGGGATTCTGAGCCATGACCCTATCCTGAGGGGAAACTCCTTCCCTTTTCATACTGAATGTATGCATATTCTTGATCCTCAGACTGAGCCTGAAAAAAAAAAGTCTATCTAACTTCCTAAACATTTCTGAGAGGAAACTTAACACTGTCTTATCATATACAAACCTCCCTTGGACCTTTGAACCCTGAAAGGGAGGACAGGCCCTCTTAGAAATTTGGAATGATATGCATTATATTATTAGGGAATTTTATTTTATTTTTTGCGGTATGCGGGCCTCTCACTGTTGTGGCCTCTCCCGTTGCGGAGCACAGGCTCCGGACGCGCAGGCTCAATGGCCATGGCTCACAGGCCCAGCCGCTCCGCGGCATGTGGGATCTTCCCAGACCGGGGCACGAACCCATGTCCCCTGCATCGGCAGGCGGACTCTCAACCACTGCGCCACCAGGGAAGCCCCTATTAGGGAATTTTAAATCAGTATCTTTCAACTTGGGTGATTCAACCAGTGGGCATACTAAAATCAGGTACTGATGAGGTGAGCTGGCCTCCTCTGTCCCACTGTCATCACCACTGAACCCGCCACCTGGGATCTGCTGTAACAGGAACTCAGAAAAGCAAACCACCCGGCAGTGGTGGCTGAAAGACAGGCTAAGGGACACAGGGACATTGAGAAGTGTTATGTCCTCTTGAGGAAAAGAGGGGAGAGAAAGAAACAGTTTGAGAATAGCCTACTAGCATAACTTACTTTAGCCATGCTGTTCCAGCAGTCATAGTTTTACTGGGCTTATTCCTCTTTTTTTTTTTCCCCTGCATCCCTCCCTGGGATGTGAAAGTGGTGGTTTTTGGTGATGGGTGGCGCGGAGGCTGAGGAAAGCTCAAAAAAGAAGGGTTGGAAGTAACACCGTGTCTGGGGTCAAATGGTTGCAGCAAATGTTATCCTCCTGATTTATTGGGCTTATTTCTCCACAGCTTTTGAAGAAGCAGTCAGAGTTACGTGCTTCTTGCTTACAAAAAAAACAGCTACTCTTGGCCACTGTAGCTTTTAAGAATTCAGTACAGCTTTCAGAGAGAAAGTTGAATGAACATATTATGTGTTAGTTTTGTTGCCAATTGTGAGGCTGCAGAATTACATTCATGTCATGATATTCACCACATTCATGACTTTTATTCAGAGAAACACCAGAAATGAACAGTAGCGCTATGTCCACGTAGGGAGAATTCGGTGTCAAAATACCTAGGGCAGTGCCCCCGCTCCCATATCCCCATGTTCTCCCCTCCTCTCCTTTCTCCCTTCCTTACCCCAGTCAACCAGAGGAAGCCATTCATCTAACAGCCTCTAAACGTAAAAAAGAATAGTTAGTCCTTGGCAAATCCTTGCCAAGCTTTGGAACTATTGTCCATTTACACTCATACGTACACATACGTGCACGCTGCAATGAGCTCAGTCATTGTTCAAAACTATGATGCGATTCAAAACAGTGTTTCGATGCTTTAATTAGACGGTAAGTTCTTGGTTTGGTCTGGCTTTCTTATTTCGTTGCCTGGGTAGTTTAGGGTGCGGCAGTGAAAGCAATGCAATGACTGGAAGGGAGCTTTAGGGGACCAGAAGAAGTGGGAACAAACTAGTCAGAATCTTCTTTTCTTGCATCCCCCATGCTAATTGACACAATAGACTGTGACCTCCTTGCTCTGCTGAGGACGAGTACAAAGCACCAGCCTATGCCCAACTATCTCCACACATGAGAGAGAAGAGGTTTTCTACAAGGCTAGTGTTGACAGCGATGTTGTCATTTAATGTAGTCACAATGAACTGTTCATGAAACTGACGTCTGCACAAAGCTTTACCTCAAATTCAGACACCTGTATTACCTTCCTTGCATCTATTTAATAAAGTAGCCATGTCATCTTAAAAAAAAACAAACCCTGGGACTTCCCTGGTGGCACAGTGGTTAAGAATCCACCTGCCAATGCAGGGGACACGGGTTCGGTCCCTGGTCCGGGAAGATCCCACATGCCGTGGAGCAACTGAGCCCGTGCACCACAACTACTGAGACCACGTGCTGCAACTACTGAAGCCCGTGCACCTAGAGCCTGTGCTCCACAACAAGAGAAGCCACTGCAATGAGAAGCCCGCACACTGCAACGAAGAGTAGCTCCCGCTCACCACAACTAGAGAAAGCCAGCGCACAGCAAAGACTCAATGCAGCCAAAAATTAATTAATTATTTTTTTTAAAACCTAAAGTGTTTTTTTTTTAAAGAGGATTCTGCCTCCTTTGATAGAGTACACTTTAGTTCTCACATACTATGGAGGCAGAAGGTTTTTTAAAAATAGATTTATTGGGCTTCCCTGGTGGCGCAGTGGTTGGGGGTCCGCCTGTTGATGCAGGGGACATGGGTTCGTGCCCCGGTCCGGGAAGATCCCACATGCCGTGGAGCAGCTAGGCCCGTGAGCCATGGCCGTTAAACCTGCGCGTCTGGAGCCTGTGCTCCGCAACAGGAGAGGCCACAGCAGTGAGAGGCCCACGTACCGCCAAAAAAACAAAAACAACCTAAAAATAGAGTTATTTATTTATTTATTTATTTATGGCTGCATTGGGTCTTCGTTGCTGCGTGTGGGTTTTCTCTAGTTGCGGTGAGTGAGGGCTACTCTTCACTGCAGTGCGTGGGCTTCTCATTGTGGTGGCTTCTCTTGTTGCAGGGCATGGGCTCTAGAGCGCAGGCTCAGTAGTTGTGGTGCACGGGCTTAGTTGCTCCACAGCATGTGGGATCTTCCCAGACCACGGATCGAATCCATGTCCCCTGCATTGGCAGGTGGATTCTTAACAACTGAGCCACCAGGGAGGCCTAGATTTTTGGAACCATGCATTCAAGGGTAATATCCGAGTGAAGATGAAGCATATGCAATTTTTCCTAATATACTACAGGATGCAAAAAATCAAACTGAGCAGGTTTCAGGTCTTCTTGTTTCCAAAAGAATCATCCATTTCCTGGTAGGCTGTACTTCCCAAGATAGTGGCAGTAAGATCTCCCATCACACATGGGCTTCTTACAACCCGAGGTGGACACTTCTTGGACAGAGAGGCAGAGTTTGTGTCTACTCCTCTCAAACAGGAGAGGGCCTGTGACTAGAGCAGAAGTGACACTGTGTGACTTCTAAAGCTAGGCCATAAAAGGGGATCCAGTTTCTATCTAATTCTCTTGCTCTTGGAACCCTGCCACAATGCTGTGAAGAAGCCAGGCAGCCACAGAGAGAAGCCACATGTACGTGCTCTAGCTGACAACCCAGCTGTGGTCCCACCTGTCAGCTGATATCAGTTACCAGTCGTGTGTGTGAGCGAGCCTTCAGATGACCCCAGCCCCCAGGAGTGATCCCCAGAATTTGAGCCACCCCAGCTCACACTTCATGGAGCTGTCCTTGCCGAGTCCTGCCCAATTTGCAGGTCTGTGAGCAAATCACAAAGATTGCTGTTGTTTTAAGTCACTAAGTTTGGGGTGTTTTCTTATGCACCAATAGATAACTTCAACTCTGAACTTTCCCCTCCCACTGGGAGTTTGTTGTTGGTCCTATAAATATCCACATATAATGAAATCATGTAAGCCAGAATCTTGAGTTTCTAAGATTTAGCCCCAGGAAAATGTGAAAGTTCCATGCAAAATGAGTCACCACCATTTAAGAAACAGAAGTTTAAGAGCAAATGCAGCCATCACTAAAAATGCAGCAATGGTTACCATTCCTGGGCACCTATGATTTACCATCCACTGTACTAGAGCAGAGATGAACTGAGAAATGCTTCTTGACAGAGATAGTTGGTTTCAAAAGATCAGAAAAAGAGGACTCTAAAGAAAGAAGGATGGATAAGCTAGCAGAAGGCAACAAGTTAAGTCATGGACTTGGGATGAATCTGATCTTTGTATCATAGAATTTCAGAATCTCAAGATTACATGAGGCCAATTAGACTTGGTCTAATTCACCACTCTTGTCAAATCCCTGAGTCCCATTTGCAACATACTTGAAAAGTTATCATCTAGTTTCCCCTTAAATATCTTTGATGCCAGGGAGAGTCCTCTTAACTTCCTAAAGAAGTCAGTTGTTAGAGATTTCTTCTTTAGGCTAAGCTGAAACCATCTGCATGCAACTTCTATCTTTTGGTTCTGTTACGAAGTTGCATCTTTTGCAGGAGGTTTGGTTCTAAAGTAAACACAAGGCAACAACTGCACATAGCCAAGCTTGATCTTGAACGTTCTTCAGGAAAGCACCCCCATAGTCATCAGTCTGAGTCCTTAGCCAGCATTCTCTCCAGTGTAGGAATTAAGCACTGTGTCTTTAGTTGAGAACCAAGGAAAGTAGTTGGCTTGCATATAGGAGATATATGGATTAAAAAATAAAAAAACCCAACAGGTACTTTTCAAGGCTAGAGTCACACTCAGACGGAAAATGCTCATGCTCTGAGAGGCCAACTAGTCCTGAGATGGGGGATTCAAACCTTTTGTCTCCTGCGCATTTGAGGGCACACATACACTCATTAAGTGGATACATGCAGGAGCCAGCCACACTATTTAGGCTGTTATCCCCTTTAAAATGTGAATATTTTTGCAGAGCGCATGTAAATGTTGTATCCTTTAAACACATACATGACATGACATCATTGTAGCCTTGCCTTCTAAGGCTACATAAGGCAAGTCTAACATGTGTTTAATGAAAGCCTTTGGAGACAGTTATTAGAACTCTCTAGACTGCTCTACATGAAACATCATCTTCCCGCAAATGTTTCTCACAGAACGTGGTTTTGAGTCTCTCACTGTTTTGTATTTCTCCTCTGAACAGATCTGAACAGATGTCCTTAAGTATAACTCCCAGTACTGTTCAGATTGTCCATGGGTAGTCAGGTCAGCACAGGACAGCGGAGACAGGCACGCATACTGTCCTCGGTACTGACTTTTGTTACTCCAGCCAAAAATTGCATTTGAGTTTTTGGCAGCTATGTCCCATTGTTGAATTATAGTTACCAGAATCCTAAATGTTGTTTTGAAAATTATGAAATATTGAAAGATGTAGAAAATAAAACAGCAGATACCCACAAACTCATCATCAAGATCAAGGGATGTTAGCTTGCCTTATTTACCTCTTTACGTGTGCTTTATTTATCTAGGTCTCCTACATATTACATTTCTGCAGCCATATAACCACATCGTCAAGAGTTACTGATTCACAGTTATCTACTGAATCCCTACTATGTCATTTCTGGGGTCTTAATTTTGCTATTCAAATGTATTATGTATTATCTCAGCCTCACATTATTCACAAATTTGATTAGGGAACCTTCATCCACAACATTTATTACAGCATTGAATGGGATAGGGTTGATGACAGAGCCCTGTGACCCACCACTAAGGAAAATCCTCTCGAATAGCTGAAGCATTATTGTTTCTATGACCCCATGCCTTTGTTTATACTTTTCCACCTCCCTGGAATGGCTTCTTACCTCCTTCCTCCATCTGACTAACTTATGTTAACTAACCGTTTGAGACTCAGTGTCACCTGCTCCAGAAAGCCTTCCCTCATCATTACCTGCTAAGTTAGGTGCCCCACCTTTGTACATTTCTCTACTGTAGTACCTGTGCTCTATTGTAATTATTGGCAACTTGGCTATCTTCCCTTCTCATCTTTTTTGTTTGTTTGTTTGTTTGGCTGTGCTCCATGGCTTGAGGGATCTTAGTTCCCCGACCAGGGATTGTACCCGGACCATGGCAGTGAAAGCACTGAGTCCTAACCACTGGACCGCTAGGGAATTCCCTCCCCACCCCCCCATCTTTGTCCTTCAATTGAAAAATGCCCTCATATCTATCTTTATATTTTTAACCTTTATCAGTGTGCCAGAACTTAAAAAGTGCTAGTTAGTATTAGGTGCTCAAAAATGCTAGTTAAATTTAAATGTAGGAATAAAACAATTCAGACTAATCTTCCTTCCTTTCATTACAGGAATACTTTCCACGACACCTCTAATAGATCATCACTTCTAACCACAGAGATTTGCTACCGCACAGGACAACCCATTCCTTATATGAACGGTTCTGGATTTTGAAAGACTTTTCTCATATTAAGCCCCAAGTCAGTTTCGTGTACCAACACTTTAAGTTCTCACTATAAGTTGAATCTCTTCTCTGAATGTCAAGGATTCTTTTATGGCACTCACTTGGGTAACTAAATGGTTATTAGTGAATATGTTTTACATGGAGCTAGCAGAGCTAAAGAAATTATTTCAGTGCTCAGAATTGAGGCACTTTCTGGGGCATCCCATTAAGGATCTCTACCCTGAATTCTTTCCAGCAGCTAATGGGGTCTGTGAAGACCACAGAGCACAGGTGTTCCATGTTCTATACAGCTCACATTCCTATATAAACATGCCACCACTTTCTCGAGCATTGCAAGCTCCTGGGTGGTCTTAGGGCTGCCTTCAAAGGGAAACAAGTTGGATTGTCTCTCCTTGCTAAGCCTTTGAGGACCTGGTTAGAATAGAGCTAGACTGTATTCCGGAATCTCTGTTTCTTGAGTCCCTGCATTGACACCTGAGGAGAAACCTAAGTGATTAAATCTGGCTCCAAGCTTGACAATAACCAGAGCTATAGGGAAAATAAAACTGGGAGAAACAGGTAACGTCTGTGTGAAGTTCAATGCCTTTCTATAATTTCTTGATCATAACTGTCACTTAGTATGGTGGAAGCAATTGACATTTTCCCCTGGAAATATGAAAGCAAAACAATTCCTTAAAATTTAGGCTTTTGTCCCGCAGGTGGCCGATTTTTCTAAATTGTGATCAGTTGGCAAAATTTTACAACAGAGCATTCACTATTCTCTCAGTATAAAATATCAGTGCTTCTTGTGAGTCAGGCACTGTGCTTGGAATGTCACAGACCTTACCGAATGGAACCCTTACAACTAACCTGAAAAATAAACATTATTATCCCCATTTTATAGATGAGGCACTAGACGCGTGATAAAATTAAGAAACATGTCCAAAGTTTCAGAATTACTAAGTTGCAGAAACAATTCAAATCCAGATGCTTCTGACTCCAAAGCCCGTGTGCTTCATACCAGGCTATGTTGGCTCTCATTTTCAAAATCAGCTTCACTACACGATCCTTCATTTAGAGTTGAGCTGTGCTCACTTCCTGATCCTGTGTTCCTGGATCACCCCTTTTATCTGCATGTGGTTGCACCCCGAGATAACAAGTGATAACATCTTTGCATTATCAACCAGAGTGTATCTAATTTTGTTTCAAAATAATGTGACCCTTAAGAATATCCAAGATATATGAAGGTGATTGCACGAATGTCTGCTAGATTCTCTTGTTTACCTCAACTTTGGGTTGGCCAGAGGGGAGGGGTAGGAGGAGGTAATCCTTACTCAAGAGGGCCTAACAAACGTAGTAAGAAGAAGCCAATTTCTTTTAAAACTCTTGAGTCATATGGACTGAGAAGTCAGGGAGAGCTTTTGTTGGTATTCATCATGAGTATTTTATTCATGTTATTTAGGCTTTTTTTTTTTCATCCATCTCCATGCTTCATATCAAATAGACCAGGGCCTGACCAAATCGGACCCACTGCCAGTTTTTGTAAATAGAGTTTGTTTTTTTTTTGCCGTACGCGGGCCTCTCACGCGGGCCTCTCACCGCTGCGGCGTCTCCCGTTGCGGCCTCTCCCGTTGCGGAGCACAGGCTCCGGACGCGCAGGATCAGCGGCCATGGCTCACGGGCCCAGCCGCTCTGCGGCACGTGGGATCCTCCTGGACCGAGGCACGAACCCGCGTCCCCTGCATCGGCAGGCGGACTCTCAAGCACTGCGCCACCAGGGAAGCCCTGTAAATAGAGTTTTAATGGAACACAGCCACTTTCACTGCTTACATATTGTCTGTGGCTGTTTTTGCACTACAAAGGCAGGGGGAAGTGGTCTCAGCAGAGACTGCGTGGCCCACAAAACCGAAAATATTTACTTCCTGGCCCTTTACAGAAAGTTTGCCTACCCCTGCTTTAGGCAGAACAAAAATGTATGGGTATTGCAGTCCAGCAAGGAATCTCAGTGTCTAGACTAGAATGTGGAGAAATTTGAACTTGGATGGCTGGACTAGAGCATCTTTAAAGGCTCTTCCAACCCTGCAGTTCGAAGATTTAAAAATTCAGCCAGGGCTTCAGTGGTTGAGAGTCCGCCTGCCGATGCAGGGGACGCGGGTTCGTGCCCCAGTCCGGGAGGATCCCACATGCGGCGGAGCGGCTGGGCCCGTGAGCCATGGCCGCTGAGCCTGCACGTCAGGAGCCTGTGCTCTGCAACGGGAGAGGCCACAACGGTGAGAGGCCCGCGTACCGCAAAAAAAAAAAAAAAAAAAAAAAATTCAGCCATATATATGTGTATATATATATATATATATATATATACATAAACATATACATATATATACACATATATATATATATTTTTTTTCTCGTAAAGTATATGAGGCAGGACCAAGAGAGCAGATATAGACTTGGAGGACAGTAAGCATGTTCACAACAAGCATTTCTGTTTTGCTGATTCTTACTATGCTGATGATCAAATGTAGCGACCTATGCATCCAGCACGTTAGTTAAATCCTGAATAGTCTCTCAAGCCACTTAAGGCTGGATACGTGAAAGTAAGCCATGTCTGATTATATTGACATCAACAAGTATTTGAGAGAAGGCCATCTACATAATTGTATCATTTTGCTTGTTGGTGTTTGTAAAATATTATTTGTAATATTATTTGAAAACTCCCTCCAGTCAAGGAAGCTTATAACTGTGGGGATGTTTTATTAATTTATTTATTGACCAGCAACCTTATGCACACTGCTACATGAAACAGTAGAGGAAATGTGGTCTCTGCCCTGGAGGACGGCACTGCTCAATCCTTGGACTCTCTTATGTCTCAGGACCTGTTATAATGTTTTGGTTATTTTTCTTAAGGTATTTCCAAGTAATTAAGATGCATGTTTGAAAAATTATGTATAATGTCAGAGGCCCAAATCCTTGGGACCTAACGCTGACTAGATTTCTATATGCATCCCTGGGACCTTTGGCTGCATTTTCATCTTTTGAAATTACAGTTTTTTTAAGCCTCCTGCATTCTCTGTAGATCATCATTTAGCTCGTTGGTTAGTCACCTGGTCTTTTAAGTTGGGCCATACTTTCTCTGCATACAAGAATGATGTCAAAAGTAGATGTTTACAGACATCTGATCCCTGCTGTATTGCTTCAAATCATCATGCACAAATATTTAAAAAAATCTTATCTCGGTATATTTTCAAGTGTCTATGCTAGGAAATATAAAGACTGAAGTCAATTTTTTTCCTATTGAATTTAGAATCAAAACAGACTTATGTGAGTAAAACAACCGAAAGTATAAAAATACCTATTGGGTTGAGAATGATTTGCATGGGGAAAAAATATCTTATGCTTTGAAAATTGGAAAGATGTCTGATCTGGATGGACAAAAAGACATCCTGCCAGAGGAGATAAGATTTGCTTTCATGTGTGGACACTGGGCCTTGTGGGCACGACCCAAAAGGAGGTCAGAGCTGTCTGCACATTACTCTTGTTTAGTGCCATTGTGAACTTGTTGATAGGATGTTTTTTAATTGTTCTCAAGTCAGCCAGTATATGAATATTTTGTTTGTGAGTCAGTAAGAAACAGAATTTTCATCATATGTTTCTTTAGGATTTCCTCTCTTTTCTTCACCTATAAGTGTCTAATAAAATATTTTGTTTGGTACTTAAAAAGTATTTATTGATGAATGACTTCACTGTTTCAATTAGCTCATTGGTATATCTACTGAGAATCAAAAAAAATTGCATGAACTGAGACTTATAAGCAAAAAAATTCCAGAGAGAAAATTTATAGCTTCTAGAATTGTTTAAAAGAGAATTTATATAATGTTCTAGATGAGTCCATTAACATTTCTTTCACATAATAACAATTTGTCAAGAAATCAATTGGCCCAGTGATCACTTTGTCCACTTAATGATTCATAACTTTTTAACAAGTAATAAAGTAACAGGAATGTGTGTTTCAGTCAGGCTGCCCAATATACAGCTTACTTAGGGTAGGGACAATTTCTCGGGTTTTTAAAAATTCTGGTATCAGGCAAGATGCTGTCAGCAATCTCAATGATATTTTAAAATTGTACGGTGAGTTTTTATCTTCCAGTATGTTTTCATCCCAGTCTACTGCTTTTCCTATTGCTCTTGATTTACAGATTTTCTTTCTTGACCAGGAGGGGAAGGAGTTGGATTACAAGCAATCCACTGGGAATGTTTTTTATACATGGATGGGGAGGGATCTTTGTGTGCATGTGACAGTGTATGCACTGATATAAGGAGAGTGTGAAGATTACAAGTGTGAAGATGCCCAACAGTGTTAAGCTTGGAATTTTTTCAAGCAATTATGCTAATAACTATAAAGCAACAAGTTCTTGGTGAATCAATAATGTTGAAAAATTGGTCTTTTGGCAAACTAGTTCTTTGATGGATTGGTAGTCAATGACTTACTCTTTGGTTGATTTTCTGCACACTGGTCTACTTCTTATAACATCATCTTCTGTCTCCCAAGAGAGACCCGCTTGTGTGGAGTGCCAAAAACAGTCTCATCTAGAAGCAGGTGGAGGAAGCTTCTGCCATATTTTCCAGCCATATAGCTTTAGAATAATAAATTGTTGCACTCCACGTAAAAGAAAAATTCTCTTAAAGTGTCTTTTTGGAGAATATGAGAAATCTTTTTAGTTACCGAACATTTCATGTGATGGCATTAAAAAAGAAGCCTTCATTTTAATCACAAAAATGGCTTTGCCACAACTTCCAGTACAGGTATGGGCTAGGACGTGAAAGAGAAGAGAACTTGGATATGCATGACTGGAAGGGAGAGAGAAGAAGAATATATGTAGAAAAATGAACAATGCTTAAGCCTGCAAGGAGTAGAGGAAATATGCCTGAGGAAATAAAACAGCACAGGGCCATTAGACTTCGGTGGGTGCTTACGTACACGATGTATGGCCTAATGTGAGACAAAGAAGGTTATGTGTATTAAAGAGATAAGGTTCATCCTCCCCAAATAGTCAACCTTCCTGAAATACTCAGCAGCAAATAGTTGGTAACAGATGTAAGCAATTTCCAGGCTTGCTCTGTCAACCTCATCTTGTCCATATATTGATACCTTAGCAACTGAAATGGGACATGGGTCCAACTAAGATAGGACATGGGTTCTGACATTCCAATGACACTGCACAAACCACTCCACTGATGTTTTCTGTGGTGACAGCCAGAGACTAATGGTGAGAGGGTACCAGAATTGACTACTCAAATAATGAAAGGTGCTAGGTGTCACTGTTGAAATACTGATCTACATTCTTTTCTCTGTTAATAGGATACTGGCATCCATGGAAGAAAGGTCTGTAGAAAAAACTCAAATATTACGTTACCAAGTTTCCCTTTGCAACATGTGTGAGGTGTCCAGGGTTTTAAATAGAACTTTCTGTTCTTTACATATAAAAGTGTTAGCTCTCTTATTCCAGGTATCACTGCAGAGCCCCAATTTCTCACCAACCTGTCTTCCCAACACAAAGGAACTAAACTTGAGATCCCTGGAAATTCTTGGTATGAGTCTTTGTCTTTCCATTTCTTTTTTCTTTCACCTCCTCTTGCTTTCACTGGATGGAACCCATGCCTCTCTTCACTGAAAAAGGAGCTACATCAGGCCTAGGGCATCAGGAAGAGGTTTTTATCACCTCCATGATTTAGGTAGCAAGGCAGACATTGGGCAACAAGGAGTTATAGAAAACTTCTCCACCCTTTCTTTTTTTCTTTTTTTAAGGGAGCCATTACTTCAGGTAGAGGATATTAGCTAACATATTTCTGCAAGCATTGAGCTCTTTCAAGACCTCCACTGGTGATCAAACCAAATGTTTAAAAGGACATTCGCATAAACAAAAGCATGGTCTGCATTCACAAACCATTTTCAATAAGATCTCTTTCCAGTCAAGACTCTGACCATCTGCTGCCTTATGTTTTTAATATTACCTTAAAATTATATATTTTAATATATATTTATATCTTTTAATATTATTCTGTCAAATATATGCTCTGTTAACGCAGGTAAAGGAATACTTGAAAAATCTGATCATACACAACTCATTGAGTCCAGATGACATGAATCCTGAAGTCTGGTGGGAATTAGTTAATGCAGCCTTACATATAGTACCCAAAACAGAGCAGCTTCACAGTAATATTTTATCAAACCACCCTCGTTTCAGGAAGTACACAGGTAGCAAAATAAATACAATCAACATTCTCTTAGGCTCTCCTGGAATAAACTGTTACCTTGGACAAGTTACTATTTACAAGGCCACACATATGAGTTTACTCTATCACTAAAGGAAAGAAAAAAGTAGCACATCACCAAGAAAGAGCAAAAGATAAAAACAGATTTGCAGGTTGGTATTTTTCTAAAGATTATAGAGGAAATCTGTAACATTATCTACTAAGGGTGGCTTTTCAAGATATAGAAAAGGATAAACCATATATGTGATGTAGCTGAGGGGGCCTACTCAGGACTGGAAGCCAGAATGACCCAGATTCTGATCCTGTTTGTCATGTGGCTGTATAATTACAGCTGTGGACCTCACATGGGCCAAAGGTAGGGATCTGACTATCTCTTCATTGAATATTGTGGTATATTAAAAAATGGCTTCAAATTCTTTGACATCCCTCTCATTGAACGTTGGGGTCTATTTCCCCTCCCCTTGGATCTGGCTGGCCTCTAACTTCCCTGACCAACAGAATCTGGTAGAAGTAACGCTATATACACCAGTTCCAGGCCTAGCCCTTAAGAAGGTTTCCATCCTGGCCTCCTGAAAGCCATGGACAAGTTGGATTGCTCTAAGGCTGCCATGTTGTGTGGAAGCCCAAGCTCCTGACCCACAGCGCCATGAGCTAAATAAAAGGGTTGTTATTTCACATCACAAACTAAGGATGGTTTGTTACATAGCAAGAGTTAGAAATAGCAGCTCCCCTTTGTACTTCAGGAAACTTTACTCCTTTTCCTTTCTGTGTTTTTCACTTCCTTTTTCCTCTTTTCCTTTTTCTCCCTCTATTCCTATATATTTTCTTATAGCCACCACACGAAGATAATTAAGCATATTTTTATGTTTGTTTGTAAATGAAGTCGATTTTGGTACTGTTTTTCCTCCTTGTTCATTATTTTAGAAGAAGGTGAGCAGTGCTTAAAACTTTCTCTCAAAAAACAAAATTATTGAGGGCAGAGTCAAGATGGCATACTAGGAGCACATGGAATATTCGTCTCCTCACAACTAGGGCACCTACCAGGCACTGGTGGGGGACCATGGGCACCTAAGGGGACAGGAGGAACCCCCAGCCACCAGGTAGGACGTGGGGTGTGGGGGGAGTGAAGGGAGAGCAGAAGTGGAGGCGGGAGGGGACTGGCACCCCTGAGGGGCGGCTGGTGGAGGGGAAGGGATCCCACACCAGAAGGGGTTAATTGGGGAACCATTGGGAGGGCAGACGATCAAAAGGGACCGTGGCCAGGATTCCCCTGCCCACTTGGGCCCCCACGAGCCTGCTGAGATCCCGGGCCTGATACTCTGCCCACCAAGGCCCCCTCCAGCCATGTGGGTCCTGAGGGAGTGGGAGGGAGAGCAAAAGTAAAGGCCGGACCTCCGGGACCAGCACCCCAGAGGGGTGGCTGGGGGAGGGGAGGAGTTCCTAGACCCAGTGGGACCCACCCACAGTTAGGGGTCTAGTGGTGACAGGGGAGACCCTGGGGGAGACCCTGGGGGAGGGACGGGAAGGAACGGAAGGGAACAGGGCCAGTGCTTTCCCTGTCCACTTAGGCACCGGGTAGGCTGTTGCGCTCCCAGGCCTAATCATCGGCCCTCGGAGCCTCCCTCGTGTCCCGCAGAGCCCAAGCCCCGCCCCTACACCCCCACCCAGGGCCCTACCTCCAAACTCCCTAACTCCACATTCCAGACACCCTCCATTCGACATGCTGCCTCGCCCTGTCTGGCAGGTCCTAGGCAGAAGTCCAACCCCATGCTTGAACGCCACCCCACGCTTGAACGTCGCCCCACCTAGGGCCCGCCCCCGGGGCCTTTTCCGGCTATGTGGGTCCTGAGCTTAGGCCCTGCCCCACGCTCAAACATTCCCCCGCCCACCTGCCTAGGTCCCATCCCACCCTAAACCTCGCCTCTGCCTAAGTTCCACCCAGGCCTAAACTCTGCACCCACAGCCAAAGCTTTTTTTCTTTTTTTTCCTCTTTTAGATTGGGGTTCTGTTTTACCTTGTTGATTCATTGCTATTGATTCTTCTATATTTTCATTTCTCCTCATAAATCGTTTATTTTTCTAATTTTATTTTATTCTTTATACTTTGTTATTGTTCTCTCCTTTTGGCTTGTTCCCCTCTACCACTCCTCCCACCCCCACCCTTGTTTTTTCTTTTTTCTTCTTTTTTCTGTTATGGTTTTATTTTACCTTGTTGCAGTTGTTTCCATTATAGTTTTATTTTTCCTAATATATTTTTGACCTTTCTAATTTTATTTTTTTTTATTCTTTGATATTATACTGCTCCTTTCTTTCTTTCTTTCTTTCTTTCTTTCTTTCTTTCTTTCTTTTTTTTTTCTTTTACTGCACCATGAAGCTTGTGGGATCTTGGTTCCCAGGCCGAAGGTCGGGCCCAAGCTCCTGTGGTGGGAGCTCCAAGTCCAAACGGCTGGACTAACAGAGAACCTCAGACCCCAGGGAATATCAATTGGAGTGAGGCCTCCCAGAGGTCCTCATCTCAGCACCAAGACCCAGCTCTATCCAACTGCCTGCAAACTACAGTGCTGGACGTCTCAGGCCAAGCAACCAGTAAGACAGGAATACAGCACCACCAATCAAAAACAAAAAAATCAAACGACAAAAAACTGTGTTACAGACGAAGGAGCAAGGTAAAAACCTACAAGACCAAATAAATGAAGACAAAATAGGCAACCCTCCTGAAAAAGAATTCAGAGTAATGACGATAGTAAAGATGATACAAAATCTTGGAAACAGAATGGAGGAAATACAAGAAACATTTAACAAGGATCTAGAAGAACTAAAGAGCAAACAAACAGTGATGAACAACACAATTACCAAAATTAAAAATACTCTAGAAGGAATCAATAGCAGAATAACTGAGGCAGAAGAACAGATAAGTGAGCTGGAAGATAAAATGGTGGAAATAACTGCCAAGGAGCAGAAAAGAAAAGAGAACGAAAAGAACTGAGGACAGTCTCAGAGAACTCTGGGACAACATTAAACACACCAACATTCAAATTGTAGGGGTCCCAGAAGAAGAAGAGAAAGAGAAAGGGTCTGAGAAAATATTTGAAGAGATTAGAGTCTAAAACTTCCCTAACATGGAAAAGGAAATAGTCAATCAAGTCCAGGAAGCACAGAGAGTACCATACAGGATAAACCCAGATACAAACACACAGAGACACATATTAATCAAACTATCAAAAATTAAATACAAGGGAAACAATATTAAAAGCAGCAAGGGAAAAGCAAGAAATAACATACAAGGGATTCTACATAAGGTTAACAGCTGATTTTTCAGCAGAACTCTGCAAGGCAGAAGGGAGTGGCAGGACATATTTAAAGTGATGAAAGGGAAAAACCTACAACCAAGATTACTCTACCTAGCAAGGATCTCATTCAGATTTGATGGAGAAATTAAAACCTTTACAGATAAGCAAAAGTTAAGAGAATTCAGCACCACCAAACCAGCTTTACAACAAATGCTAAAGGAATTTCTCTAGGCACGAAACACAAGAGAAGAAAAAGAGCTACAAAAACAAACACAAAACAATTAAGAAAATGGTAATAGGAACATACATATCAATAATTACCTTAAATGTAAATGGATTAAGTGCTCCAACCAAAAGACACAGACTGGATGAATGGATACAAAAACAAGACCCATACACATGCTGTCTACAAGAGACCCACTTCAGACCAAAGGACACGTACAGACTGAAAGTGAGGGGATGGAAAAAGATATTCCATGCAAATGGAAAACAAAAGAAAGCTGGAGTAGCAATTCTCATATCAGACAAAATAGACTTTAAATTAGACACTATTACAAGAAACAAAGAAGGACACTACATAATGATCAAGGGATCAATCCAAGAAGAAGATATAACAATTGTAAATATTTATGCACCCAACATAGGAGCACCTCAATATGTAAGGCAAGTGCTAAAAGCCATAAAAAGGGAAATCTATAGTAACACAATAATAGTAGGTGACTTTTAACACCCCACTTTCACCAATGGATGGATTGACCAAAATGAAACTAAATAAGGAAACACAGCTTTAAATGACACATTAAACAAGATGGACTTAATTGATATTTATAGGACATTCCATCCAAAAACAACAGAATACACTTTCTTCTCAAGTGCTCATGGAACGTTCTCCAGGATAGACCATATCTTGGGTCACAAATCAAGCCTTGGTATATTTACGAAAATTGAAATCGTATCAAGTATCTTTTTGGACCACAACGCTATGAGACTACATATCAATTACAGGAAAATAACTGTAAAACATGCAAACACATGGAGGCTAAACAATACGCTACTAAATAACCAAGTGATCACTGAGGAAATCAAAGAGGAAATCAAAAAATACCTAGAAACAAATGACAATGAAAACACGACAACCCAAAACCTATGGGATGCAGCAAAAGCAGTTCTAAGAGGCAAGTTTATAGCAATACAATCCTACCTCAAGAAACAAGAAACATCTCAAATAAACAAACTAACCTTGCACCTAAAGCAATTAGAGAAAGAAGAACAAAAAAAAAAAACCCCAAAGTTAGCCAGAAGGAAAGAAATCATAAAGGTCAGATCACAAATAAATGAAAAAGAAATGTAGGAAACAATAGCAAAGATCAATAAAACTAAAAGCTGGTTCTCTGAGAAGATAAACAAAATTGATAAACCATTATCCAGACTCATCAAGAAAAAAAGGAAGAAGACTCAAATCAACAGAATTAGAAATGATAAAGGAGAACTAACAACTGACTCCGCAGAAATACAAAGGATCATGGGAGATTACTACAAGCAACTCTATGCCAATAAAATGGACAACCTGGAAGAAATGGACAAATTTGTAGAAAAGCACAACCTCCCAAAACTGAACCAAGAAGAAATAGGAAATATAAACAGGCCAATCACAAGCTTTGAAATTGAAACTGTGATTTAAAATGTTCCAACAAACCAAAGCCCAGGACCAGATGATGGCTTCACAGGTGAATTCTATCAAACATTTAGAGAAGAGCTAACACCTATCCTTCTCAAACTCTCCCAAAATCTATCAGAAGGAGGAACACTCCCAAACTCATTCTACGAGGCCACCATCACCCTGATACAAAAACCAGACAAAGATGTCACAAAAAAATAAAACTACAGGCCAATATCTCTGATGAACATAGATGTAAAAATCCTCAACAAAATACCTGCAAAGAGAATCCAACAGCACATTAAAAGGATCATACATCATGATAAAGTGGGGTTTATCCCAGGAATGCAAGTATTCAATATATTCAAATCAATCAATGTCATACACCATGCTAACAAACTGAAGGATGAAAACCATATGATAATCTCAAAAGATGTAGAAAAAGCTTTTGAAAAAATTCAAAACCCATTTATGATAAAAACTCTCCAGAAAGTAGGCATAGAGGGAAATTACCTCAACATAATAAAGACCATATATGACAAACCCACAGACAACATCATTCTCAATGGTGAAAAACTGAAAGCATTTCCTCTAAGATCAGAAACAAGACAAGGTTGCCCACTCTCACCCTATTATTCAACATAGTTTTGGAAGTATTAGCCACAGCAATCAGAGAAGAAAAAAAATAAAAGGAATCCAAATCAGAAAAGAAGAAGTAAAACTGTCACTGTTTGCAGGTGAATACTATACATAGAGAATCCTAAAGATGTTACCAGAAAACTACTAGAGCTAATCAATGAATTTGGTAGAGTAGCAGGATACAAAATTAATGCACAGAAATCTCTTGCATTCCTATACACTAACGATGAAAAATCTGAACAAGAAATTAAGGGAACACTCCCATTTACCACTGCAACAAAAAGAATAAAATATCTAGGAATAAACCTACCCAAGGAGACAAAAGACCTGTATGCAGAAAACTATAAGACTGATGAAAGAAATTAAAGATGATAGAAACAGATGGAGAGATATACCATGTTGTTTGATTGGAAGAATCAACATTGTGAAAATGACTATACTACCCAAAGCAATCTACAGATTCAGTGCAATCCCTATTAAACAACGAATGGCATTTTTCACAGAAGTAGAACAAAAAATTTCACAATTTGTATGGAAATGCAAAAGACTGCTAATAGCTAAAGCAATCTTGAAAACAAAAAAAGGAGCTGGAGGAATCAGGCTCCCTGAATTCAGACTATAAAGCTACAGTCATCAAGACAATATGGTACTGGCACCAAAACAGAAATATAGATCAATGTAACAGGATAGAAAGCCCAGAGATAAACACACACACATACGGTCACCTTATTTTTGATAAAGGAGGCAAAAGTACACAATGAGAAAAGACAGCCTCTTCAATAAGTGGTGCTGGGAAAACTGGACAGCTACATGTAAGAGAATGAAATTAGAACACTCCCTAACACCATACACAAAAATAAACTCAAAATGGATTAAAGACCGAAATGTAAGGCCAGACACTATCAAACTCTTAGAGGAAAACATAGGCAGAACATTCTTTGACATAAATCACAGCAAGATCCTTTTCGACCCACCTCCTAGAGAAGTGAAAATAAAATCAAAAATAAACAAATGGGACTTAATGAAACTTAAAAGCTGTTGCACAGTAAAGGAAACCATAAACAAGAAGAAAAGACAACCCTCAGAATGGGAGAAAATATTTGCAAATGAAGCAACAGACAAAGGATTCATCTCCAAAATTTACAAGCAGCTCATGCAGCTCAATATCAAAAAAACAAACAACCCAATCCAAAGATGGGCAGAAGACCTAAATAGACATTTCTCCAAAGAGGATTTATAGACTGCCAACAAGCACATGAAAGGATGCTCAACATCACTAATCATTAGAGAAATGCAAATCAAAACTACAATGAGGTATCACCTCATGCCAGTCAGAATGGCCAGCATCAAAAAGTCTGCAAACAATAAATGCTGGAGAGGGTGTGGAGAAAAGGGAACCCTCCTGCACTGTTGGTGGGAACGTAAATTGATATAGTCACTATGGAGAACCGTATGGAGGTTCCTTAAAAAACTACAAATAGAACTACCATATGACCCAGCAATCCCACTACTGGGCATATACCCAGAGAAAACCATAATTCAAAAAGTGTCATGTACCACAATGTTCATTGCAACTCTATTTACAATAGCCAGGACATGGAAGCAATCTAAGTTTTCATGGACAGATAAATGGATAAAGAAGATGTGGCACATATATACAATGGAATATTACTCAGCCATAAAAAGGAATGAAACTGAGTTATTTGTAGTGAGGTGGATGGACCTAGAGTCTGTCATACAGAGTCAAGTAAGTCAGAGAGAGAAAAACAGATACCGTATGCTAACACATATATATGGAATTAAAAAAAAAAAAAGGTTCTGAAGAACCTAGGGGCAGGACAGGAATAAAGACACAGACGTAGAGAATGGACTTGAGGACACGGGGAGGGGGAAGGGTAAGCTGGGATGAAGTGAGAGAGTGGCATGGACATATATACACTACCAAATGTAAAATAGATAGCTAGTTGGAAGCAGCCACATAGCACAGGGAGATCAGCTCAGTGCTTTGTGACCACCTAGAGGGGTGGGATAGGGAGGGTGGGAAGGAGATGCAAGAGGGAGAAGATATGGGAACATATGTGTATGTATAGCTGATTCACTTTTTTATAAAGCAGAAACTAACACACCATTGTAAAGCAACTATACTCCAATAAAGATGTTAAAAAAAAAGTATTGGTTTCTTTGTACACTTGAAACTAATAAATTATTATAAATCAACTATACTTCAATTTAAAAAAAAAGAAATACTAGTTGTCATTTCCTATCTCTAATCTAATGTACGGGAAGTTTCTCTCAGAGAGTTTTATGGTAGTCCTTGGGTCTATCTAGCTTTTGGATAAGTCTATCCTCTCCTCTCTATAGAAATCATGCAACCTAAGTTAAAAAAAAAGCTACTCCTCATTTTCCCCTTCCAGATCCTTTACTGAATCCAAGCAGAGTCCAAAGGCCAAAACTCTCTCAAAGTCAACAGTCAACATGGCTGCCATAAAATACCATGAAAATCTTTAGGGACTGTGATTGTTCTTCCAAGCTGCATCTGCTGACCTTGATAGAACCGGGTGGGAAGTGGTGGACCATACATCAACTCACTCTGTTCTCAAAGAGCAAGAGGTAGCCTATGCCACAACTTCTCTTTGGAAAACTTATTTCCAGACAGGCAATACCTTTTTACACTCACCATAAACTATTATGATTACTTGTCTGTGCATGGACAACTTATAGGTACCTCTTTGACTTATTCTTTAAATGCCCAGCAGCTAGCCTAGGGTGGGGGGCAGTGGACTTTAAGTAATGTTTACTAAATTAATGAATGAATGATCCAGGACCAAATATCTGATTCAAAGGGCTCCTATCTAAAATGCATCAGGGAAAACACAGTGTCATTACTGTGATTATTTTCTGCAAGTCCATTTTATTTAAAATAATAATTCCCTCCCAGTATAACATAGGGAGAACTCTTTTTGTACAACAGCTCTGTGTGTCATAGACCTTTGTTTTTTTACCAGACTCCAAAGATATCTGATCACTTCTATTACAGTGAATGCCCTAATCACAAGGATGTCTCAGTTGAATCCGTGTCCTTAAAATAGTATTTTCCCTTTGGTTTGCATTATAACCTCAGGGAGATTTTAGTCTTATTCTAATGAAGTGGCTTTAGTTTTAATATGTTTGTCATTCTCCCAAGAAGATACATTCAGACTCTTTTTGTAATGCAAATTCTCAACCCCTAATTTATATGTTGTCAAGTTTGGGTGTTAGTATCCTGTACTTGACTTCCTTAAAGCAGGGCACACCTGAATTAGCTTTGGGGATAAAAAGAATACAAAGAAAATTGTAAGCAAAACATCTGATATAGTTTTACTTGCAAAGTTCAGATTTTCTGAATGGGATCAAGATGGCATGGCTTGAAATGTGGCTGAAGGGAGTAAGAGAAATATGGTAAATATCTACATATCTGAAAGTGGTAGTGGTGAAGATCTTATACCGTATTTCCTGGTATATTTCTCCTTAGATATGTCCACATATGTACACATGCATTGGAGAAAGCAAATGGAGAATTTCCCTGTCTCTTCCCTAGAATCATTACTGTCCCATACATTCTTCTGTTATGTGATAATGGCCACTCTTGCCAGCATTCCCTTTTTAAAGTAGATTTTGCTTAGACTTTACCAAACAAAAAAAAGAATTGAATTTAAAAAGCAATGAAAGTCTGCTTGCTACTGGGGGAGGGACTGTCCTCAAAGCTCACCCCTCTGGTCCTGCAAAGGCCTCTCACTCCGCAGTCCAGTTTTGCTTTGTCTTTTCACCCACATAGCAGACCTTTATCCAGCAACTGCTAGGGGCTGGGGGTGCTGTGGTCAGTCTGAGTGGGGTTGGGGATGGGCAATGCTGTCCCTGCCCTCACTGAGCTTATAGTCCAAGGAATGTTTGATTAAATTAACCAGTCATATCAGATAATACAGCCAATGATGGATCCAGATCAGACACTCACCTCAATTAAAAGTGATACTTATAATTTGTCCTATATTTTATCCATATCTGTCTTTCTAGAGTTTTCTTCCTTGGAGCCACACCGAATAAGGCTTATCTCTCTTCTGCAAGAAGTTGAAGGTTTTTAAAAACAGCCACCTTCTCCCTCTGAGCGATCTCTCCTCCAGGCTAAGGAGACCCAGCTCCTTCAATGCCCTGACACGATTATGAATTCCCCAAGCCTTTGTACTAGTTAGGCTTTGCTACAAGTGACTGACAACCTAACCAATAATGGTTTAGACAAGATGTGAGTATGTTTTTATGTCTAAAATTTCAGGGAGGTGATCTATGACTAGTATGACCCTGCACAACACCACAGACCCAGGCTCCTTCCAGCTTGTTCTTTTTTTGTACATAGCTTCCATCTCAAGATCTGAGTGATAGCACCCAACCTCTAAGCAGCAGGATAGAGAAGGGGGCAGAAAGGCCCAAGTGCGCCTGTGTGCTATCCATTAGGAAAGGTGTCCAGAAATCGCCAATCCTGCTTATATCTCATTGATCCAAACTTAGTTGCATGCCTGCACATCTAAGGAAGAGAGATTGGGAAATGGAATATTTTCTAGAGAGCCATATGCCCTGCTAAACCTTGGAGGTACTGCTGCTTTAGAAAACGAGTTAATGGATACTGGGAACAACCAACTGTATTTAGCATACCATCCCGTTTTTCCCTTTTGTCACTCATGAAGTGCTGTGGCCAAAGCTAGCAGAGTCATCCATTTCTGCCTTCATTATCCAAGCATATCCTTTGATTTCCTCACTTCTGGATCAGACCAGCATCATATCCCCTCAGGGGCCTTAAGGAAAATAATTTTTGCCTCTTTTGGGGGGCTTGTGGTAGAAGGAAATTTAGGCACCAATTTTTATTGCTGTTGTTCTGTTGTTGTCTTGCTTTGTGTAGTCTTACCCAGGCACAAAATATTTATTAAAGCAGTCTCAGATCATCTGGACCATTTTCATAATCACATTGTACTGCTGACCAGTATCAGGAATTGAGTTTCTCTGCTAGTAGCAGATATACAACTAGCAGGATAACTAGTTAAGGGTTTATTCTTTCATATAAAGGGAGTCCAGAGGTAGTACACTTCAGAGCTGGTATAGAGGTCCATAACAGCATCAGGGACACAGTGCTACCTTGTTGTTTTTCTCTGACAGGCTTACTCGTGTCCATCATCACTGATGATGGACACGAGCCACACAATGTGGCTGCTAGAGCCCCAGCCACTACATCTATTCCAGGCAGGAAGAAAGGGTAGGGCAAGAAGCAAAAGAGATATCCCTCCTACATGAGTCAGTACCCTTTAAATAGTTATATTAAAAATTATTTACAAAGAATCCCATTTATATTTCATTGTCCAAAACTTTTTTGGGGGGAAGCTGGAAAATATAGTCTTAGCTAGGCACTTTGTTGCTGCAAATAAAATTCAGGTTTTATTATTAAGGAAGGGAAAATAGAAATGGTTAGGCAACACACACACAGTCCCTGCCTACTGCACATTATTGCTAAGTCATGTGTCGGTCCTCTGTCTCGTACCTACAGTTAGATACTTGTACCCAAGCAGAGGACCCTAAACCTTATCTTATTAGAAAGTGCTCGTTTCAGCCTATGAAAATCTTTTTAGATCCAATATACTCATTATTCTTCAGAGCTAAATCATCTATAAATGAAAGTTAAGTGAGCCAGCTGCTGAAATGCTCTTTCTGACTTTATACCAGTTGGTGAAATGATGAAGAGATGGTAATAATCTATCTCCAAATATTTTTCTCTGATGCCTCAGCTTCAAAGATTTTCATCTCTTATTCCATAACTCTGAGATCTTTTTGAACGATTTTGCTTTTTCTTTTTGCAGAGACTTTTTATTGCTAGGAAGATGTAATTTTTACTTCAAAGAAAACTTTTTTAGTTTATAGTTTATCTTCCCCTTTTTTTCATTTTACCAAGTGTAAATGGCAATGCTATTAAAGTGTTACTGGCATCCACCTCAATACTGCTATGTTCTTAACACCCCCCGCCCCCCGCCTTTTCAGAAAACCTTTAAACTAAAGCAAGAATTTTTTTTTGCAGCATAAACTTTGCCTGGTCAATTATCAAGTCTCTGCTCCTTTCTGAGAGCTTTGGAATAATCTCTCTCAATGAGTATCTTTTTTTTTTCAATTAGAAATTTTAGTTCAGTATATAATCCTCTGGGTAGGGAGTTGTTTCATTTTTTTCTTTTTAATTGAGAGTTAATAATGTCATTCATCTTGTTCCATATTTTGAGGGTTTTTTTAAGATATAGAAATAATGACATTGCAACAATAACCACAAAAACGAATGGATTATTTTGAACCTTAAAAATAGCCCTAAATAGTGGGAGAAACACTGCAATCACTAATTCCAGACCCTCTCTCTGGAGTCCTTATTTACAAAATATTCTTTCAGCTCCTTTTCTCTCACAATAGGAATTGATGGCCCTTTGCAACATTTTAAAATCTGTGTACTCTCTGTTGAGGGTAAAGGGGCCCAGCCTTCTCCCTGAGGGGAGGGGAAATTCTTTGCATTCCTTCCTGATGAATCACACACACACACACACACACACACACACACACACACACACACAAGGCATAGTTTCTCAGTGGCTCTATGGTGGGATACCCTGTTACAGGCTGAGATCTCCAGTCTTGAACTCTGCCACTTATTCACTGTGTGCATTTGGGCCTTAGTTTCCTTGCCTCTTCAATGGGGATGGTGATACCTACTGTGCAGGGTTTTTAGGGTTAATAAGATAACATAGGAAGCATCTAAAATACAGGAGATCCTCATTAAAGCTGAGCTAAGTAGGATGAGCTAGTCATCTTTCTTTTCTTTCCATGTTCCATTGTCAAGGCACCACGTTGAATATCGTAGTTTACAACACACTGCTTTGTAACTATTATAACACAAGAAATGTTGAGCTGACCTGGTGTACCTGCATGCAGTGGTGCATGCATTGGCAAGCAGTGGCGGGAGCAGGACAAAGCATTCACTGAATGAGTTTCATGTGTCAAACACTGTCCAGGTGTTAGCACTTTTATTTCTCACAACCGTCTATGAGTAGTATTGCCCTAATTTTGAGGAACAAGAGGCTCCAAGAAGTTAAGTCACAAAGCTAGTTAGTACAGAGTTGACAGTAAATGTCCTCTTTGTGTGTCAGAGGCTTATGCCCTATGGTAGGCAGAATTCTGAGATGGCCCCCAAGATTCCTACTCCTCTGATGTCCACATTCTGTATAATCCCGTCCTCTTGAGTGTGGGTGGGACTGTGAGTACGAGGGTAGAGTCAGTCCTGTGATTACATTATAGTGTTTAAGACTACTCCATTTTGGCAGAAGTCAGGGAGATTCTCCTGCTGGCTTTGAAGAAATAGGCTGTCATGTTATGGCTAAGACCTGAGGGCAATCTCTAGGGCACTCTCAGCTGGCTACCCCTGGCCAACACCTACCAAGAAAAGGGACCTCAGTCCTACAACCTCAAGTTACTGAGTTTTGCCAACAATCTGAAGCTGGGAAGAGGATTCAGATGAGAGCCACAGCATGGTCAACATCTTGACTTCAACCTTGTGAGACACTAAGCAGAGAATCCAGACTTGCCGTGTCAGGACTTCTGACCAACAGAAACTGAGTTAACCCATGGGTGTTGTTTTAAGCCTTTAAGTTTGTGGGAATTTATTACACAGCAACAGAAAACCAATACATACTCTTTCTACTAGGCTCTGCTGGACCCACAGTCAGGAAATGGGAGTTTCGGATTCTATCTTCACCTTCACTGGCTAGCAGCCCAGAGAGCTAGGTCAATTTATTTATTTATTTTATTAAATAAATTTATTTATTTTATTTATTTATTTTTGGCTACATTGCGTCTTTGTTGCTGCACTCAGGCTTTCTCTAGTTGCAGAGAGCGGGGGCTACTCTTCGTTGCAGTGCGCAGCCTTCTCACTGCGGTGGCTTCTCTCGTTGTGGAGCACCGGCTCTAGGCGCGCGGGCTTCAGTAGTTGTGGCTCACGGGCTCTAGAGTGCAGGCTCCGTAGTTGTGGCACACGGGCTTAGTTGCTCCGCAGCATGTGGGATCTTCCCGGACTAGGACTCGAACCCATGTCCCCTGCATTGGATTCTAAAGCACTGCACCACCAGGGAAGCCCGTCAATTGATTTTTAAAGAGGAGCCAGTAATACTTGTCTTGCCTCCTTGATATGTCTTGCCTTCAGTCCTCTGAAATGGTGAACTTTAATGTTCTTGGTGGGATATAAAGGGCTACCCAAAGTGATATTTGAAATGTTTAACAACCAGTCCAGTGCAGAGGGCAACCAGTCAGAGAGGATGCTGGCCAGAAGCAAAAGGCTCACACTGGTGCATGCTGGGAAACATACCTCATAGGGCAGGTGGAAAAGGTATTTCCAGGTTCAGATATTGATGTGTGGGAGCCCAAGATGGTGTCAGGAAGGAGGGAGGTTGAGCACATAAAGGAGACACCTCCATTCAGCAACTCTCCTGTTCTGTATGTCTCATAGTTTTGCTTTCACATTATTTTCCGTAAAGTCTCTCATATTTTCAACAACCATCATGTCAACATATTCCTCCTAGAATAGACTCCACTATTAGAGAATGAGCATCCCTTACCCTCGCCCCACTCCTGAGAAACGATGGGGTCGTTAGCTCTTCCCTGAGTCTGCTTGAGCAGACGGAAAGATTATTTAATGCTCAAATATATACTATTGAACAAGAAATGAGAGGCTGCTTCTTTTACAGTGTCATTCACATTTATTCAATTTGACTGTGTAGATGAAAATTTTGACCTCCAAGTTCCACCTTTTCCCTGTAGATACTTTGCTTTTTTCCTGCAGGTATTTTTGTCTTATTTCCTAGGCTCAAGCTTCCCAAGTATCTCAGTTGCTTTAGTGGCTTAATTGTGCAGTGGCATATTTAAAAGTCATTATTTTCATCATCTATTAAATACAGCCCAGAACAGTTTAAAAAATTGGGTGAGGCATTTTTGCAAAAGCATTTATGATGTGGGCTGCCAAGGAATGTGCAGCTGCAGGAGCTTCTTTCTCTAATCTCAGACTTTTACTTGAAAAAGTATTAAGGGTGGATACCTGCGAAGAGGAACCAATTTGATCTCCCAAGAGCTAAAAGCACTGGAGAGAGACACACACTTCGTTTGAACACGCTGAATCTATTGATCCTGGGAAGTGTTAGCACTTACAAAGTAACCATTTTATATTGAAATGAGCTGCCTTAACTTGGACTGCACCTGCTATCTTACTAGTTCTTAACAGCTTTAGAGTATATCCTGAGCAGTGGGGTATTGGCAAATGTTTAACAACAAGATGGGGGGTGGGGGGAGGCGCACCTGATTTGCTACATTTGCCGATTTCCTTGGTGCGAACACTCCCACCATAGCTGATTTCAACCTGCCAAAGTGAGATTGCTGAATGCAGCACTGGGAAGAAAAGTGCAGTGGCACTTCATCGTATAATAGATTTATCAAACAGATGCAATAGACAAAAAAAAAAAATCTCAAGAGCAGAGATAATAGTAAAATGAAGCGAAGTTATTAGGAAATGATGATCTTTAAGTATTTGTTACTTTTTAAAAATATATAGTTTATTTAATTGTAAGTTTATATCATCTACATTTTAATAATGGCCATGGTTAATAACCAGCTCCAGCATACCACTGAGCCAGAGTCAAGAGGATTGACTATGTAACTGGATGATAAAATTGGCATCTTTCTGCTTCAGTGTTGGTAGAAGCACCAAACTCCAAGAAAAAAGCAATTGGTTCCAAGTACCCCCTGTTAACATACGAGGTGCTAGACCACCCATGTGGGATTTGCAAAGGGGCTGACCCCAAGTTGGCTCTGCCAGCATCACACCTTCTAGGTGGGTGGAAGAAGTGGGAGAGAATTTCTTTGGAAAAGTTGTGTGTGTCAGCACAAACAACAGGGACTTCCTGGGGATGTCTCAGAGAACTTATAAACACCCTTGGAGTTTGGAAACATAAGGAACAGCGATCTCCATGTCCAAATAAATCTACACAAGAAGCTTTAACTTGGATAAAGATGATTTTTACAGTGTACTGGACTATAGTCATCTAATTATAGACGGGATTGTTTTAAATGCCAAAATGAAGGCACTATTCATTTATTATCCAAGAGCAATAGAAAAAGCTAGACAATATTTTACCTGGTGGAGGGAGGGAAGAAATCCAGAAATTAAATATCAAGAGTGGTGGAAGAACAAAGCTAGAGGTTTAGTGTCTCCTTACAACCTATTAATGTGACATCAGTCTGTCAACCAATTACAATGTATCTTTTTGAAGATTTTATTTACTATGTTAAGATCTTAGATACTATAACCAATTGCTGTTTAAAAGGATGATAAGTTAAGTCACATTTGTCAGTATGGAGCCTTTTTTGAGAACAAACGACAATAAAAACTTAGAGTAACTTTTGGAATTAAATATTGAAGTACTCCACAAAGATGAGTGCCAAACTTGTCATCCTCAATTCTAATTGTAAATCTTAGTCCCAAAAGGATAATAGGAAAAGATAAACTGAATTATAAAAGTTAGAGTGAATGTAATTTTCCATAGACTGTCTAAACACTACAGAACAAAGAGTTAAAAAGTGAAAATAAAAATACATAATTATTTTCAATTACAGAACACTAAGTAACTAATTCCTTCTGAATTCCCTAAATTACACTTTGTTTGGAACTGTACAGAATTACAGAATACACAGCCATAAAATTCTTGCTGAAAGGAATTCAACATTTACTTACTCAGTTTCATGAATGTAAATGTCATTTTAGGGTAAAAGAGTTATTTTGGGGGTATGGGCTGGGAGCAAATGTAAAAACTCCCAGGTTCCATGAAACAGTCTTATGTCTGTTCCACTCACTAGTAGAAATGATATTTGCAACAATGACTAAGCCCAGAAAATTCTGTGAGGTTACTGGTCACAGAGGCCACACATGGTCTTCCCAGGAGAGGTATGTTACCAGGTGAAAGCCTTCACTCAGACCATGTTGTCTAAAGAAGGAAGCAGGTTGGTAGTAACAACTGTGTAGTGACAGAAGCCAAAAGTGGAAGGAGAAAAAGTGATATAACAACACTGTGAGGTCCCTTTCAATTTGCAAATTGATGGGCATGCAAACTGAAATGCCCACATGGGCTAGGAACATTAAAAGAAAGACAAGCAGGCAGTTATGAGAAAAGACAACAGTACAAATGCTGCAAAAAAATAGCAACTGACACTCTGCTTCAGTGGCAGGGGCAGTAGGAAGTAGGGAGGAGTGTGGGGAACTGAAGACCGTGTTGCAGGGGACACTTGGTGACGGAGCCATAGGAGAAAGTGGATCCAGAAGCCGAGAATCCAAGATTTGTAATGCCCTGATTTTTTCAATGTTACCAACTAATTTTAAGAGTTGAGGGACTTCCCTGGTGTCTCTGTGGTTAAGAATTCGTCTGCCAATGCAGGGGACATGGGTTCGAACCCTGGTCCGGGAAGATCCCACATGCTGCGGAGCAACTAAGCCCGTGCACCACAACTACTGAGCCTGCGCTCTGGAGCCCGCGAGCCACAACTACTGAAGACCGCGCACCTAGAGCCCGTGAGCCACAACAAGAGAAGCCACCACAATGAGAAGCCCATGCACCACAACGAAGAGTAGGCCCCGCTCGCTGCAACTAGAGAAAGCCCGCGCGCAGCAACGAAGACCCAACCCAGCCAAATAAATAAATTAATCAAAAAAAATAAAAAGTTGAAAATACCATGTTGACCGAATAAAAAAATGGATGCTCTACGATCCGTGGTATGTGATCAAAATATTTTTTAGATAACAATAATGCTAATCATAACAATTTGGTATTGTTCAGATTCTTTTATAGTGCTTACTAGTGCCTAGAACTGTGCTTCACATGTATTAATCTTTTTCATTCAAATTAACACATAGCACCACACTAACAACAAAAGTGTCGAATGTAAATTTCATGGCTTTGTTTTGTGTGTGTTTCAAGAGCAAAAATAGTTGACACATAAATAATTCTAAACATCTGTCCTCAGTCCCTGTTCATTATATCCTTAACCATTTGAGAAGGCACCTGGAATGGAGAATAGGTCAAACAGGGCCTTGTCTACCCTGATAAGATGAATATGGAGAACTGGTGAACACTTATGGAAATACTGTGGAAATCAGACCTATTTATTAGCTGTCAGAACCCCGTGCCTTTCATCACCTTCTGCCAAACACTGCATTCGTTGTAGGAAGTACATAGGGATATAAGAAAGATACAATCTGTAATTTCTGAGAATCTTTTTCAATGCAGTATTGCCGTCTTGGTGTTTGAAGCAAAAACTCTAAGGAACCAAGTTCACTCTTGTAGAAAAGATCTATGGAGGCTATTTCACTGAAATATCAAAAATCTTTATCCAGTGGGAATTAAAATGTCCCACTAAGTCATCTTTTCCCTAAATTTTGCCCATTTAAAACTCTTTTTACATAAAAACAAAAAGTGATTGTTCTTTGAAAAAGATACAGTAAATGCTGAATAGTGTAATATGGCCTCATTTTTCTGGGTTCTCTGAGATATTATTTAAAACATTCACATAAAGTTACTGGAGGCAAGTTAGGTTGAGAAAAGAAAAAGTTGAAGAGGTGAACAGGAGAAAGAGGAGGACAGAGACTGAATGTATGTATTTTACTATTTTCTGTAAAGTCAGCCTTAGATTTCCTATTTTAGGAACTGAGGTCCTTATGGGTCAAAAAATTAATAAACACACACCCAGAGACATACAATGAAAATAGTTTTCTTTTTGTAAATAAAAGGCTTTTGTTTCCCAGCAAACAACTTTATAACTCTTTAATTGAATGTGTTTTCTAAGAGTACCCATAGAGATAGCATACAGAGGCGAAATTCCATTTTAAAAGTTTTTGTGGATTTTTCAAATCAGTTAGTCATAATGGAATTGGGTTTAATGGCTATAATGGAATCATCACTAGAAATAATTGTTTTCAATTTAGAGGCCTTGGAGATGAATTAGACTTGATGTCCAGTTGCTGAAGTGAGCTAGCTGGGAAGTATATTGATCTCAGTAGGAAATATACAAAGAATTCAAACATTCTTGGCCTCTAATTTCTGTCATTTCCCTGGGATGCAATATTGCTTTTGATTTAATATTTTGGCTGGGAGGAGGGGCAGTTTCAGAGACTTCTACTTGGCCTTTCTCTGGACTCTTTGATAGCTCTGACCACACGGGCCAATGCAGAAATCAGCCAGCTACCAAGTATATATCTATTCCAGTTACATTTGGGGACCAGGAAATGACCACTGGATGGGTCCATGGTCCCAGTGGGCTCACCTGTGGCCAGGACTCCATTTCTTCCCTGGCCTCCATGTGACCACATGCTAAAAGGGAGCTAAGGGCAATGCTTTGGTCCCTGGGTATCAGTGTCCCTTCTCTGTAGTAACTGGCCACAGATTTCTTTAGGGAAGGACGGGGGAGTCATTAGTGTGTTCACTTGCTGTGGTGGTGTAGGGTTTTTCTTCCTGGGGACCGAGCCTCTTCTTTAGCCACTGGGTTCCAGATTCGAAAACTGGCTCAGGTTCAGACACATTTTATTGGGATAACTGCCCTTAGCTTCCTGATTATCCATCCTGGATTTCTTTTGACTTTATGGATTGAGTTGTACCCTACTTGGCTGCCCATCTATTTTTCCATCAGAGATACTGTATTCTAACAGTATCCATAATACACTGAGCACAGACCCCTCTGTCTGCCTTTATGACTTTGCCTCTCATTACGATAATTGTGTCTACTTGGGGGGCCTATCGCACCCATGGCTACCAGAGATGGCCTCTCCTACCATCAGTTCTGGCCTACAGGGGGCAGCCACCACTGAAGTTCTTAGGGTTGCTGGTGCCCCTCTCACCATCATATCCCTCTTGCTTGGCAAATGATGCTCTTCCCTTGTTCCTGTAGAACAAAGGCCTCTGGTGGTTTCCTGGTGTTACATAGCACACCCACTGCAGCATGCCCATTTCCCCGAGCTTTTAAACTCCTTCTCCCCCATCACAGCAATTCTGGCACACCTATCTCACTTAATGTGCTTCATTGCGTTTTCCAGGAGGCATCCAGGAGCCATCTCGTGGGGGCCTTGCCAGGGTGTTAATCTCTATCCTGGATAAACACTCCCTTATTCAACCTTCCATTCCACTACCCTTCAACAAGCACTCACAACATCCAGGCACGGGCACCTCTATCGGCCCCCAGCCCATTCACCTGCTCTTTGGGGGTCTAGTCCCTTTCCTCCCTCATCAGGTCCAATATGCCCTTGGCAGGGTTATGTTGTGACTGAATTCTACCTACTGACCTCGTAGCAAGCCAGGGGAAGGGCTACCCTTAAATAAGAAGGGTGGGCCCCTTGTGCAGGCTCCGTGGGTTTGGGGGAATCTGGGAATTCATGATTCTCAAGCAAATCAATCCAGATGTCCTGTCCATGTGCCAAGGTCACTCCCCTCCTTCCCCCTCTATCCAGGGCCCTGACCTTGGCATAACAGATCTGCCTTGTTTGGGAGCTTAACCTCCTTTTGAGCTCTGCTACTGTCATGATTAAGTACTCTGGTCCTCAGCTTTCTCTGCCCTCCCTCCAAAAGATGAGAGCCACTTGATGCTGCAAAGGAGGCTGTCTCTGGCTTTCGTTCTTAGCTTTTAAATGTCAGTCACTCTTGGTGTTTTGTCCTAATTGTTTTTTCGAGAGTGTCAGTTGAGTTCGGGTATAGCCAACCAATTCCACCACCCTCATAGTTACCCTTTCTCACACATTTCTCAAACTCCTACTACACCACACCAATTAGTCACCAGTTTACCATCCTAGTTCACCACTGGCAAAGGTGTTAACAATTGCAGTGCTGCCTTGTACCAGAGGTTACCTGGGTACCACCTACCCCGGGGATGGAATTCGAATTGCCAGCCAAGCGCTCCAAAATTCCATCCCAGCATCTGCTCTCCCAACAATTCCTGGTACTAACTGGCAATGGTTGGGTTCTCCAGGAAGCAAACTCTGAGATGGAGATTAGAATTCGAGCGTTTTACTATGGAGCCTCTTGGGATCACCTCGCAGAAGAGGAGAGATGAAAGCAGGATTGAGCAGGGAGAGAAGTCAAGCTGTGTTGCAGTTTCAACCAAGTCTGCAGCTGACTCTACAGGGCTCTCTAAAGCTAGGATGACCTTTCTATGTTGTCCTGAGTCGACAGTAGAGACCAGCCTTTATATCCCAACACTGATCAGTCATTGCATGCAGGCATCCCAGAAAAGGGCCTTGACCTTGGGTGAGGCAGCTCTCTTCAGCCCATGCAATCCCCAAAAGGGGCTGACCGTTGAGGGCTCTCTGCTGGAAGCACTCCCAGCATCTGGGAGAGTTAAGCCCTTCATCCCTGAAAGGGGTTCTGGGTGGTACGTCAAAGTGTCCACCACACCCCATATTCGAGACTCTCTTAGATATTCCTGGCTCAACGGATCACTCTTTGCAAAGGTGGATATTCATATGAAACATTTGCAGATAGGAGCCAAATAACACTGTGGTTCTGAAGTTTACCTCCCAGGTAATTGCCATTTACTTTTTAGCTTCCTTTCCCAGAACCCTCTATCATCTGTGGTGCTCTCGATTCACACCAGCATTCTCTAAACCCACAATTCAGGGGCAAGACTCTGTGCCTTTCGGGACACTAGGTCCTAAGGCTGAAACTGCCTTTCTTCCTTCTCCATCTGGTTACTCTTTAAGACCTAGCTCAAATGTCACCTCCACGGTGATACTTTCCTCTAGTCCCCTAGACCAGAGCTATTGGCAATCTTCTTTTCTACAAGAAAAGAAGCGGTAGTATAGTACTTAGCAGGCCGTATTCATAATGCAGAGAGCTAAACTTGAGAGCCAGACTCCCCCTCAATTTGAATCCTAGCTCTGACATTTAGTAGCTGTGTAACCTTGAGCAAGTTATTTAACCTCTCCCTGTCTCCGTTTTCTCATCTGTGAAAGAGGACTCTGCCTGATAGGGTTATTGTGGAGTTTAATGAGGTATAGGCACAAAGCACTTAGAACTGTACAAGGCACATAATTTAGGCTCTATGTCTCTGCTATTACCTCACTGTAACTATTCTAGATTGTGCTTCATTTGTTGGCTCATCAGGGCCCAGGACCATTTCTTATTTGCCCTTTAGTAGACAACTCTTAGACAGCGCCTGGCACACAGAAGACAGCAATAAACACTCGTTGACTACAGGTGGCTATTTATCTAAGGCCTAGAAATCTGTATCTAGCACCAGGAAGATAATGAATTGCTATCACTAAAAGCTAACAATATCATACATCGCAAACTCGAAGAAATACATTTCCCTTGTGATGGCAGTGTTAAACCAGTGTCTCCCAAAGTGTCTTTAATGAAACACCAGTCCTGCAAAATAATCCACAAAGATGAGTTCAGTGGGCAAATAAGCTTGGGAAATGGTACACACACAACTGGATTCACATCAGAATAATAAAGGCTCTGAGAAGTTCTGTAGGGATGTGGAGTGTTAATAGACAGGCACAAGTTCTTTGATATTTCTCCCTTTAAGAATTAAGAGTTTATCTCCCCTCCTGTTGCATAAAGGTTGAACTTAGTGACCAAATTCTAATGAATAGATTATGGCAGAAGTGACAATGTGTTTCTCCCTGTCATGAGGTGAGATCATAAGAGGTTTTGGAGTCTTCTCCTTGTTTTCTCGCTTGGATCACTCACCCTGGGAGAAGCCAGTTGCTGTGTGTCAAAGAAAAGCCCAGGCAGCAAAGAAGGAACGCCTCCCTCCAACAGCTTCATGAGTGAGCCTTATTGGAAGTGAACCCTTCAGTCCCAGTCAAGCCTTCAGATGACTGCAGCCCTGGGCTGCATCTTGACTGCAACCTATGAGATACTCTGACCCAGAACCACCCAGTGAAGCTGCTAAATTTGGGGGAAGTTTGTTATGTAGCAATAGATAATTAAAGCATAATGAAGCATATTTAACTGTATATAATCCAGTGTTTGACCCTGGACCCTGTTCCATGCAGTACTCATCAACACTGCAGCCCACACACTTGTTAGAATGTTAAAAATCACTTTACAATTACATACTATCAAGTTTCTCTGAAGCTTGTTTTAAATCTTTTAGAAATAAACTTTTTTGTCTTTTTAAATCGTTCTACAATTGATACTGAAAAAAAACCCCACTGTCATACTATTCTCTCTAGGTTTTTCAAAGATCAGATTTAACATCTTTGCTTTGCTAAAATGCCACCTTCTCCTTGTAAGAATAGTTTATTTTACTTGCATTAACCATAAATTCATGTGTGGCTTTAAAACTACATTGCAAGTTTTATTACTGAAGCGCATTTTAATGTGCCTTATTTAAATTATTTTCAATCACATTCAAATCAAGTATTAAATATTTTATCTAAAATAAAAGAATTTGAGCACTTCCTAGAAGTGATTCTTTCTCAAAAGAAAAAAATCTTTCCAGTTTAATGATATTACTATATCAGCTTTTTAGATGCTCACTTAAAAAGAAATTAATACCTCTAAATAAATAATAACATCAATGGTGCAGGCTTTGTTTTAGTATGTTCAGATCTACGCCTCATAAATATTCAAAGGACCCTGAGGTTAATCAGTATTGTCCTTGGGTGGTTTATCAATTTTAGGTTGTCTATAATAGGCTTGCTTTCAAGTTCAGTGCAGTCAGTGTGGCAACGGCTTAATTATAGCTTTTTAGACATTTCTATTTCCTCTACTTACTTTGCGTGAAGAGAAGCCCTTTGAAGCTCAAAGACTTAGCCACCTCCCTACTTTATAAAGCAGTTTTGAGAGAGCACAGATTTTCACCAGTTAAGGGAAAGCAGACATTTTCTGCCATTGCATTACGAGAAGAGATGGATAGAGAGGCTGAGTGGGGACACTGGGCATCTTTCTCTGTTCCTGAACTCCATCTCCTCAATTTGTCTTCATCATTGGCTTTGAAGTGAATATCTAGACCACCAGACGTATCAATGTTCAAATGTAAGAACCAAACACATCCCAAAGCCAAACATAAAGAATTTTTAGTTTTACTACCTAATCTCTGATCTTCTGTTTTACATTAACTTAATCTCTGATCTTCCCAAATAGTTTGAATAATTGAGAGGACCTAAATGACAGTTAAAGGGTACAATTTCTTCATAGTTGGTTAACTTTATTGAGCTACTTTTCTTCAGTTCCACAGTGAAACTAATGACAGTATAATATAATATGTATTTCTATTATTTATGGTTGTGAACTTTAGAATTTTATGGATTATCAGGGAAGAGGGATAAATTAGGAATTTGGGATTAACAGATACACACTACTATATATAAAATAGATGAACAACAAGGACCTACTGTATAGCACAGGGAACATATTCAATATCTTGTAATAACCTATAATGGAAATGAATCTGAAAAAGAATATATATATGTATATATATATATATATATATATATATATATATATGACTGAATCACTTTGCTGTACACCTGAAACACTGTAAATCAACCATACTTCAATTTTTAAAAAATAGATAAATAAATAAATAAGAATTGTACGGATTCTAAGACAGCACTACTAATAGACAGCAATGAGTTAAGCAGTGTTAGACCATTTACATATATCATCTGTCTTTATCCCCAGCACAGTCCTAGGAGATGAGAGATATTTTTAGCTCTGTTTTACAAGAAGGAAACTGAGGCTCAGAGAAGTAGCTTGTATCAGAGCTTATAGTTGAAAATAGATTTGTCTTGACGTCAGAATCACAAATAACTATAGGAGCTATTATAACTTTGTTACAGTAATTTTTGTGCCTTAAATTATAAAAGCATCTGTTTATAGGACATCTTTTAATTCAATTGTTACCTATAACCACAGACTCCAATATAAAGACAGAAGGTGCAGCTGGCATTAAAGATTGTATCTGCTTTCCCATTATACCTTTAAGCACATCAGGTATATCAGTTCTACAATCAACTGTGATAACTAGAGAAACAACAAATGCCCCAGAGGAAGCATTTTCTAGTGATTATATCATAGATACATAATAATATCTTTATAAGCTAAGCAGGAAAACATTCTCAGAAGCATATTGTTCAGGTCAGTGATTTTAAAAGAATTCCATAGGATGAATAGCCCCTCTGTCAGAATAAAAGTTGTGGAGCAAATTCCATTATAATTCTCTTTTCTCAGTCACTTGGAACTTTCTCAAAAAGTCTCTTTCCAAGTGAAGCTGTCCCTGGTGGCTGCCTCCCAAATGTGATTTTTTTCTTTAAGTTAAAGGAAAGTTTGTTTCTCCATCCAAGAAGGAAATAGTTATTCAACCACTTTTTTCAAAGGCTTTTAAGTATAAATACCTCAAAGCTCCCACTTTTAAATATTTAAGATTTCATGTAAAATTAGGTAGCACTCGATTATTCTTTTTGTTACGTCACATGAGAAATTAGGAAAACAATTCATCTAGAATTGTACAAAGTTCAATAAATTGTTTCTATATTCAAATCTGGAGTAAAAGCAGGACTGGTTTTATAGAGCTACAGTTGGATTGAACTTCACTAAACATTTGACTGAAGTTTCATTCACAGTGGTTTATCTATATAACCAGTCTTGGAGTCAAGATAAAGCATCACAGCTTCCTCTGTTCACATGCCATTAAGGCCTGTGACACAGCTGGCAAATCTATCCCTGTAGTATCAATATTTGCCTCTGTGCCTTTGGTAATATGCCTCTATTGAGAGGTTTTTTGTTTTTTTTTTTATGGTGATGTCAGCAGCGGCCTAGGAACTCAGATGTCAAGGTCTCCTCTGGGCCTTCAGATTGACCAAGTAAACATCTCTACCCCACCTACCTAACCAGAGAACGCAGATGCTAGGTCTCTGCATGCAAATTAATTCCCAAGTATCGTTTCGGAAAACTTTGTAAGGTAAGCACACACATGCAGCTATTTCAAAAAGCATTTCACTTGCAAAATCTGTTGAACTGGACATTGTCAGATATTATTCAGAACAAAGTTTAAAAAATCACTTTGTAGTATGTAAAATATAAGAAGTGTAAACCAGCCAGCAAATTCATAAACAATCCAAACTCAGCAATGTCCTGATCACCTGAGCTGTTTGCTTGTGCCTGCTACCAGAACTCTAAAACTAAGCCGTGCTGCCATTGTTGTAGCACTTTATAAGCAATACAGATCAAATGGGATCGTAAATTGTATATTGCTTTAGATAAACTGGTTTGGCTGCAAATTACCAAAAAAAAAAAAAAAGTTGATTGAACAAGCTAGAAATATTTCTCTTGTGTTTAAAAAGTCTAAAGGCAATTGATCTTGGTTGGAATGGCATTCCCCAGTGGCAGGAACCACCTCCCTCCAGGTGGCTGCCTGGCTGTGTGAAGCTTCCATTCCAAGATCACTTCATGTTCAAAGATGGCAGCTAACGCTTCGGACATTGTATTTCCATTTCAGTCTGTGGGAAGAAAGCATGAAGAAGGGGCATGCATTGGCTCCTTTCTCCCAGCACTTGGACTAGAACTTACTCACATGGTCACACCTGGCTACAAGGGAAGTTAAGGAATGTAGCCTTTATTCTGGAAAGACATATGTCTAGCTAAGACTCAGGACTTCTCTTTTTGAGAAGAAGGAAAGAATGGTTATTTGAGGTAAAACTGTGATTAATGGATAAAATAAAATAATAAAGTTATAGTGATTACAAAAAATGAGGAGGAGTGGTAGGCTGAGATATTCGAATTGAATTAAGCAGGAACACAAAAATCTATGATTGTGGGCTACTTTCTTTTATCTGTTACTTTCACAAGGTCTTCTAAAGGTCTTGGAAGTTGAACATCTTGAAAGTTAAGATCTAGCTTAAAGATCTGCACGTTCCAAAGCAAAGTGGATATTTGTCGATTAATGAGAAATTCAGATTGTGTAGTTAGCAATCTCAAGGTTGAGAAAATTCCACATTAAATCAAGAGTTGTCCTGGTTGCTATTCTATGGTATGTTTATGCTTCAATATTTATGATCTCTCAGAAAGATCTTATTCCTAAGAAAATATGTGTCATGTCATCCTAGCTATTTAGCACTTGGCTTTAGTGTACATTGTTCAAATATTTTAACAACCTAAAATTCTCACTTTCCCTACATTTTTCTATTTAAACAAGAGAAAAGGTATTTTGTTCAATTAAATATAAAAAATAGAGTACATACTATTTAAGAATGCAAGTGATTTCCTTAGAAAATACATAATGAGTAATTTGAATCATCTTTAGATGGCTGTGGTTAAGAGGGCAGAGTCTTCCATTTACTAAAGATGTGATGTCGGGTGATCTAACTTCTCTGAGTTTCAGGTTGTTTGTTTGAAATTTGGAAGAACCTATTTCAAAGGCTTTTCATGAGGATTAATGAGCTTATGTACGTATATTTGGCATACACTAAGAAGTCAATAAAATTTAAGGATGTATTACAGACCAGTATTGTCTGTTTCAATCCAACTACTTATAATTTTATGCTCACGCTCAGCTTTTCCTTTCAAAAATTTCCAAGAAGTTGACAGATTAAGAGTTTTCAAACTAGGCTTACGTTTTAAAATTTGTTTAATATTTGTGAAATATTATATAATTATATATAAAAGCACACATTACTATGCTCTAGTGACAAAGTAAACAGGTGGAGGTTAGAGATATATGATTATGGGGAGTGAGCACTATCATTCCCAGAGCAACTAAAATATAAAAAGTCAAAATCAATATGCCTTTTTCTTTTAACGTTCATTTAATGTTTTAGAATTACATGTTTATAATTTTCTCTTTGCTGAAAAGGATGTTCTCTTCAAAGATATTTTAGTAGTTAGTGCATTGAAATATATCTATGTCTACATCGATATTTACATCCACGTATTTTAAAGATTTTGCCACTTGCATGGAAATTATGTCTTTTAATAACTCATCTGTGGTCCAAGACCTACAAAAGAGCCTTGTTCAAGATATAATGAACACAGGTACCAAGACTGCTTTAGCTTCCAGTTCCTAAGCCCAAGTTGTAACCGCATTTGCTATAATGGAGCAATATATTATCTTGGAATGAACTGTGGAAGCACTTTTCTTTGTTGCACTAACATAAAATTTTAGAAAATAAATATATCACAGCGAAAAAAAGGAAAATGTGAAACATTGCATCATTTGTTTGCATTTTATATAAACATCAATATTGCTTTTTCCAAAGAAAATATGGGAAGAATATTAATTCTGAAAAAAAATAAGTATTGTTAAGGAGCCAAGCACATGAGATATTTGTCTTACAGTTTTATTAAATAAAAAGCTCCACTAATAAAGAATATTGTGTTACCTTTGGTTTCTATTCTGCAATTTTTTACATAGGCAAAACCTCCTCTGCTTTCCTGGAAACATGTTTCAATTAAGCATGATGAGCATATTTCAATTAAGGTTTATATTTCGTATGTGATTTCACAGATGCTAATGCCTACAACCATAAATACACTCAAGAGTCACACGGCTGTAAAAGAGGGTTCCATTCTCTGTTTCTGATAGTGCATATATGTAACCCCAAATGTGTACATAGCTAGCACTTACCATTGACAAGTATTTCTTGTTGAAGTCATGTCAACATAATGCCAAACCACTAAATGTTCTTGTCAAATTGCTACCAGCTTTCCAGTCCAAAAATCTAAGCACTGCCTCATCTTAAAAGTCCCTTTACATAAGAATTAACATTAAAAATCCCACTCCTGGGCATATATCCGGAGAAAACTCTTAATTCGAAAAGATACATGCACCCCAATGTTCACAGCAGCACTATTTACAATAGCCAAGACACGGAAGCAACCTAAATGTCCATCAGCAGATGAATGGATAAAGATGTGGTACATATATACAATGGAATACTACTCAGCCATAAAAAAGAATGAAATAATGCTATTTGCAGCAACATGGATGGACCTAGAGATTATCACACTAAGTGAAGTCAGAGAAAGACAAATATCATATGACATCACTTATATGTAGAATCTAAAATATGATACAAGTGAACTTATTTACAAAACAGAAACAGACTCACAGACACAGAAAACAAACTATGGTTACCAAAGGGGATAGCATGGGAAGGGATAAACAAGGACCTACTGTATAGCACAGGGAACTATATTCACTATCTTGTAATAACCTATAATGAAAATATATATGTATAACTGAATGACTTTGCTGTATACCAGAAACTAACACAACATTGTAAATCAACTGTATTTCAGTTAAAAAAAAGAATTAACATTACAGCATCAATGTTAACCATTTTTTGGCTAATGGTTGTAGGTTGAAATGCTCCTAGAGATAAATGCAGAGAGAGGTAAAGTCAGCTCTTAATGATCCACTCTGTTGGAGGGACGCAGAGGCATAGGTCATCCCAAATGACAGACATTGGGAAAACCACTTCAGCAGCAGGCATTGTTGTGGTCATATTTGAATATGGGCTCTAAGAATCAAATTCCAAGTTAAGGTCCTATTAATACTACTTGCCCCAGGAACTTGAAGTAGTCGCCCAATGTCCCCAAGTTTCAGGCTGATGCTCACTCAATCATCTTAAGTATTTGCTTTTCGAAGGACCTCCCGGGACTTCACTGCATACAAAGTCAACAGCTGAGATGCTGACAAATATATTGGGAGGAAGATGTGGGTTTTCACTTGAAAGTAGCAAATGTGTTCTACTGGGTAATTGAATAGAAATGTCAACAACACAGGAGTCTGCAAAGACTGAGCCGTCCACACTCATAAGAGTGTGCTGGCTGGCCTGTCCACAGAAAGGCTAATCTACTAGAGCTACTGGCTTATTTTCTTTTCACTCTGAGGCAGGGGTATAGCATGATCATAACATTAGAAGCATGAAAAAGTTATGGTCTAGCAAAAGCTTTCTGGTGATTGAATGAAACCTACCATTTGATTTTAGTTTAGGATTAAAACAATGAAGTTGACAGGTTTCTTTTTTTTCCAAACTGACCACTTGACTTTTGTGTATTAAAACTGCTAAACTGATTTCATCACTACTACCCTTGATTTTCCTCTGAATGGTGTCTCTTTAGTGAAGCCACCCACATGGTTCTTCTCGTGCAGTCTTTTTTTTTTTAGTAAAATTTTTGGAAGCAACACAACAACCTTGTTTTCTTTTATTTGGTTTCCAAATGATTGCAAACATGACATCAGTGTTTAAGGAGAACACCCTTTACAAAACTCAACGGAAATCCTTGTAGACAAAAAGATTGTGGCAAAAGAAGTATGTTTTCTCTTTTGTTCAGTAACAAGCTCAAAATTTCTTTCTCACTGGCTTAAATGTTGATTTGGTTTGCAGTCACTTTACAGATTTTAATCTTTGATATTTTTGTTTTAAGGTACCAGTGTGTAGTGGGTTGTATGTCCCCAAAAAGATATGTTCCAGTCCTAACCCCTGGAACCTGTAAATGTGACTTGATCTGGAAATAGTGTCACTGCTCATGTAATTAATTTAAGGATCTCATGATGAGATCATCCTACATTCAGTGTAGGCTCTAAATACAATGACGGCTGTATAAGAGAAAGGAGAGGGAGATTTGAGACACAGATACACAGAGGGGAAGGTGGAGGCAAAGACTGACATGATGAGTCTGAAAGCCAAGGATTGCTAGTAGTCACCGGAAGCTAGGAGAGAGGTATAGAACAGATTCTCCCAGAGTCTCCAGAAGAAACCTTCCCTGTCAATTTCTTGATTTCATACTTCTGGTCTCCAGAGCTGTGCGATAACAAATTTCTGTTGTTTAAAGTCCCCCAGTTTGTGATCATTTGTTATGGCAGCCCCAGGAAACTAACACACAGTGTATGCCTATACAGATCTTGGTACAGGTCTTTCTTTCCAGATGCTGTCAGAATATGTTAACAATTACAGCCACAGGAGGCAGAACAACTGATGCTTCACCACCAGCTGCTTTATCACAGAGATGAGTACCCATACAACCATTTGTTGGCATCAGTTGGTGGAAACACGTAGCCAGATAAAAAGCCAATGGTAATGAGGTGGATGGACCTAGAGTCTGTCATACAGAGTGAAGTAAGTCAGAAAGAGAGAGACAAATACCATATGCTAACACATATATATGGAATTTAAGAAAAAAAAATGTCATGATGAACCTAAGGGTAAGACAGGAATTAAGACACAGACCTACTAGAGAATGGACTTGAGGATATGGGGAGGGGGAAGGGTAAGCTGTGACAAGGCGAGAGAGAGGCATGGATATATATACACTACCAAACTTAAGGTAGATAGCTAGTGGGAAGCAGCCGCAGAGCACAGGGAGATCAGCTCGGTGCTTTGTGACCACCTAGAGGGGTGGGATAGGGAGGGTGGGAGGGAAGGAGACGCAAGAGGGAAGAGATATGGGAACATATGTATATGTATAACTGATTCACTTTGTTATAAAGCAGAAACTAACACACCATTGTAAAGCAATTATACTCCAATAAAGATGTAAAAAAAAAAAAAAAAAAAGAAAAGCCAATGGTTTCCCTGAAAATATCATTGTTGAGGACTAACGGCATGATTTCTCCTATGCCTTCGAAGTACAGATTTCCTTGACCAGGTAAGGCCAACACTAACTACTACAGTTACCAACATGACTTATGACAAACCCTTGTTCTCTGTGACAATGTAAGTCAGATGACAACATCTACCATGTCCTGAAGGCAGCACGTTGTTTGCCGAGCATAATATAATTCTTCTTTCAATTGTTCTTAACTTGCACGCTATGAAATGACTTACCACCCCTGGAAAAGAAGAATAAAGTTGAAAGGAAGGAAAGAGAGAAAGGAAGAAAGAAAGAAGGGAGAAGAGGGAGGGAGGGGGAGAAGAAGGGAAGAATGCACAGAAAAAAGAAGAAAATCAGAGGGAGAGAAGGAGGGAAAAGGAAGAGTCCTACTGATATGTGGAATGTGGAAGCTACCTCATTAAGCATTAAAATCACATTGCTTTGAATATGTTGTTAAACCAAACCTCTGCTGTCTTCTTAGTTGACTGCCAAATGAATTGGCACAGTTGGCCAATGCAGGATACAGGAGCCCCAAAGACAGCATTGGGAGGGAGGCCAGCAGCCCCAGCCTCTTAAGAGAAGCAGCAAGTCATCACAGACTTTAACTCAGACTCAGTCCTGGGTAGCAAGGCAGGTGGGCCCCTTCCATCAGCACATTAGGCTGAGATTTAGTGCCATCACAAAGCACTTCAACGCGCTGTTGAAATTCACGCAGTCTATATTTCTCGTTGCATGGAAGAAGTGAACCAGTGCCAGCCACCACACTGAAAGCTTCTGGCTAATCAGAAATTGTCTTTGTAGTGGTATTTACACTAACATATTTTTCTTTTATTTTTGGATGAGGTCTTTAGTAAAACAGAGGAACTTCCTCTGCCTTTTTCCTCTTCTCCCTCTATGCCGCCCGCCCCCTTCCCTCTTAATCTCATGAGTGGGGGAGGGGAAACCACAGGACAGGATATCTGGCTTTAGGCCACTATGTCCTGCAATTGAACAGTCAGCAGATGAGTCGAATGATGGTATTTAAGAACAAACAAAAGGAAAATATAAATCCTTTAGGCAGCAGATATGTGTAATTTACTCTAGTTTTCTGTTTCAACTTTTGCAAGAATGCAAGATCTTGAGACAATAGCAAGTCAGAAATAGACCAGCACTAAATCTCCCTCAATTAGGGTCATAACAAAAACACTATTTATAAACATATGGTGCAACTTGATAGGATGAAAAGAATCGTGGATCCAATTTGCCATCTCCATCTACAACTTCCCAGGAGTAGTGAAAACCCTGCTCCTTGTAGAGTGAGCCATCTGAAACATTTTCAGCAAAATGTTCGGAATCCCTGGGTTCCCCAGAATGACTAGATTTGCGGCTATTAACTTGGGCTTCAGGCTCCCTCTCTTCATTCTCCACCAGCCCCAATATTTATGCCTGCAAAAATGTCATTTAATGGCGCACCTGCGTTGGTGAAAACTGTAGGTATCTAAGGAAAATTAAATATCTGACATACCACCGTCAATTATAGTGCCTCTGGTTTGTAAGCATTTGTATTCCATTCTGAGCAAATCTGCAAGATTAAAACCCCCCAAACCGAGATTTGATCCTTTGAGTCCCCATAAATAACCTTTGGCTTTTGTCAACCGTGAAATGCTTAGGTGTGGCCCAGCCTACTCTATGCCCTCACCTGCCACTGCTCCTTTCCTTACAGCCTTCTAGATGGAATAATTCAAGTCACACATAGGCACCCGGCTTTCCTACTTTCCTCTTTGACTAACTGTTCCTTGTTTGGCCTGTGCTTCTTCTCTCTCCCTGCCCCATATTTAGTCTCTTTACATTATATTTTAGAGTTATTTGTACATTGGGTCTGCTCCTAATCAACTGTAAGCTCTTTAGGGGAAGGGGCTTACTCACTTTTGTTCCCTTCTCTCCCCCTTAGCGGCACCTAGCACGCTGCTTTGCACATAGCAGACACGCCACAGTTATTTTTTGACTGCATACACAAGCAAATAAATGATGAGTAGATTAAAAGTCAGAAGATGAACATTAAATAATTGAAATAATGATTTGGGAAAGCAAAAGCAGGGAAAAGTAAATTTGAATCGTAAGTAGTTAGTACTTCGTGAGAAAAATACTTGTCCTGTGAATCATTCTACATCTTTATCCTGCGTTAAAATTTAAACTGGAGTGTTCCCACTTAAAATGTCTGTGTACATTACATGTTCCAAGGGAAGTCAAATTCATAATCAAGACTGTATTGTATTCATAAAAGGATATTTTATTATATCAGTATTAATGTCATTTTATGCTGTCTCTTGGAGAAATGTACATTTTAAGGCTAAGACTATACCACAAAAGAAATTCTATCCTACGAGACTTCCCTGGTGGTCCAGTGGGTAAGACTCTGCTCTCCCAATGCAGGGGGCCCGGGTTCAATCCCTGGTCGGGGAACTAGATCCCGCACGTATGCCACAACTAAGAGTCCACATGCCATAGCTAAAGATCTGGCAGGCTGCCACAAAGATCCCATGTGCCACAACTAAGACCCGGCACAGCCAAAAATAAATAAATAAATTTTAAAAAAAATAAAGAAATTCTATCCTAAAGTTCTGATGCCAAGCCACTAAAAATTCAGTTGTCTATACGTTGAAGCGATCCAAACACCTCAATGAATTTTTTTTCCTTGTACTACATGGTTGCTCATCTGAACAAAGAGGAATGCTTACACATTATAAACACTTGATGGAAAGATTTATTAGAAAAGGGAAGTACGGAAGAAAGTGTAAAATAGTATAGAGTTCTTGGTAAATAACTGAATTAAAAGGAAGAGTGAGCTGCCTTTCTACTAGATGTCTTTTCAGGGAGTATGGGAGCCCTTGCATGCTTTCCCAAATAATGTGGTAAAACATGATGTTAACTTTTGATTTTTATTTGCTTATTAACAACAAAGGCTTTGAGTATCATGACTCTCAGTACCAAGAAGGAAGAGAGTGAAATTGAGTACGAGACAAAAAGAGATCCAGCTTAAAAAGGCACTGAAAGCACTTCCATCACCTCCCAGAGTTTCTCTCCCTGATTCTAAATTCTGCATCCACAAACCACTTCAAGTTTCAGGAAGGGAGAGAAGGGAAAGATGAAATGATGGCGGAGAGGACAGGAAAATGGGAAGAAAGTGGGATGAGGATGAAGTGGGGATATTCAAGAGCGGTTAGAATCACACAGAAACGGGGAATGAAATAAAAGCTGCTGTGATCACCAGAGATGAACAAGATAAACGGGAAGATTTGTGTATCATGTATGACGGACTGTGCCTACTACTTCTGCAGCCATAATCTAGTGGATGCCACGTACATCACAATTCTAAGCATTTTACATATATTAAATCATTTAACCTCATGACAGACCTACAGGGTGAAAAGCACAGAAAGCCTGACCTAAACTATCTCAAACAAAACAGGGAATATATTGGGTCATACAAATGAACGGTCCTTCAGGCAAGGCTTTATCCAGGGCTCAAAAAATGTGTCCCTCTCTCCATTTCTTTGCTCTACTGCCACTACATTGACCCCAACCCCTGGCAGGCTGCTCCTTCCTAATCCCCCAAAAGCTGCCTACAGCTGTAAGTTTAGGTGCATATTTCTTGCTCAGTCCTGGGTGGGGGCAATACAGTTCGAACAAAAGTCCCATAATTTGTTGCCCTGATTCGCCAGATTTGGTCTCGTGATTATCCCGTGAACCAAACCCAGTTCTGAGGAATGTGCTGATTGTTTTAAGCCAAGTATAGATTAACCCTGAAAGCTGGGTGCGCCCAATTCCACCCAAACTAGATTGATGAGAAATTCATGGAACCATTAGAAAGGGGGCAAGAAAGGAATATTCATAAAGGTAGACTCCAAAGATGGTAAAAATGGACATGAAAATAAATATCTATCCAAAAAAAGCAAAGACTCAGAATCTAAAATATTTTTATGATTCAATTTTTGTTAAAAGTATACATGGGGCTTCCCTGGTGGCGCAGTGGTTGGGAGTCCGCCTGCCAATGCAAGGGACACGGGTTCGTGCCCCGGTCCGGGAAGATCCCACATGCCGCGGAATGGCTGGGCCCGTAAGCCATGGCCGCTGAGCCTGCACGTCCGGAGCCTGTGCTCCACAACGTGAGAGGCCACAACAGTGAGAGGCCCGTGTACCGCAATAAAAAAAAAAAAAAAGTATACATGTATTTAAAAAAAAGTACATGTATTTTAACATATGTATATATGCATGTGCTTATATCTATCTATACTGAATTGCAAGCAAGAGAAACCATCCCAGGCTAATTTAGGCAGAAAGGGGAAATCTTTAAAAAGGGTTTTGACTGGTTCAGAATCTCCAGGAAGTTGGTTGTCTTGGGTCAGACTGCTGAGAAGTGGACCCTGGAAGATTCGTATGCTGGTGATTTATTCAGTGATGCCAGGAGACGCCCACTGGGAGTTGGGGAAGCAGGACAGGGAAGGGGGGAAAGCCCAGCAAAGGTGCAGTCTCAAGCAAAGGTCCCCAGAGTAGCTATAGCCTGATCCCACAGAGAAACTCTGTAGTGGAAGTTACACCTCAGTATGGCCCCAACCCAAGGCCTAGGGCTGGGCTTTCCACCTGTGCACCTCTAAGTCACTGGATAAGGGCTGTTCCAGGAAGGCAAATTCCCAGGACTTCTGGCTTTCCACTCATTCTGGCAAAAGCTAATTCCAGGAGCTGCAGGACAGCCCTTGAGAAAAAGATGTAGGTGCTGCTTTTTGGAAGTGAAAGAGCCTCAAGATGCTGGGGAGGAGAAGCACACAAAACAGTAAAAAGGGATCCAGTGAGATCTGGGCAAAGCACAAACACAATGCACTCCTTTGGCAGAACCAGCTTTGAGCTACGCAGCCAGTTACAATGCTGCAGACCACACCGTGCAGCTGCCCTGGGAAATCTTGAATGCTGCTGGTGCCCTGCCATTAACCCACTGCTGCTTCCAACTGCTGACTGCAGCCACTGCCTCCGTCCTCATCAGCATGGATTCCTTGTGGTTCCTGCTCTTTGAGTTCCTAACTTCTAAAGTCTAGGGGGCTAAGTGATGGAGGCTAGAATGTGTGTTTATACCTCTGCTGCAAGAGACACCAGAAAAGGGAATAGCTGGCATTTTTACCTTCTATATTGAGAGGCAAGATGTGCCCCACTAAGTATTAAGTGGGAGTTCCCAAAGCACAGGGAGAGGATGCTCACCTTGCGTGGCCAAAAAGAGTAAGAGGTGCTCTCTACACATAGACTCACAAAAGCATAAAACATTTAGAATTAACAAGACACTATTAACAGACATTACCTCTAGAGAATGAAATTAGAACATTTTATATCTTTCTGCAGTATTTGAGAATTTTATAAGGGGCTTGTTTTTTTTTTTAATTTTAAAGAAGTGGTTTGCTTCTTAAAAGATCTGTCCCTTTATTAAGAACGGCTGGGCTTCCCTGGTGGCGCAGTGGTTGAGAGCCCGCCTGCCAATGCAGGGGACAGGGGTTCGAGTCCTGGTCCGGGAGGATCCCACGCCATGGAGCAACTAAACCCGTGCGCCACAACTACTGAGCCTGCGCTCTAGAGCCCGTGAGCCGCAACTACTGAGTTACAGTTACTAAAGCCCGCATGCCTGGAGCCTGTGCTCCGCAGCGGGAGAGGCCACTGCAGTGAGAGGCCCACGCAACGCAAAGAAGAGTAGCCCCCACTCGCCGTAGCTAGAGAAAGCCCGCGAGCAGCAACGAAGACCCAACTCAGCCAAAAGAAAATAAATAAATTTATATTAAAAAAAAAAGAACGGCTTTTAGGAGGCCAGAATGTTTTAATTAAATTATGTACTTTCTCCTTTCAGATTTGGTGGCAACCAGTCATTTTTTTTTCATTCATTTATTGAAGATTTACTGAATCTTATGCAAGGCCATGGGACATAAAGGTAAAAGACACAGCCTCTGCTCTCAATAAGGGAATGAATGGCTGTGACAAGGAGTGGGAATGACATGTCTTTGAATATTTGGGCTTTATTGTTTTATTTTCTCAAATATCAGCCAGACTTTAGCTTCAGATAATGTGTCTCAACTACGCAGCTTTAACTAGCTTTTTTTTTTAATTTTTAAAATTTATTTTTGGCTGCGTTGGGTCTTTGTTGTTGCACACGGGCTTTCTCTAGTTGTGGTGAGCAGGGGCTACTCTTCCTTGCGGTGCACGGGCTTCTCATTGCAGTGGCTTCTCTTGTTGCAGAGCACGGGCTCTAGGCGCATGGGCTTCAGTAGTTGCGGCACGTGGGCTCACAAGTTGCGGTTCGCGGGCTCTAGGCACGCAGGCTTCAGTAGTTGCGGCGCGTGGGCTCAGTTGCTCTGCGGCATGTGGCATCTTCCCGGACCAGGGCTCAAACCCACGTTCCCTGCATTGGCAAGTGGATTCTTAACCACGGAGCCACCAGGGGGGTCTTTAGCTAGCTTTACTTATTTTTTTCCCTATAAAATGGAATTGGGGACTGTAAGTTGTATGTCTTCATGATGATTTCCAATCTAAATGCTGTTGGTATATTTGAAAGGAGTTGCTATGGAAGTATTTACACTCTCGAACTTCATTTTTTAAAGATTTCATAAGAATTAGGTAACATCACCTTACATTTTGTGTTGGATTGCAAAAGACTTATTGCTATCCAGATGTATTCCTTTAGCTGATGGTAATATAAGCATTCTCAAAGCTCCTATTTCTAAGCCTGGGATTTAACACAGAACCATAGGTAATAAAGATGTATAAAATCTATCATCTGAATTATTCTGTCTTCCTGACATCTCGTTTTGATTTATGAAACGTTTATGATATGGTCAAGCCAAGTGGTAGCTTGAAGGGAGGTGCTTTATTCTACCACTCAGTCTCAGCTCCCCAAAGCCAGCTTAGGCAGGCAGCTTGCCATGTGAATGCAGCAGCAGTACCCAGCCCTTTCCTGTAATCAGCTTACCTCCCCTAAGTCTCTCCTCTCTAGAAACTCTGAAACTCCATTGCTTTCAAAAGTCATCCTGGTTGACAGTGGTCCAGTTGGTTGACATAAAATAATACAGTACTCTTATAGGTTGCTAAAACTGTATGATTCTGAATTAATTTGTTATAAAAACCACATTTGAAATCCATCCTTACAGTCTGAAATATCACATGTCAATTCAGTTGACTAAAGCAATGGTTTCCAATCTGTACTCTGTGGAACCCTAGGGTTCCATGAAGGTGCCTTGGGGCAATGAAAGCCAGAGGTTGAGAGTGAGGCCGAGGGGTTAGAGCTTCAGAGCTCTGCTTCCCTGCCCAAGACCAATGCATTTTCTCTCTTAATTTTCTACATATTCGGCTTCCATGTAAAGGTTTATTTGGAAAAAAGGTTTCTACTAATTTTTTTTAAGCGACTTTAAATTTAAGATGTGCATTCTCTTCCACTCAGAAATGTAACTTTTAAAAACTACCCTGCAGAAAAAATCGCACACATGCTCAAAGATGTATATATCAAGAACTCTGTTACCATTGCTTTGTAATATCCGTACATTGGGAACAATCTAACATTTTTCAATAGGGGAATAGATAATCAAGCTATGATATAACCATACTATAGAAAAACACTGTACAGCTGATCAAAATGAATGGAAAGATCTTCAAGACATGTTAAGTTTTTTAAAAGCAAGTTTCAGTACAATGTGCTTAGTATGGTCCAATTTATGTAAAAATAAGGCTGTATACTTGCCTATATATTTAAGCAAATGCTTAGAACAAAGGACTAGAAGGTTATAGTATGTCAATTTTTTCCAGTGATTATCTCTGGGAGGAGAATATGTAGCGTTGGTAGGCTGGTAAAGAAAGATTGTCACACGTTCATATTTTCCTCCAAATTTTTCTGAATTGTTTGAATGTTCTACACTTAGATTTTATTCCAGTATAGCTTGTGAACATTATTAAAGGAAATATGTTTTACAGAGCTTGAAACCAACTGGGTGAGATCATCATGATGCTAATGAAACCATGAATATCTGCCTTTTTCCTACATAGGCAAGTTAGCGCCACATACAGAATATCTCCATTTGGCAAAGATTGCACCTACTAACCCCAGACCAGCCTTCACAACCACATATGCCATTGTCACAGTCAGATCAGGTGAGAGAGTGTGACTGGTTTATTGCCCTCAGCTTACAGCATGTATCTTATTGACAGGTTTGTGGCTTTGTCCTTTGTTCTTTGTTTTAAACCATACCGTACCATTTATCCATTTACAGTACACAACTCTAGTATACGCACAGAGTTGTGACACCATCACCACAATCGATTTTAGAATGTCTTTATAACCCCCAAAAGACACCCCTTACCCATTAGCAATCATTCCTTACCCCCTCCCCATCCTCTGTAAACCACAGGTCTACTTTCTGTCTCTATAGATTACCTATTCTGGAAGTTTCATATAAATGAAATCATAAAACATGTGACCTTTAGAATCTGGCTTCTTTCAGTTAACATAATGTTGTCAAGGGTCATCCATGCTGTAGCATGTGTCAGTATGTCATTCCTTTTTATTGCTGAGTAATATTCCCTTATGTGAATATACCACATTTTGTTTATTCATTCACCAATGATGAACATTTGTGTTGTTCCCACTTTTTGGTTATTGTGAATAATGCTGCTCTCCACCTTCATGCATAAGTTTTTGTATGGACCTATGCTTTCATTTCCCTTGGTAAGACATCTAGGAGTGGAATTGCTGTGTCATATGATAACTCTACTTTTAACATTTTGAGGAACAGCCAGACTTTTCCAAAGAGGGTGTACCTATTTACGTTCCCACTAGCAATGTAATGAGGGTCCATATCCTTGCCCAAACTCGTTTTACCTGTCTTTTTGATCAGGGTCTTCCTAGTAAGGGAGAAGTAGTTCCCATATGTTCTTGTGTATTTGAGAATGACCACATGCATTAATTAGGTTTCTGCTACAATAGTATTTCATAATAAAAACAACCTCAAACTTCAGTGGTTTTAACCACAGGCATCTATTTCTCCCTCATGAGTTCACACGTTGCCTGTGGCTCTATTGGGCTTGGCTGGGCATTGGTTCTGATCCATTTCATGAGTCCTTATCGTAGGACCAGGGAGTGCTCTTCTCATAAGGGAGCTGAGAATCTCAAACAGCAAACAGAAATACCTCATGGCCTAAAACTGGCACATGTCACTTCTGCTCTCAAACCACTGTTGAAAAAATTCATGTCACCAAACCCAGCTTCAGTGGAGCTGATAAGTAAACTTGGCTTCCAGTGGCAAAGGGTATGAATGTATAATTTTATTAAGTATAGAGGTAAAAATGTTGGGAACAATAATCCAATCTACCTTACCACTCAACTCTCTATCTCCAGTTCTCTCCCCTTTCTTGTTTTCTAACATGGCTTAGCCATTATGTGTTATATGTTGCTGTCACTCAAAATTTAGTATGTCTCAAATCTCAGAAACCCTTTTCATTCCCCCAAAGAACTCCTCCTCCCAACCTCTCCATCTAGGCAATAACACCCAAATTTGGAATTACTGGAAGCTCAAATAATTAAGAATTAGAGTGCCCTCGTCTCATCAGGCTTTCTTCTCTTTCATATGAAATGCTGCTAGCTTCTACCCAATATTTCATTTTCTCTTCTTTCTTAAAAAAAAAACCTGGTTTTGTTCAGAGTAGCAATGTGCCTTTTTCCCAGCCTCCCTCATTTTGTAGCTGAGGTTGATCCTGGGACGAAAATCTGCTGTGGATTTCTGGAAACCTTTGGTTTCGTTGTCATTTTCCCCTTATTGCTGTTGTCTAGGACATGGATGTGAGACTAGAGGCAGAGTGGCAAAATTTTAGCCATGAGGGTGACCATAGATGAAAGCCACATGCTAAGAATCGGGGTGCAGAATGGAAGAAGGAACATGGAACACTGATAACCATCACGGAGTTCTGCCTCGCCTGGCCTGCCCACTTCTGGAATGTTTGTTATGTCATTCTCTTGCTGATCAAGCATCAGTGTCTCTACATGGACTACCAAATAATTTAGAAAATTTTAAAGTGGTAAGTAAGATTTCCAAAATTCTCTCTAAACTTCTAATCTTTCATGTCATGATTATTCCTTGTTCTTTCGACCAACCACCCACCCAGTTTCCATTTTTTGTCCTTCTCAGGCTTGCTTGTGCCCCACCTACCTGGAGGCCCATGCTGGTGGCTTAAGTCATCCAAGTTCCCTTGCTTGTTGGCTTCTTGTTGAGTTTGGCCACGAGAAGCACTGACATAAGAAAGCAGAGCAGAAGGAGAAAGAGGTCAGGGTATTTCTTCCCGTCTATTCGCCTCTTCTCTGGCAGGGGTCACGGGCCTCTGCGACCTCACCTCCCACCAGATAGCCCTTCCCCCAGGGCTCCAATGCTCAGTAGGGTCTTAATGTTTTTTCCTTTGCTTCCTTTGCTTAACCCTTCAGTCCTAGGGTGGTAATGGCTCCCCAATATTGCTAGTGTCTGGGGGCCTCAACATTCCTTGTTCGTTCCTATAACTCTGCCCAATCTCTATATGTGGTCCTTCCAGTCCAGTGCCTTCCCAAGAACCATCAGCAGTGAATTGTTTCCAGCTGGCCTCTGACTAATGCAGTAAAACCTCTCTTGGTATAAGTGCTTCAGTTTGCATTTCAGCAATATTTTCCATAATCTTCCCTTTGCTTGAAATCCCTTTCCTCCCATCTCTGTCTAGCTGTCCTTCCAGGCCCTCTCAAACACCACTGCTCCCATGTAGCCTCCCTTAATTCCCATACCATGGAAATCTCTTCTTTCCTTGAACTCACTTAGCACATACTTGAAAGTGATTATCTTTTTTTCTGCTTTAAATTATAGTGATTTTTGTACATGTAACTCTGGCCAGTTTGTAAATTCTTTGAAGTCTGAACCTACACCTAGGTCTGATTGTTTTTGTTTTTCTCTCTCTCCTTAATGTTCCTCCTTGAACTCTGCCTCCCTCCCCGCAAAGCACCTGAAACAAAGCTTGGTACAAAATGGGTGTTCTATCATTCATTTTTATTACTATTTATTACTACTTATTACTATTATAATAGATACTAGTTACTAATTTATTACAATGTACACTTTACAAAAAATTATGGAGATGATGGCACAGACTATCATTTCCCTTAGGTGGTAATGTAGTTGTTACATTTAAAATGCACAATAATCATTCACCTATGATACATATATGACAGGGAATTTTATTTTTATTTAAAAGTTTTCTGATGATAAATCTGGTTTTCTCCCAATACTTTTCTTGGGTATCAAAGACAAAAATCATGTATGGGCAAATATTCATTGGTAATTGAGGTTTTTTAACATTATGAGTTGGAATTGGAGTTACAGAGTTATCTTCTAATCCAGTCTTTTAAAGCTGTGTCCTGGGAAGTGCTAGAGAGTCTTTCCAGGAGTGGGGTTATACTGAGAAGGCTTCAGTAGGCTTTCACTTGAAGAAGGATTCTGGTCTTCAAAAGGAGTGAAAACAATTTCTCTAATCTCACCTCCTACTCCAAATATTCCCACAATGTACTTTGTTTAGTCGCTAAGTCTCTGCGTATAAACATCTCCATAACTCGGAGTTCACTGACTATGCATTAAGATAAATACAGTGTGGATTCAAACAACCCTAAATTTGGAAAGTTCTAGCTTATATTTGGCTGAAATCTGATGACCCATCCTTCTTCTGCTTGAAGCAATAAAGAATATATCTAAAGTTACTTCCTCAAAATGGCAGTACTTTACAAGGGTGATCATCTTACCACAAGTCTTTCTTTAGGCTAAAAAACCCATTTCCTTCAAATGGTCTTTGTATGACTTATTTGGAATACCTACCTGGGTCACATGTTATTAGTCAAAATCGTTCTTAAAACACAATGCCTAGAACTAAATATAATTTTCCTGATGTACATTGACAAGGGCAAAACATAGTGATATTATTATCTTCTCTATTCTGAGTATTTAAAAGCCAGTTTTAGGAACTCTCGGTTTCTGAACTGGAATGTAAGGAGCTTATAAGTTGCTATTCTGTCCTAACAAGTAAAAAGGCTGAACAAACTAAGAAAAAATTATTCTTAGATGCATAAGAGCAGTAAGATCACATGGCAATCACTACCTCAAAAACTGGAGACAGGTGAATATAGAGAATGACAACTTCCCAGAGCAGAAACCTCTGCAGAACCAGTACTGGGGTAAGAAAATCTGAAATGTAGTTGATGAAGTGCTAAAGCAATAAGACAAGAAAAGGAAATTAAAGTATACAGATTGGGAAGGAAAAAAATAAAACTGTTTTTGTTCATAGATGATGTGATTATGCAGAAAATCCAAAACAACTGACAAAAAAACTCCAGGAACTAATAAGTGACTAGGCAAGGTTGTAAAAACAAGGTTAATATATAAAAGTCATCTCTTTGTTATATACCAGCAGTGAACAAGTGGAATTTGAAGTTAAAGCCATTTTACCGTTCATATTAGCACCCCCCCAAAATGAAATACTTTGGTATAGATCTAATGAAATATGTACAAAATCTACATAAGGAAAGCTACAAAACTCTTATGAAAGAACTAAATAAATGGAGAGCTATTCCATGTTCATGACTAGGAAGACTCAATATAGTCAAGATGTTAGTTCTTTGTAACTTGATCTATAGATTCAGCACAATCCCTATCAAAATCTCAGCAAGTTATTTTGTGGACTTCAACAAGCTGATCCTGAAGTTTATATGGAGAGTCAAAAGATGTAGAGTAGCCAACTCAGTATTGAAGGAGGACTCAAAGTCAGAGGACTGACACTATTCTACTTCAAGATTACTGTGAAGTTACAGTTATCAAGACAGTATGGTATTCACAAAAGAAAAGACAAGTAGATCAATGGAACAGAATAGAGAGCACAGAAATAGATCCACACAAATACAGTCAACTGATCTTTGACAAAGGAGCAAAGAAAATAAAATGGATCTAAAAAACAAAACAAAACAAACAAAAACAGACTTACAGATACAGAGAACAGATGGGTGGTTGCCAGAAGAGAGGAGGTGGGGGATGCAAAATAGCTGAAGGGGATTAAGAAGTACGAACCTTCACTTATAAAATAAATAAGCCATCGGGATGTAATATACAGCATGTGGAATATGGTCAGTAACATTATAATAACTTTGTATGGGGACAGATGTTTACTAGAGTTATCGTGGTGATCATTTCATAATGTATGCAAGTGTCAAATGACTGTGAAGTATGCCTGAAACTGATAATATTGTACGTCAACTATATTTCAATTAAAAAAAAGAAGTACAACGGAGCAAAGACAGTTCTTTCCAATAAATGGTGTTGGAACAACTGAACATCCAAATGGAGGAACCTCTCAGTTGAGTCAGTCCCCTTCAAAGAGCTTTCCCAAAAGTACTTCTGAAGACTTCTGCTTATATTTCATTGAGCACCACAATCTAGAAGGGAGGCTGGGAAATGTAGTTTCATGGTTGGGCATGTTGCCATTCTCAACACTGTAGGTGTTCTTTTACAAATTAGAAAGGCAGAATGAACATTAGGTGGGAAACTAGCAATATCTGTTTCTTAGTCTGATATGTAATCCAAGGAATTGTTTTTAAATCACTTTTTCCACCCTATACTGGTATGGCTGATTTTTCCTCCTTTTGAAACGAATTCCCCTCATAAATACTTCATATTCATCATCTCAAATTATAGTATGGGTTGTTGAGACCTTTTTCAATCTTAAATTTGGGCATCAACAGAGTTAGCTATCCCTTCTACCTTTAGGATATCTAAAAATCTGTAAATTATGCCAGGATGCTGATAGAAAAGACTACCTTGGAAGTTGATGTCAGCACAAAGGAATACACAACATCCAAGCCATATTTCTTCATCTTTTCACAAGGATGTCATAAAGATTTTTATCAAGTTCTTACTTAATTCCAGGTATTCTATTTTAATATATATATACAGTAGAATACAGTGAAGCCATTAGAAGTGGTCTTGTAGAACATTCATTGACATGAAAAAAAATTCTTGATATATTATTTACATAAAAAATAGGTTATGAAACAGAATGTGCAACATGAACCTATAGTAGTTCATTTAAAGTCTAGAAGGATTCAAATGTTACAGGGTTATCTATGAGTTGTGGGATAACTGGCAATTTTTTTCTTTGCTTTTCAGTCACCTCCATTTTCTAATATAATAAATATAACTGATCCAAAAAAGAAATAGATCCTTTTAGAAGCATTGTAGAAAATGGATTTTTTAAATGTAAGACTGACCGTCAGGAGACCAGAAAAAAAGACATTGGAGTTGTCCAAATAAGAAATGGAGAAAGTTCTAGCTAGGGTAGCGACAGTGGAAGTAGAGAGTAGACAGATTGAAGGAACATTTAGAAGGCAGAACTGGAGGGACTTGGTGATCGTTTAATGTGCAAAGAGGAGGGTTTAAAGTGAGTCCCAGCTAACAGTGATTTCTAGCTAAGAAAATCACTCATTTAAAGTTATTAATTGGTAAATAAAAAAGAAATTAGCTTTAGGGGAAAAATCATGGGCCAGTTTCTATGGTTATATAACAAACCACCTCAAAATTTAGTGGTTTAAGAATAAAAACATTTATTTGATACTAATAAAATGCAATTGGGGCAGTGCTCAGCAGGGGTCTCTCCTCTCTGAACAGCTTCACATTAGTTTGGGGTGGCTTAGAGGCAGGGGTTGGGGGGGTGCCTAGAATTATCTGAATGTGTGACCTCTCCCCATGTCTCTCCAGTATGGTGGCTTCAGGAATTCCAAGGTACTGAGAAGAGACAGAGATAGAGGTAGAGACAGACATGGAGTGGGGGTGGAGAGAGGGAAAGAGGAAAGGATGGAAAGCAACACAGATGATGTGTTTCCATGCTGGACATTACTTCACTGTCAGCCCAAAAAGATACAGCAGGTGGGTGGCTTGGTAGGTGTAGTGCAAACACTTAGGACATACAGAGAAACTGTATGCGTAATTGTGTTTTTGAAGCAATCCATGGAATGGAGGAAGGGAAGTTTACCTGACCTGATCCCTCTTGTATCAGTTTTCTATTGCTGCACAACAGATTACCACAAACTTAATGACTTAACAGACCATTAAAATACCCACATACTAGCTCACAGTTTTGTAGGTCAGAAGGCAGGTATAGCTGGGTTATCTGCTTGGGGGCATCACAAGGATGGAATCAAGGTGTTGGCCTGGCTGAGTTCTCAGTGGAGGCTCTGGGGAAGGTTCACTTCCAAGCTCATTCTTGTTGGCAGAATTCAGCTCCTGGTGGTTTTACAAAGGAGGGCTCTGTTTCCTGGCTGGCTGTTAGCCTGAGGCTGCCTTCAGCTCTTAGAGGCTCCCCACATCCCTTGCCATATGTCCTCTCCATCTTTGAACAGACAATGGACAGTCAAATCATTCTTGAGCTCCAAATCTCTCACTTCCTCCCCTAAAATCAACTAGAGAACATGCTCTGCTTTAAAAGCACACATATGATGAGTCATGCTCATCAGGATAATTTCCTTATCTTAAGGTCAACTGTACCATCTAACAGAATCTAATCTTGGGAGTAAAATCCATCAAATTATATTCCCAGGGATTATGCACAGCACGTACACCAGGAGGGCAACCATTCTTATATCTGACTTTAAAGCTGCTGGGTTGTATACCTAGACCAAGACTGTTTGGGGCTGACAGTACAATGTCAACAGATGAGACGTGGAAATGAAACTATGCCACTTCTGTTCCACTTCCATGACTTTTGTCAAAAAGAATGTTCTGTGAATCCTAGCGCTTTTAGGTATTCAATAAATGTTTGTTGAAGACACTATGTATTAGACGGAAGAGGATCAATGTTTGTAAGGGTAAATGAAAGGCTTAATGTAACAGGTAAATAGATTTTAAATGAGCACCTAGCTGTTTCCAAAGAGATTCTCTCCAGTTCTGAATGAATTACAATCCTGAGTCCTGAGAGAATAATAGGTGAGATTACTGCAAAACCAATTCAACATATGTTTGTAGAGTGAATGAGGGGACAAATTTATTTTGTTTGGTGACCCTTTGTCTATGGGACTAGAAGGCCAGTCCAAAACCACCATCCCGCCCTCCCCCACCAAAATGTTAACTTGGCACTGTATATTCTTTCTTGGTGATTCCGTAGGGAAACTCCTAGAGATTATCATTCCTGCATTTCGTTAAATACTAAGCATCTTTTAAAAAACAAAATCACTAAAACTGTGAGTTTGAGCAGTACAAATGAGTTCATGTTAAAATACTGGAAATATTTTCCAGAAATATGTGTTTGCCTTGTGCTATACTGAGCTTCTATATGCTGAACATATATATATGTGTGTGTGTATGCTATTTCTGTTCAATAAACATTAGTTATATTTTTTCTGTGACCCTATACAGATTCACTTCCAAAGTATCTGGTTTTAATAAATCTGTTTAATTATCCATGATTAATTCAATCAGTTATAATTGAGAAATTCCTTTAATCATTCTTTAACTCATGAATATATTAAAGGTTAAATATGATAAAGTACAATGTGAGAACCCCAATATTTTCATCACAGATGCATTTTCTTTTAATCAAAATAATTTTGAAGTTATTTTAATATATGTAATGCTTTTCTCATCCTGTGGTACATTTGTAAAATAGTAACTTATTAAGAGTAACAGTTGGACTTCCCTGGTGGCGCAGTGGTCGAGAGTCTGCCTGCCAGTGCAAGTGACACGGGTTCGTGCCCCGGTCCGGGAAGATCCCACATGCCGCGGAGCGGCTGGGCCCCCGTGAGCCATGGCCGCTGAGCCTGCGCGTCCGGAGCCTGTGCTCCGCAACGGGAGAGGCCACAACAGTGAGAGGCCCGTGTACGCAAAACAAAACAAACAAAAAAAAAAGAGTAACCGTCACAGCAGTAAATTAGTAAGTACCGAAAATCTATTATGAACTGAACACTACCTACACACAACTGGTGCAGAAAAGAGGTGTTAGAAATACTACTTGCTTCCATGGAATTTACATGCAGTTTACATACAAACAGGACAGTTAGAGAGCAAGATATTATACATTTTTAAAAGTCTATTAGAACTGGAAGAACTCAGAGATGATAGTGATCTTTCAGTTGAGAAATGAGGAACGAAAACATACAGTAACTAGAAAACAAATAAATATAGCTTCCAGGAATGAAAATATATAAAACTGATATAGACAAAACCTGCTGCAATATTTGTTTCCTATCCTTCTGGTTATAAATTCAAAAAGGGTCGAAGAGTCTGATAGCAAAGTGACAGTAGTCTGAAAACAAGTGGCTCTCACCCCCATTTTTTTCTGTGCTGTTCTTCCAGTCAAGGATTAATGCAAAAATAAAATTCTGAAATCCCTTCCTTGCCGGCCTCTGCATATTTTGGAAAAATCCGAGGATATAAGGTACCCCAATTTCTAATTGGTTGGCTGAAATCTTCGGTGATTTCTCCTACATTCACCCTCAGAATTTTATCTCTAGTCCTTGCAAAAACAAGCAAACAAAAACAAACGAGAAGCCCGTTTTGTATGTGTATGTAAAATGTGCACACCACTGTGCGAATGTGATCACATTAAAGCATGTGCAAACTTGGCAGTTAGGAAACATCCCTGCAATCGTTAGTACGTGAAATTTCAATCTCTTTGATGAAGATACCATCTTTCAGCCAAGTCCTGGCAGAAAACCTTTGGTTCCTGAGACCCCTCCCTCCCCAGTCAGCGCAGGGCTCCATCCGGAGGGATGGGGGCTTTCCTTCTCCATCACTGTTAGGCTTTCCCAGATCCAGGAGAAACCCTGGGTTTCTGCAGGGCACTCAACGCGCAGCTAAGTGTCCCAGCTCTGCAAAGGGCAACTGGAAATGGATTTAAAATGGCAACGCGGACCAATCAGCGCTGCCGCGCCTGAGGCGGACGTTTACACGCGCCTCCTCCCTCCACAGGCACAGAGGAACCTGGCGGTGCCGAACGCCTTACTTAGGACTGTAAAGTAGGCGGTTTTTATTCCACGGTGGTCTGTATTTGGGGGAAGGAAAAAAATTCTTCCTCGGGTGAAAGTTTTTATTTTGGAATTGGTCCAAAATAATTTTGGGTGTGATGTGTGAAAATCTCAACCTAATTTTTTCAGAGCTTTTTGTTATTCAAGGATGAAAAGAGGTACATTTTAAAATGTACTCCACCTTTTTAAAACGGACTGTGGTCATTATGGTGTTCACATAACTCAGAAACAGTCCAGGCTATAAAATTAGGACTTGGCAGAAAGGGAGTTCCTAGGGAGAAGGTTAAATCGAGGTAAATTGAAGGGAGAGTTGGACAGTTGGCTCAACTGTGGAGTTAGGAAGCTATGGGGTCCCCGCGTTGGGCAACCCCTCTACCCTGCGAGCGTTGGAACCCGGGTGCATAGCGCCAGCCAAAGGGAGACTTCGCGTCGCCTCCAGTTTTTCCCGGAGAAAAAAAGCTCAGGAAAGAGGCTTGGCGCGCTCCGTGTGCCTGTGTGCACATTGTTTGCACGTGTGCCTGTGTCTGTGAAAGTGCATGTGTTTCTGCGTGCATGTGCATGTAAGTGCGCGCGTGTTTGTTTACATGTGTGTTTATGCCTGCATGTGCTGTGGGAGTGTGCACGTGTGTCTAAGTGCACGTGTGTGTGTGGATCTGCGAGCATGTCTGTGTATGAGTGTGTGTGTGTATGTGTGCGCGTGTGTGTGTGTGCGCGCGCGCGCGCGCGCGACGGGTCGTGCGATCTGCGAGGAAGGCATTCCGACGCAGAACAGGGCGGCGGGGGCCTGCTTCTACTCCTCTTCAGTCGATCCCCACTCCTAGGAAACGAGAACTCTGCCGCGCGTGCAGCCAGACGCTTCCTGCAGAGTGTTGGCTCCGCATCGTGGAGGTGCAGGTAAAGGCCAAGCCCGTAAACGCGGCTCCGGGGGCAGCCACATTTCCGCGCCTTCCTAGGACAGCCGGCCAGGGGCGACCTCGGGCGGCGGGTGGGGCGAGGCCGGCGGCGAGCCGGCCCGGCATCCCCGGCCTGTCCCTTTAACCCCGCCGCCGGGCGAGAGCACGTGAGCGGGGCTCCGGGTGGCACCCGGGCGCCGCCGCCGCGGAGGCAGCTGTATTTCGAACGCTGCCTCTGGCCCACGGCCAGGCGCCTTGGCTCGGCGGTCCGCCTGGCCTCCCTCCTCCTCATACTTTTTCTAGGGCGCAGCCCCCTCCCCTTTATCCGCCCACGATTAGAGGTGGGCACTCCCCCCATCCCGCCGCCCCCTCCCCAAGCGCGCGCGCACACACACACACACATACACGCGCGCACACACACACACACACACACATACATACACACTCTCATCCCGCTTGAATCCTGGGGCAGGAACTCAGAAAACTTCCAGCCCGGGCAGCGCGCGCTTGGTGCAGGACGCAAGAGCAATCAGCCCGTCCCCCTCCGACTCCCCGGTGCCGCTGCCGCCCGCTCCCGCCACCCGAGGAGGCGCGGTGCCACCCACCGCTCCGTCCCCTGCCCGCGCTCAGTGCCCGACCCGATCCCGGCAGAATCTCCCCATCCTCCCTCTGCTTTCCGACTGCCCAAGGCGCTGTTTTCTCTCTTTCTCTTTCTTGCTCTGCGAGCGCGGAGCGAGGGGGAAGAGGAGAAGGAATTCTTTCCCCGCCTAACGTTTCAAGGGACACAATTCACTCCAAGTCTCTTCCCTTTCCAAGCCGCTTCCGAAGTGCTCCCGGTGACCGCAACTTCTGATCCCAAACTGAGAGGGTAGCCTCCCAACTTGAAACCCTCTTTTCCTTCTCCTTCGCTCTCCGCCTCCTCTCGCTACCTCCACCGTCACCTCCACCTCCGGCACCCACCCACCCTGCCGCCGCCACCAGCAGCGCCTCCTTCTCTCCTCCTCCTCCCCTCTTCTCTCTTGTTGGCAGCCGCTGGACGTCCGGTGTTGATGGTGGCAGCGGCGGCAGCCTAAGCAGCAGCAGCCCTCGCCGCACGCCAGCTCTCGCCCACCCCGCCTCGTTCTCCAGCCCTACCTCGCAGTCTCCCGAAAGGTGCTGGGTAGATTCGGGGCGGCAGAGGCGAAGCGGCTGCAGCGGCGGTAGGAGCGGCGGCGGCAGCGGTAGCGGCGGCGGGAGGCAGGATGAGCGCACGCGGTGAAGGCGCCGGGCAGCCGTCCACTTCAGCCCAGGGACAACCTGCCGCCCCGGCGCCTCAGAAGAGAGGACGCGGCCGACCCAGGAAGCAGCAGCAAGTCAGTACGCGGGCGGGGTGCGGGCAGCAGCCCACCTCCGCTCCCTCCGCGAGGGCCCCGCGACCCGCGGCCACCCGAGCGCGGGAGTCCAGCCGCCGCGGCCGCCTCACGCCGCCGCGGGGGCGAGCTACGGAGTCCCGGCGCGAGTGCGCGGCAGAGCCCCGGGCGCCCGCGCCCCTCTGGGCCGGGAGGTGGGAGCCACGGCGGGCGGGCGGCCGGGTGCGGGCTGGAGGCGGGGTCGGGCGAAGCGCGTCTTCGGACTTTCGCTATTGTGCCCGGCCCGAGTGGCGCGGTGTCTCCTGGTGACGGGAAGCGGCCGGGTACGACAAGCCGGGGCTCGCCAGGCACTTTCCGAGCCGCTTTGCAGTGGCCCGGGGGTTAGGGGTACTCTGGCGGGTCAGGGTTGGAGGGGCTGAAGCCTCGGGGGCCAGAGGCTCTTTCTCCCGCCAACCGGGTCTGCTCGCTGGCCGGGGACTGGCGCGCCGCAGCCGCCCCCTTGGCGCCCTCCCCAAGTTCTCGGTGGCCTGAGACTCGCGCCCTCCCGACAAAGAACTCGTGGGCCCGCCCGGTTCTCTTAGGGCTCTTTAAATGCGGCGCGGCGGCCGCTGCTGAGGTGACCCAGGAAAGGGGCTGGCTACAGGAGACCCTGGGTCCCCACGGGATAGGATTAAGTAGTTCAGCCAAGGGCGCGGTGGCAAGCAGTGTCCGAGAGGGTGCACGGTAGCTAGGGTCACTTCCTCGCCAGGCGCCCAGTCCCCCTTTTGCCTTGGGTGCCGCGCCTCAGAGCTGCAGACCTGAAACGTCTTTCTCCAGAGCGAGTGACTGGGGGTTGGGAGGGGACGATCGAGGGGCGCCCGGGACCCCGCGGAGTGGAGGGTTTTGTCTGCGGATGCAACCAATTAAGCGTGTAGCCTGCGCTTGCGGAGCTGCGCGCAGCGCCCGGGGTGGAGGGGTTTTGTTCGCAGCAATTTCCAAGCCTCCGCGGGCAAGGATGGAGCGGGACTTGTCTATTGAGAACATTTAAACTCCGCTTCCGTGGGGTTTAAAGCTACTTCTTCGTTCTTTAGCCTTAAAGCGCTTCCTTCATGGCAAATAGGCCTATTAGAAAATAATCCTAGAGTCCCAAAGCTGCCCGAGAGCAAGGTGGGGAAGGCGAACAATGTTTGCTTGCCAGTGCGTTTTAGAAAAACTGCTGTACCTTTTTGAAATCATCAAAGGAAACAAGCCAATCTAGAGGCCCCTGAGTTTTCCCGCTCTGCCTGGGCGACACTTTACATCGCGTTAGGATCCTGTTTTACACCTCCCAGGAAGTCACTGCCCTTCCCCCCGCTCTTGTTTCCCACACGCCACCCGGCTCACTCTAACTCTACTAATTGCCCCCCACCTCCAAAAAATAATCCAAAAGAAATTGCAGTGGGGTCTGGAGGTGATTGGAGGTTTTACCTTTGAGTTAAGGCAGAGTTCACAAAGAAAGAAAAATGTGTCTCCTATGTGTTTGCTCCGGATGTGCCCACTGGAGCTAGTGGTCCCACAGAAGCTTGCAGGAAACCTTCCTCAGAATCTCTAAATAGGATGCGAATTTTCATTGAAGACTTTTATGCATTTTAAGCTAATTCTCATTTAATAATCGAATCTGAATGAGATGTAAATTGATGATTCACTGGATAAATATTTAGGATCTGGAATATTAATCATCGCATTCTCTTAACCACTTGAGTATTTACTACTTGGCATAGAAGCCGTTTAAAGTTTTGCTAAACCTATTGATAGTTTCAATTTCTCCTTCCCAGACACTCCCATTCCTCCTTACTACCCACCCCCCATCCCTTTTAGTTTTCTTCGGTACACCCCCATAAGGGTTTTCTCAAAAGAAAGTTTTGGAGAAAACATTTATTTTTATCAAAAGACATTTAAATCTAGACTGGAGACCATTCCTACATCTCCAACTGGCAGTGAAGAATTGAAGCAATTACCTAGATAATTCAAGCAAAGCCTCCCACGACAGATTTACCATAATTATTTGGAAATTTTAGCAGGAATGGAGTTATTTTAAGTTGAAGAACTTGGATAATTGCTCCAGTATTTCACTCAGTGTGTTGATTGAGTTATAACTGACCTACAATATAGATATACAGAATGATCAAAAGCCACCTTTTTCAATATGGGAGATTGTTGAAATATTTCTGATGTTAGCTTCATATTTCTGTTGTTTAAAATGCTGGTATAGTGGAGAGTAGTATTTGTGTAAAATGCTTATTATTTCTATGCGTTGCCAAATACACAGCCTTGCATATTTTACACCTTAAAATGTATAACTTTCTTTCTAGAACAAGCAACCTTTGAACAGTCAGCCTTTGTTACCTTTTTCGGGTTGAAATAGAATCTAGCTTTCATATGCGAAATAGAATTTCCTCTATGAATTCTTGGATTACAAGTATAGTTATTTCCCCTTTCTGTAAGCTCTGTACCATCATCATCCATTTATGCTTGAACTGAATGTGTTCCAGCAGTTCTGTTGAGCAGCACAGGCAGAAAATACAACTATAGAGTCAGGGTCAATTTCTTTCAGCCATTCTTGCCACAGCAGCATTTTTTTTCCCCCCGAAACTAGGAGCCAACCGGTGAGCCCTCTCCTAAGAGACCAAGGGGAAGACCCAAAGGCAGCAAAAACAAGAGCCCCTCCAAAGCAGCTCAAAAGGTGAGATTTCTTACGTCCTCCCAACTTTCTCAACGCCCAGAGGAACCTCCCTGTAATTTTCTCATTCTAGATCCGCACCTAAGGATTTCTCCCAAGTGGGTAACCCAAGACTCATTTCCTACCTTTAATATTGGTGAGATTTTCAAGCAGATACTTAGCATAAAAAGTTCATGAAGATGCCTTACGGTGCTGTTTTTAAACAATCACCAAATAATAAGAAACTTAAAACGGAGATGGGAGGGGGAGGTGGGGGAGTGGAGAATGAACAATTAAGATTTGCACCAGTTGTGAAATAGTTAAAAACAAATCAAAGCTATAGATTTTGTCTGGTGGTGAAGTTTTTGCAATTTCCTTAAAAAATAATAGAGATTAATTTACTTTGTGCTTATTTACATGATTATCGGAAAACCAAATCCCACTATTAAAGTTAAGTACTTTGCCAAATAGATGATAATTAGAAGTAAATCCAATTATGGGATTCTGGAAAAAAACATTCACTAATTTTACTGCTTTAAATGTGCTGATAAAGTACCTTGTTTGTTTACAATAAACCTACAATATAATATAATCTCTCAAAAGCCTTTCCACCTCAGGTGATAGAGAAATGTTCTGAATAGGACAATGAGAAATTTTTTAAACAAATATTTGACTCATTTATTGTATATTTTTGGGCAGGATAGAACCCAACCAAGTGTAACTTCCAGTGTTTTTCTTTATAAATTTTAAATTGCAGTTTAAAAACTTCATGTTTGGTGGTATTTGAGCTAACAAAGAAGAAATATCTCAGGATCAATGCGTAGACTGAGAAGGGAAGGTGAAGATAAAATTCACATTTTTTAAGCTTTACAAATAAATCAGAAAAAAAGTTTCTGTATTTTATTTGTGGGTTTGTATGCTCGTTAAAAACAAAGGTTCAAAATTCAGAAGTAAATTTTGATATATCTTTACAGTCGATTTGAGTACACCATGTACAGTATTTGTTGAAAATGACTGTACGCTCATCTCTTGAGGATTAATGTTTTGTGTGGTTTTCTCTGTGTGAGCACCTACCATATTATATTTGATAGTTTTCAGTGTTGTAGACTTCCATAGCAACCAGTGATACATATAAAGTTATTTAGGGAGCAACTATGAGTTCTTCTCTGTTTTGTTTTAACAGTCTTGAACAGAGTTGAAAGAGCAGATTTCTGATATATTTAAATAGAATTGCTTCTCAGAGTGAAGATTTAATTGTACTCATATTTAATCACTAAACATTGAAGTAGCTCTAAATGATCTTGTCATTTAAAAGTGCCTGTGTAACCTGATATTACTAATATGAATATTTACTATTTGTTTTTTTACCTGCTTTATTCAATTTTAAAAAAGGGCCAATTTAACATAGGTTTTTTTTGTTGTTGCATTAAGTTAATTTTATCTTAATTTTACTCTAATGGAATGGCAAAGAAATATCTTGGTAGCTAGCTGACAAACATTTAAACTATGATGTAATTGCTCTAAAAAATGCATCATAACATCTCCCAGGAAGAAATCTGTAAATCTTATCATAAATAAATTATTTAAAATTCAATACAAAAAAAGGGAAAATGAATTATCTCTCATATTTTACTGTATTACTCTTTTTTTGGAACGAGTAAAAAGGTGCTTCCATCGCCTTCTCTTCAGTTTGAAAAGTTTGCCACTGACTAGCAAAATCTTTATTGACAAAAGGAAAGCTGAGACTTGTGCCTAATTTACCACCTAAAGCAAAATAACAAAAGGTTGGTTTCTTCCCAAGTAAGGTTTGACTTATTTTTAGTTACTTTGGTGATAGGCATTTATAAATGACCCTTAGGCTATTCACCTTTCTGATAATTCTTCATGTGTATGCACATAGTATTACAACTTCCAAAACAGAAGTAGGCTTTCTTTTTCCGAAAGAAATTTTTCTCTGAAATCTTTCATTCTTCCAGACAAAATTATTTCACACAATTCTGTTTTAAAAGTCCCCTTTCTAATAAAAATGGATACGTATTTTTGCTCAGAACCTGACTGTTACATTTGTTCAGTTTTATAAATTACGCTTCATCTGGAGAAGATAACACTTTGCAAAATAATGAATGACACTGATGAATTGTTCATGACATGTGTAAACTTAAGGTATTTTCACTTTCGAATCGGTATTTATTGAGTTTGCTACTACCCTATGTAAACATGATTATCAAACATATATTTGTTTATTAAACATATGTTGTATTCTAACAAAACATATTTTTGTTAGGACTTTGAAAAGTAATCTTTTTTAGAAAAAGTTACATTGTTCATAACATGCTAGACTGACCAGAGTAGAGATGAGAAGCCTTCTATGATTAATAAATTGGGAATTCTCCTGCAAACTGAGACTCACCAAAATGGAAAATATATAACAAAACCTGGTAAGTATATAAGAGAACAGAACTCTAAAATTAGAGGAGATACAGTGTACACTGGGATACTGATGATGTTGTATGTTTAAAATTTCTTGCTGCTTGGAGTTTCTTTACTTACAAAGTTTGTGCTTGGACCCAGTAACTGGCCTTGGGACATTTGAAAACAAAACTGCTTGTTGGAAAATTAGCAGTGTGACACTTGACAATGCATGAGGAAAGTTGCAAGACCAAGTGGAGGACTACTAAATTAGCAATCACTTTAATTTCAGGTCATATTCAATATAAACTTGATTTGTGTAATATATAAAACAAACATTTATAAAAACATAATTTGTTATGCCTGGAACTTTTGGAAGAGAAGATAATTATTCTTCACTTTGCTTCTATTCCGTTATGACAAATTCCCATGGATAACCATTATGTAGAAATTCTAGTTATTCCTAAGAACACCAATCTGAGTGCTCAAAATTCATCCCTGAACCAGTTTCATATTGTTATCTTAATAAAAGAAATCAGAAGTTAATGTTTTCCTGAATAAATAATTGATTTGTGTGAGTTATGTGTGTGTCTGTGTGTGTGTCTTGACCCTTTTATTTATGTCTTAGTTTGAGGTATACCTGTGACCAGTTGGCTCTTAATTTCCTTTTTGTTTTATTTTGTTTTCCTCTCCTGTTTGTGCTGGGTGGAAATACTTTGTATTTTCACATTTCTCATGTTTGGAGAGAAGAAAGATATAATCTCCTTTATGTTTAGTTTAGGGTTTTTGTTGTGCCTGTTTAATGAGAGAACACTGGAGGGGTTTCTTTCACTAATTCTCCAGTTTTTAAGGTCACAAGTCAAATTCATCTGTAAGTCAGGCCAATTGTCATTCAGGTACTTTTAGGGAAAAAAAAAATTCTGAGATTGAATTAAATTTTAATAGGAAGAATTGCGTATAAAAAAGATCTCAGGTGTGAGATAGCCCTACGTCGTAATATCACAGATTTGCTTGAACTTCCTTTTGACTTTAGGTTGTAGTGAAGAGAAATAAAGAGCAAAGTACAAAATGAAAATACCATCTAGGTAAAGTATACTTCAAATAATGTGTTCAGGCAGACACCTAATTTATATTTTCCACTTGCCTAAACAAAGAAGACTTGATACGAATTGGATACTATAGAGGAAGATTTGTGCTCCTTTTCTAATCATGTTCCTAGGAGGTTGGTTGATTTTTCACAAATGATTACTAACACCAAGCACAGATATTTTAGGATGAGAGAATGGGTTTTCCTCATCATTTCAGTTAAATATTAGCGCATAGATGCTGAGCAAGGACATGATTTTTTACGGGATATAGTAGGTCGAGCTGAGGAGGGGAACCAAAGGCATCATTATAGGTAAGTCAGGGAAAGATGGTATTGGCAGTTGTCATACAATTCCAGCCTATGGCGTCTATGTTACTAATACGAGTTATTTTGAGTTCCTCTGTGTTTTTATGGGCAAGTAACTTCCACTGGGACTCAGGGCTCTATCTAAGGATACAGATAAATCCAGTCAGGTGGAATTACGTAAAGCCCAATTGTTGTCTCCATTATCTTGGTATTTTAGGCTGTCTTACCTAAACAGTTGACTCATTTTTTTTTTTTCACTTAACTTTGCCAGAGAGGACCGAGCCTTAATGTATCAGTAAATTCTCTCGCACAATGCCTTTGAGTCATCGTAGATTATGATCCAAATATGGAAGATTCAAATACATTTGAGTTATTTTCTGAAATCACTTTACTTCAAGGAACCCAGAGATCTCATTCTTTGCCAGTTATTCTTCTGAACTTTTTCATCGAAAGCCCCTCATTACTTTGACTGACTTCCAGCTCTGGTTCATTTTTATCTCAAGGTCTCAACAGATCATTTTGCTCAAGAGAACATAACAGATTGGTATTCTGTTGCATTTCAGTTCTTTTTTGAGACTAGATGGATGCTGAAGAGCATTTTATGTCAGTTAAATCATTCAGACCCATCTTATCTTGTTAGCTGACTTTCTGCAGTTTCCAGAGCTTGCTCTGGAACCATATAGCTTGGCACAAGGGTGGAACAATGAATTTTATATCCTAGATGCTGAGATTTTTAGCTCTGAATTTTTATAGTGCGAACCAGGAGAAAAAGGTGAATGCAGAACTGATTCCATTTTAGGCTGCTGCTTTATTATTCTATATTGCTTTAATCCACTGAACAACGCTGAATGGCATCTTCTAAATGATTTAGCAAGGAGAAGTCACAGCCATTTTTTTCTCCAGGATAATGTAGGGAGTAGTTTGCTCGGAAGGTCACCCTTATGAACTCTCATATCATTGCTATTGATTTTTCTGATTACAAAGGAGGGAGAGGAACAGTTAAAGAGGAGAATCCTAAACTCTGAAAATAACTTTTCCTGTTATTTTGGCCTTGGCTTTAATTTCATGTTTGTATAGGTGAAGACAGGCATGTGTAAATAATGACATGGGAGTTGACAACAAGGACTTCCTTGGGGAAAATGAGCATGAACTACAATGGATGATAGAATTCACTTTTATTTCTTTTTTGGAAAATATGTAGCAATGGCAAACTTGTAATGTCTTTTAAAGACTAAAAATAGTTGCATGTACAGTTTGGAAACCCATAGAACTAGATTAGCAAAAAGGTGAAGTGACAATTACTTAACATTTAATGTGATTGATTAATCCAGTTAATTTTGATGCCAGTGCACATTGATTTACACTCTTTATATTTTTGAAAGGGCTACTAAAAGAAATAAAATGTGACTCTACGCTGTTTTTAGATGGCTCCATATGCTCTAAAGTCAGCAGGTCTTAGTCATATATACATATATATGTAAAGATACATGAAAGCAAAGCAAGGTACTACTAAGCCCAAATATTTTTCTAGCTCTTTTGTGTGTGTGTGTATACAGATGCACTGATTGATTTGGAGTGGGGCATTCTGGTTTTTATGCATTATCACAGTATGATGTGAGCATTTAGAATAGCAAAAAATTAATAGCTATCTAAATTTGACCCGGAAGTCAGAACTGGCTAATGCGCTTGGTTCCCAATCTTAGCTCTTGTCTATGTCTTTATAGGAAACTTGGAAATATTTTACTTTTAACTACTCATTTGATTTCCACCCTAGAAGTTTTTAAAAAAATTTCCCCATGGCTACTTCATTTTGTATGGGACTATCTCCCAGAAGAACAGACCCTTTATTGCCTTGAAATCAGATGGGGCCTCAGTTCCATCACTTAAGAACATGGGCAGATTGCTTAATCGCCCATATAAACAGGGGTAGTAATAGCTGCCCTACTTAAATAAGATAATGCTCAGAAAATCACTCAGTACTTTGACTGGAAACTTACAAAATTGGGAGGTACTCCTTTTAAGGGTAACATTTTAAAATATGGAGGGAGTTAAGAAATTACATTTGACTACCTACTAAATGCTGTAGCTTTTGTCAGGCTTACCTTCCATATACATTAGCTCCTTTAATCCTTTGATGTAGGCATTATGGTCTTCATTTCACAAATGAGAAAACTGTGATTCAGAGATGTAAACTGTGACATGTCTAATGTTCAGCTTCAGTAGATGGGAGTACCTGGGCTTGAGTTCAAATCTAATTCTAAAGCTTATGATCTTTCCACTATTATGCGGTGTCAAATATCTCATAAAGTATTTGCTACAAGGTAGATTATGTTTTCTCCAGTAACCAGAAATGTAGGTTGTAAGTTAGATTTTGAGAAATCTTCGGAGGGGAGTTCTCTACAAGCTTATAAAGGGATTGGCAATATGTGCTTACTGCAACCCATTCCTGGCCCCCAAATAAACCAGAAGGCTATGACATTGGAGATCATGGCACACCCAGAAGTTGTTTTATTTGTTAAATGAAGGGGCTGGATGAAATGTCTTCTGAAGCCCTACCAAGCTGTAGATTTCTAAAGGTGAGAGGGAAACAACAGGGAAACACACAGGTGATATAAACACCAGTGTTTCTTTCTTTCCTTCCTTCCTTCATGCAATAAATGTGCATTGAGCACATCTTATGCACCAGACACTAATGCTAAGCACTGTTTCCAAGATCAAGAGTTCTATTTGCTAGATGAATTTCCTTTTTTAATTAATTTTTTAGTGCTCATACATTTAAGAGCCTGGAGTACCAAAACTTCTTAGAGAAAGATATAATTACATTTCCCATTTAATAGTCTCCCCAGTCCTCATGAACTTGCTTCTAAAGCATCTTATAAAATTAAATACACAGTTCTGAACTTACACTTTTTTTAAAAGGCAAAAATGAGAATGAAGACAAGCCAGGAGGGAATAATACTTTTAACATATGATCGTTGCAGACGTTAGTATAACAGGGCTGATAATAGTCTGAAATTCAGTTCTTACAAATGCAGAATTCCCACCCTCTCTCCCTACTCCCCCGCCCTGAGATAAGCAGTAAGTACTCAGAATAAGTTATTGTCTGAATTATACATGGGTTTGTAGTGTGGAACCAAATTCCACTCTGGCGAAGGAAAACCAAATATACACTTACACAGTATTGCATATGTTAACATATTAAAAACAAAACAAGCCCCCAAAATGTTTTGTTTGTTTTCTATTGAAAAATAATATTCCGAAGAGCATTAAACACAGGGAAAAAAGTTAAAGCCAGTGTTTTCCAATATGTAAAATTCCTGGATCTATGCTGGTTTACAAAGGAAAATCCTAACTGGTTTTGCAGCTTTTGTGAAGTTTGATCAGAATGATTAAATAATGTGGGTTTTAAGGAACAATGAAAACCTCCCAGATCGACGACACACAGCACAGCTAATGTGTTTCTTCTAGATGTCGTCTCAGAAGAGGGTTTCAGTTTACATGTAATACTGGCCCCAAGACCAAGGAGCAAGTTTGCTTTTAACAAGTCCAAGTGATAATCGTGATATTTTGCCCCTTAGTTAATGGTGCGAATTTTATTTTTGAATAGACTTTTTGTAAATGGGATGCTCGTTTTTAAGTCCTCTTGTTTGCAGGGCTTTCTCTCTCTTATGAGAGATTTGCTTTCTCTAACTTTAAAATGCAGTGAAACCCTCTTAGAAAACAACCCTCTTTTTAACAGACTTTAGATACACCCGGATCACATCATGGCCCCGGAACATAACCACCATACAGAAAAGCCTGGTGTAGCACTGTTAGCTTTTAAGATCAGCAGTCTCCTACTCTCAACCCCACCTACCATCCTCATGCCCATTAGAAAGGATTTCTATCTTCCATGTTTGTATTATTTACTACTGAGTAAACTGTGCAACCTTACAGTTGCTCCTAAAGGGTAAATCAGGCACTACTTCTGTATTAGGGAATTTTGTACTCATATAACTCGTGATGTACTAGCCAGAGGGTCTCTTAAAAGCTTCATTCTTAAGGTGATCTATGGGTGTAATGGAATATTTGCATTGATTGAACCTTCTATGAGATTGGACTAACTTAAAGGAAAACTTTCCCTTTAAGAGTTCCATCTGGTTAGGAGTGAAAGAACATTTATTGAGCACCTCATTTATGGGAGCCACTTCACTCCTCACTCCTCACCGGAGGTGTTATCTCCATTTCACACCTGAAACCAAATTAAGGTTTTCAGGGACCTGCCCAAAGTCATAAAGCTAACATGGCAGAGCAGGGATTTGAATCTAAGCTTTCCAAAGTGGAATCTGTGTTCCTTTTGAGATCTCCCTCTCTCCCTGATACAACACTCAGAAAGAGGGTGTGATTCACTGGGCCCTCCTGGCTTTCACTTAATTTAACTCATGCCCTTATGACCGAAGGTAAGACAGGACCACTAACCCTTGACAAGGAATGATTCCTTTGTGGAGCCATTCAAAGTAGTAACCCCTACTACTATGATTCAGAGTGCCCAAATCTGACTCTCAGGTGGAGCTGAGTCAGTGACAATTTTCGTTAACTAAAATATCTCCTCATAGCAGCAAATGCATGTAACCTAAAGGGAGGTAGCGTTGTCAGGACAGTGAGAGCCCTGGCTTTAGAGTCCAACAGAACTGGGTTCCAATCCCAGGCTTGCCATTTACCAGCTTTGTGTGTGACCTGAGTTATTCAGCTAGCCTTTCTAAGACTTAATTGTCCGTTTGCAAACTAAGAGAAATAATAACAGCTACCTTACATGGAGGGCTGTTGTAAAGATTAAAACAACACATGCGAATGACTTAGCCCGGTGCCTAGGGTATTTTAAATGCTCAATAAATGTGAACTAACATTATAATCACACAAAGTTTGGGTTAATTCATGGAACCTGTTAGATAGGTCAGGAAGATATTTAGTGAGAAATCTTGTGACATAAAAATCTTATTTTGTCTATGTACCTGTGTATCTTTGTACCTCTCTGTGTATCTATCAATCTATCGCCTATCTCCATCTATTTTTACCAGATTGAAGGGAGAAAGGAGAGTCATTTGGCAGTGTAGACAGTTATAATAGGTAATTTTAGTATCGTTGTACCAAGTACTTGCTGCTAACCCAGGTAACAAAAGTAAAATGCAAAATGAGTTATCCTGGCTCAGGTTACCTGTATTTTTGTGTTTATATAGCCTTGAGATGATTCTCATACACAGAAGAGGATGTACTAAGTTTTCTTTACTCTGAAAATGGAAATTATAAACATGCATTTATTTATTTATTTTTTTGGCTGTGTTGGGTCTTTGTTGCTGTGCGCAGGCTTTCTCTAGTTGCAGTGAGAAGGGGCTACTCTTCGTTGCGGTGTGTGGGCTTCTCATCGCAGTGGCTTCTCTTGTTGCAGAGCACAGGCTCTAGGTGCGTGGGCTTCAGTAGCTGTGGCACACGGGCTCAGTAGTTGTGGCACACGGGCTTAGTTGCTCCGCGGCATGTGGGATCTTCCCAGACCAGGGATCAAACCTGTGTCCCCTGCATTGGCAGGTGGATTCTCAATCACTGCGCCACCAGGGAAGTCCCTATAAACGTGTATTTTTATAGAAAGTGCATGTGATATGTGTGTGTTGGTGTATTTGGGGATTGGAGTAGGCGTGATAAACACAGGGAAATTATAATATTAAAATTTTACTCAAAAGGGAAAAAAACAACTGTGATACCAGAAAAATCTTCTGTGAAGTAAAGCAATGAACAAACTGTTAAGATAGTTAGAAATATATTCATGTCAGGTTTGTGTTGAGTGTGGAATTGTTAATTGTTAATAATATACATTGTTTATTAATTATTATTTTTAGCACCCCTTGTTTCCATCTCAGAGAAAAACATTGATGATTTCTGCTAGCTTTTTTTTTTCTCTCTCTGCTTTGGGTGAACTGATTGACAGGTGTTTGTTTGGGGCAAGGATAGGAAATTAACTATGTAGAAGTGTGCTAATATTTGTTTTTTTGAGTTAGAAGCCTATATATTTTCACTCACATTTAGATTTGCTTTTGCCTAACAATGTGGGTAGAAGTGGTTTGTAAATTGTACAGTAATATATCAATGTTAATTTTGGTAATTTTAGTTGTGATATGGAAAGAAAAATCATCATTTAAGAAACATTAATTTTCTAAAAGTCTACTTTACATAATTATGGATATGTGGGAATAATTTTTTTTAATTACAGGTAGAAATAAGGGCAAAATGGCTTTTAAAAAGCATTTTCATGCATTTCAGAGATTACTCCAGGGGAATCTATTAGGGTGAGGGCTGCATAGATCTCTCTTTGCATCATGCAATGAAAAATGGAGAAGATGAACCTTCAAGGAGAAAGAGATTCTTAAAGCAATCTTAATACCTTATCTGCAAACCAGAACATTCTTACTTGAAATGTGTCCCTTGGTGCAGCACTTATAAGAAACGTCAGGTAGGAAACGATATAACTTCCTTTTTCATTTTGCAGAAAGCAGAAGCCACTGGAGAAAAACGGCCAAGAGGCAGACCTAGGAAATGGGTGAGTAGTAAGATAAAATTTCTGTTCTTTTTTAGTACTGAAAAATTTCTGTTGCTTTTTTTTAAATAAATGACTTTTATTTTATCGATTACATGAATTTCTAACTTCTGATTTGATGCATCTTTGAAAGGGTTAAGGCAAGAAGCATATTATCACCACCTCTTACCCTCAGGCTCCAGGAGTTTCCTCAAAACACTTTTCTTTCCTGGGAGTGTCTCCTTTTTCTATCTCTTATCAACATGAAAAGAGTCTCCACTCTTCCTTCAAATGGGGTAACAATGAGATGACTTGTTCCCTGGGTTGAGTAACTAAGGTTAAAGGGTATTATGAAACATTGGAAGTTGATTACAAATGGTGATAAAATTCAGATGAAATGTGTATGAGATAACTTTTTAACTCTTTCTTTTCATTTCTTTTTGTTGTTGTTGCCGGGATGGTTTGGCCTTGGAAATATCTCATTTTCTAGGTGGTTTGTGTTTTCCTTTTCCCCTTGCCTTTGTTAGGAAACCAGGTTTTACGCACCGGTTTTTCTTGCTTCCCTTAGTAGTGATTCTTACATACTGATGGTGGCTTCCATGCAGGTGTACCTGACCCCATAGGCACACAGATCCTGTATCTTTCTGAGGCCAGAAATTCACTGACCACTGAAGAGCTTTGTTAATTTTACCACTTGAACCTGGTTCTTTATGCTGCTACATTACCATGTTCTTCTGGTCCGTCTTTCCCACTGACCGATGAAAAAAGTCTTAAAAACGAATAAAACCATTTCTCAAGAAAGATGAGGGCATCCTCTCTACCCTAGGTCATCTATGATGGCATCTTTGGCCTTGCTTTTCTCTCTTCCATGGTTCCATCTTCATGCTTCATCTTTTTCTGAAGTTCCTTTGCTGCTCTGCTGGATTGTATTTTCCTGTTAGTTTCCATTCTTCTGTCCTCCAGAGTTCTGCATCCCTTTCTATTTATACTTTGGTATTGCCTTTCATTCAATTTATTCATCTTGTATTTTTTTCCCTCTGCTCAACATGTGTTGGGATTAGATTTCTTAGCACAAGGAAATGGGGATGATCTTTAGATTAAAAACATCTCAGTGTTACAGTGTAACCTTAAAGTAAGAGCATTTTATTCAACCTTCTGGTCAATAAATGAATTCTCTCCAAACTTACCCACCAGGTGGTGATCCTCTCGACTGCTTGATTACCTTTAATGTTAGGAAACTCACGTCCTCTTAAAGCTGCCTCTTCTTTCCTGGAAAGCTCTGAACATTAGAAAACACTTCCATCTGACTCCCTGTAACTTCTGTTCACTGTTCCTAGGCCTCCCTCCTGGGAATATACAGAGTAATTGTTATTACTTTTACTTGTGATAGCTCATCAGATATTTGAAGGCAATTAACATATACCGTTTGTTCTCTTTTCTGATTTGAATATCTCTAAGCCTTTCAGCTTTTTCCCATGAAGGAACATTCTTCTTCTTCTCCTCTGAGTATGCTTGTTTTTTTTTTATCTTTTGTAATATGTCACCCAGAACTAAGTATCATATTCCAGGTGTGGGCTCCATAACCAATGGGTTTATTACCTCTCTTGTTAGACATATGGTTCCAGTTACCTATTACTGTTTCATCAACCACCCCAAAACTTAATAATGTAAAAAAACAAAACAACAAAAAAGCTCATGGATCCTTTGGGTCAGGAATATGGACAGGGCACAACAGAAAGGCTTGTTTCTGCTTCAGGATGTCTAGAGCCTCAGCTGGGAGGACTCAAGCAGCTGGGCGTTACCTCTTATGCTTGGGGTAGAATTTGGAGGCGTCTTTACTCACAGGTGCTTTTGCAGAATTGGCTTGAAGTCTGGGTGCATCTGGGGGTGTCCTCTGGAGCACCCACACACATGGCCTTTCTAACGTGGTGGTCTCAGGGTGGGAAGTCAGCCTTCTGACATACACTCAGGGCTCCCAGAGAGGGTGTTTTCCCAAATGAGGAGAAAACTGCAAGCAAGGCCTTTTTTGACCTAGTGTCAGAAGTCAAAAAGTCCTATTCCATTATACTCTAGTGAGCACAGTGTTGACTAAATTGGTATTGGCATACATATCAAATATAGGTCTGCCATTTTCTAAGCATCAGAACTAAAAGGACATCGTATCCCATTGAACTCATCAATGAGAAAAACCTATATAAACTTTCTTATAGGCAACAGAATAGGAAATAGGTAAGTTCTTTGAAGTCATGAGATTAATGTTGCTAAAATGAAATGAAACGCATTGTAAGCAAATACAGTGAGATTTAACCAGCACTCAGCTTCCATCAATTGTCCTCCAACCCAGCTTTATTGAGATGTAATTCACATATAACCTTGTGTAAGTTTAAGGAATACAGCGTGTTGATTTGACTTATGTATTGCAAAATGATTACCACAGTGGCATTAGTTAATACCTCCATCATCTCACATAATTACCATTTCTTTTTTTGTGGTGAAAACATCTAAGATCTATTCTCTTAGCAACTTTCAGGTAAATAATACTGCATTGTAAACTATAATCACCATGCTAGATCCCCAGAACTTACCTTATTACTAGGAGTTTGCACCCTTTGGCCAATATTTCCTCATTCCCTCCGCCCACCCCAACTCCCCCCAAGCCCCTGGCAACCACCATTCTACTGTCTGTTTCTATAAATTTAGTATTTATAGATTCCACATATTAAGTGATAGACAGTATTTGTCTTTGTCTGACTTATTTCACTTAGCATAATGTCCTCAAATTTCATCATGCAAATGGCAGGACTTCCTTTTTTCTCTGGCTGAGTAATATTCCATTGTATATGTCCACCACATTCCCTTCAGGCGCTTATCCGTAGATGGACTCTTAAGTTCCATATCTTGCCTCTTAACTGGTCTTCCTACCTTTCACCTTTTCTACCTTTGGCTCTCCTATGTTTGCCAGTTAACCTGCATAGGGTATAGTCACATCACTGCTCTTCCTAGAAACTTTCTACGGATCCACAGCTGGCCACTGAATTGATTACAACCTTCCCTAGCTCTTCGAAGTCCCCACAGTTTATACCCACCTCCCTTTATGCCTTTATTTTCCACCACTCATCCTCACACACCCGATGTTTCAGCCAAGCTGGAATAAAATATGTAGTAGTTAAAGGATCTATATGTTTTTATTTTCTCAATGGATTCTTGCTCATTTGGGGGATATCTGGATTCCAGGCACCTGATCTTCATGCTGAATGAGAAGCCCACGTGAAGCACCCATTACAAAATCCCTTGCCTTTCTGGGAATAATTGGGCCATCTTCATTGACCCTCATGATTTCTAGTTTTTACTGGCTGTGAGAATGGAAAATATTGTGTAGCTAATTGTTATAAGACCCCGATTTGTTCCCCAAAGAAGAGTTGTTCTACTTAGAAAAGGAAATAGAAGGAAATTGTGTATTTTTTTTCTAGACAGCGTGTTTCCTTTTTGCTTATATATATTCTGTTGGGTAGAGTGTGCGGCCAGTCACAGCAAGGCATTCAGTTCAAGGGCATTCTTTACTGGAAAGCTTGTACTAAAGAAATAAATTATTGCATTTTCCATAGGAAATGAGCCTTGTACTTTACAGTAAGTTCAATTCTTTCCAACAGTGTCATTCACTGATTTCCTTATATTAGAGATATATTTTTGAACTGACAGGATTTACTAGGTACAGGGCCTAAAAGCCAAACTGGTCCCCTTTTATTCTTCTGGGTTGTTTTGTTTTATAAAGTTCTTTTGCTTTTAAAAAGAAGTCTTGTACATTTTATGGTGTCATGTAACAGGGCTGGAAGAAGATATCTACCTTGTAACCCTCTCATCTGATGTGACTGGGATCAGTACTTGGTAGGTTACTCCAAAGTTGATTAACCAAAAGTATGTGGACATAGGAAAGAAGTTTGTGCCAGTCTTGCTTCTGCAGGGGATGGAGTGTTGACTAATCCAGTGAGGACGTTAACTAGATTTTGGTTAAGAGCACTTCTCTTATTTACTTTATTCCCCTTTGTTTTTTTTTTCTGAGTTTGTGTCAGATTTCAGATCTATTATTTTGATGAGCTGCTTTGGACTTTCACATTTTTTTGGTCTGGACGAGGTGAGAGGTAAAGGAAGGAGAGAGAAGTGGGACGTAACTTTTCTACTGGTCTTAGAGTCGGGAGCTCAGGATCTGGATTCAGGTGGCTTGGGTTCAAATTCTGGCCCATCACTTGACTAACTAGAATCTTCAGCAAATTACATGACCTTTTTAAAAGCACTTTAAAAAATTATTTTAACTGAGGTATAGTTGATGTACAATATTATATAAGTTTTAGGTGTATAACATAATGATTCACAATTTTTAAAGGTTATACTCCATTTATAGTTGTTATAAGATATTGGCTATATTCCCTATGTTGTACTATCTATCCTTGTAGCTTATTTATTTTATTCATAGTAGTTTGTACCTCTTAATCCCCTACCCCTATCTTGCCCCTCCTCCCTTCCCTCTTCCCACTGGTAACCACTATTTTGTTCTCTATATCTGTGAGTCTATTTCTTTTTTGTTATATTCACTAGTTTTATTTTTTAGATTCCACATATAAGTGATATCATACAGTATTTGTCTTTCTTTATTTCACTTAGCACAATACTCTCTAAAACTTCATTCATTTTTATGGCTGAGTGATGTTCCATTGTGTATATGTAGGGCTGTGTGTGTGTGTGTGTGTGTGTGTGTGTGTGTGCGTGTGTGTGTGTATACAGCACATCTTCTTAATCCATTCATCTGTTGATGGGCACCTAGGTTGCTTCTATATCTTGGCTATAATAAATAATGCTGCTCTGAACATCGGGGTGCTGCATGTATCTTTCTGAATTAGTGTTTTCATTTTTTTGTGGATAAATACCCAGGAGTGGAATTGCTGGGTCATACGGTAGTAATGTTTTCAGTTTTAAAGGTCCAATTTCCTCCTCTTTAAGAAGGTGGTAAGAGTGGTACATTTCTAATAGCATCGTGTGAGGATTAAATAAGGCAGTGATGCAAAGGGCTTAATAGAAGGCCTGGCACATAGTAAGTGCTCAATAAATGTTTAACATTATTATTAATTCCACTGTACACTTTCATGTAGATATCACTGACAGCCTAAACCCTAATAGCTTATAGCTACCTGTAGCTACACATGGAGTGAGGTGACAGCTGTGCATCAAACTCACCGAGTACCCTTGGTAGTATCATTGTGTCTTCACTATACCTATGCTGAATATCATCAAGTTTAAGACTTGCTTATAAATAATACTAAGGTACATTTTAAATCTATTTGTAGTTAAGGAAAATTATTTATTTATTTATGGCTGCACTGCGCGGATCAAACCTGTGCCCCCTACAGTGGAAGCGTGGAATCTTAACCACTGGGGCTTCAGGGAAGTCCCCAAGGAAGATAATTTAAATTGCAGCTTATAAGCTTTCTAACTGTAGAGGTTCATGCCATGTGTTGTTCATCAATTTGGAAAGTAGTATTTCTGCTGTGTGCCTCAGTAGGCACATGCAGAGATGTTCTGGCCTCTTAGAACCTATATAGATTTCAGTTAGTCAGTCCTTCTGCCAGTTGAAACTAGGCATTTCATATTTATTTGCATTTCTCGATTTTGGCTTTAGAATGGAGCCCATCACGTAACTGATTTAGCGATGGAAAATATTTGGAAAAAGTTTTAGAGAGTAGAGCTAAGGCTCAAGAAAATACAGTGCAGTAATAACAATGTTAACCTTGTGTATGAAATGCTCCATCCAGATGTTGCTTAGTGAAGCAGCCAGTGCTTCTGGAGGAAAAGAAGGAAGGACAAAATAATAAAGAATAAATCAGTGGGAACCAGAGATGTTTTTAGGTGTTTTGTTTTCAGAATATCTTTATGAGAAAGGAAATTAACAACAGAAGGGAAATACTCCCCAATGTGAATTAATGGTTTGTAAAGAAAAAAAAAAGAAAGAATTCTGGAGATACTGAAATTGACCTAGAAATTGATCCAAGGACTAGATGCTGAAGCTTAACTTCAATGGGTCACTAGAAAGTTACTAACAAACCCCAGCTGTTTTCTCCGGTTGCTGATTATCTTCATTTGGTAATGGGGTGTGTGCGGTCTGTTGATTTAAAAATATGCATTTCTATTCCATATCTTTTGGGGGACAGTTCCTTGATTAAAGAACTTGTGATACACAGGAAAGTGATGTAATTTCATTTGTTAGTCAAACATTCTAGATAGGCAACAAGAGCTTTTTGTTTTTCTAAGTTTGTAGAAATCTAGAAACTTACATGATGATTTTAAAATCAAGTAGGAGGAACTAAATCGGAATAAAACCTGTTACAACTAGACTGGTTGAAACTCTTTGGATTTCTTCTAAAGATCTCAAGCATTAACGTATTGAGGAACCTGGAAATCTAATGTTGAAGTTAAAACATTAGGTTTTCATTTCCATTACTTTTCCCCTCCAGATGTTTGTTACTTTTTTTTTAACTTTTAGCCATTTGTAATTTAACACTTGCTTTGTTTAAACTGAAAATATTTCTTTGATGTTTAGAGAGGAATATCCAATAATGCATATTGCAGATAATTGTAACTTTTTACTGGAGTCAGAGGGAAAGAAATGACTTTGATAGAATATCAAAAACTGTCTACTAATGGAGTGTGTGAAGACAAAACCATTTTCACTTAGAAACTTGGAAAAACAACATGCTTTAAAAACCGGGAGATGCTTCCTCTAAAGCACATGAGCTTTTGACATATGCTTAATAATTAAGATATAAATCTTCTGATGCTTATAATGTGTTCAATATCGGTAAGCTATATTTTCTGAAACTATCTCCTTTGCAACATTTTGTGATAAAAATGGAGTTTTTTGCAAACCCTAATAGAACTCTGTGAGGAAAAGTGACTTAAGTTGATTTTCTTTTTTTAATAGCTCACTGCAAAATTCCCTAAAATGCTTATATAAAATTGCAAAATTAAATATGAAAACACTAATAAATATATCATACTCAGAAGGCAAGAATTGGATTTGATCATTAGCATTTTGATTTAGTCTCTTTTTTTTGCTTGTGTCAGTATTGAAGTCCTGTTCTTAATTATTCGGTTAATGATGTCTTTAACAAAGAGACTGATAACCAGCTCTACTTGGTCATCCAGTTCAGTTTGGTATTACCAGCTTTTACCAGATCCTGACCATTCAGGATTATTCAGACATCGACCTTGGGGTCCACTGCTCAAGTGATGCTACCACAATACCACAATAGCCAGGTGCTCTTATTAAACTATAATCAAGGAAGAATATGTTTTTCTCCCACTTGTGGATGAGTGGCAGATTATAGACAGGAGGCAGATCAAATAAATGTCCTGTTTCTCGACCCAAATAATCAAATCAGTAAAATCCTGGCCAAGACAGTTATCTCAGTTTCACTCTAATTAAATGACAAGTACTGTGAAATTCAGTGACCATTTTATATGACAGTAAATGTATTTAAGACTTTATCCATACTACCATACACATATTTACCTATGTTCCCCCAAATCTGAGTATTTATGGATGGCAGTAAATATTTCTAAAACACTGGAAACCTTCATATCATATATAAATAAAACTAATATGCCATATATATATATATGTTTTTAACTAGGTAAGATAGGTAAAACTATTACTCCATATTTCAAGAGAACATTTTTGTTCTGTTTTTAAGAGTGGAATCTGTTTTTATTTTAAGATTATTTTTTTTAACCAAGGAATTCTTGATTCTAAACTCTTCCATATTTGACACAGATATTTCACTATTTTTTGGCAAAATTTCAATCCAGCGGGATTTAATCAAGCCTACCGTTTCTCCTCTGGGCCGAGATAAAGACTGTTTTGATGAGCTGTGTACCTTTGGGCAGGTCGCTCAGTGTGCCCACACTTTTTCTCCTGATAGGAACATTCTATCTATAACTAATGGCTGTCAAGCATTTCGAGTTGTAAAATACAAAAACCTTTATTGCTACCACCAGCTCTATTGTCCAGGGACTGATTGTTGAGTTTGTAAAGGATCCAGCCTCCTGTCTCCTTTTTTGTGTTGTTTTCCCTGCTCCCCCCTGCTGCCTGCCCTTTGGCCATTTCACTGCTCATTAGCGCCTCTGCCAGATGGGGGGGCAGGCCCAGGAACAGGGGTCAACTCTGGTAAAAGGCTTGGTGGGAAGGAGGCTGAGAGTAATGGCATACATAAGGTTTTCAGATTATCTGTCGACTTGATACATCCAAGCCACCCCCAAACCCTGTCCTTAGGGGTAAATTCAGTGCAGCCATGACACTGAAATTTGTTTTTTAATTCATTATTTATTCATTCTTATAATCAATGTGATTTTAGAAGTAAGACATCTTTTTCAGGATGCTATAGGAAGCAAAGTCTCTTTTTTATATTTCCTTAGTATTAATGAGTGGCTGCAGATCAGGCTTGATTTAGCAAGGCTTTGACCTTGTTCAAAGCCAGAAGAATTGCACTGTCTGCTCTTCCATTAGACTCAGGTTGGGGAATGACAGTTCTTTAAATTCTGGCAAATGGAGATTGCCTTATGAAGCGGAAAGTGCCCTGTTGGGGTGTTAAAAGATCATAAAGCTCACCCTAGTTGTACGACCAAGGGAAGCCGTGTCATCACTTTGTGCTGTGGTTTCAATGCGTTAACCCAGAAAAGGCACTTCGAGTGTCTCTTTGAACATAATATTGTGCAGAAGGCTCAGCGTGTACGATGGACACTGTGGATACAGAAGAAACTTAAGCACTTTGGTTCACTTGTTTGTTTGCTTGTCTCTTGCTTGGCTGGACCATTTAAACCCTAGGGCTCCAATTCCGAGACCTTTGATTTTGTGATTTTCCATTTGTCTAAACATTTTGCTAAAGTCTTCTGGCAATATTATGGATCAAGCCCTGTGCTAGGTCCTGGGAATGTAGAGGCCAACAAAATAGGTGGAGGCTGCCTTTGAGGTGCTCACAACCAAACAGGAAACCTGATGCCAGCCTGTTAGATTAACTGCGCTGTGCTTCAGATGTTGGTGAGGGTAAATTAAATTCCGTTTCAAGTATTCTGAGCTCTTTAGAATTTGAGTCCTTCTACAGAAGTGATTATGTTGCTTTCCCAATCCTAGTAACTCTCTATATTATTATTTGAATTTAGCTGTATGTATAATTTATAAATTAGTTGTACTAGTGGGCCTAGAGTTATATCCTCTCATTATCACCATAGCAAATATCCAGGCTAATATCAGATATATACATGTTTGATTTATCAACATAGCTCAGTTTTATCCAGTTAAGGTAGACTTAAAAAGATAGTTATTAAATTATTAGATACAGGCTCCAAAAAGCGGAGGAGAAATGGAATCAGAACGACGAGGATAATTCTCTTGAGCCACCGTATCAGCACATGTTGATCTTGTTTCTTCTCTTTGCTCATGCTATGTGTGTCAAATAATTTAAAAATCACTAGGTGTTAAAACAACTTGATTGTATACTTTAATGTTTCTGAATCGTGCTACCATTTGTATTTAAAAATTAGCTCTGTGAGGTTAGAGAGCACATTGCATTTATCTTTTTTACCCTCAGCACCTAGGATATAGGAAGGAATTCAGCAAAGTGATTAAAAGTTCCGACTGCCTGGGTTCCCTTATCAGCTTATCAAGGCAAGTTGCTCGTTGTTACCAGCCCAGTCTCCCTGTGTGTAAAACAAAGGGTAATAATAGTTCTCATCTCATAGGATTATTTTGTAAGAATTAAGTGAGAAGCCATCAAAAATTTTTATTCATCGAGAGGCAAGCACTCAATAGATCATCGTCATTGATGTTAGTATAGTTTCAGACCCGTAGCTGGACTTAATAAATGTTTGGTGAATAGAATGACAGTATTTTATTAGTGTGTATAAAGCATGGCCTTTCAGTTTTTGTTTCCATTAGCGAATGTGGATTTGAATTGCATTCTTTGGCTTTTTTTTTTTTAATTGGATGATTTGTATTTTCAAAGAGGCCACACAAGGGTTAAAAGTACAACCTGTAGGCATCAAAGCAGTGTTTATAATAATTTTGAATTCCAGCCTATGCCTTTCCACTTAAGAAGTATGCTGTGAGCCACTATCACCCAGGCCCAATGCAGACTTTGAATGCCTTGCCCTATGTTAATGTTTCCATTCCCTCACTCCTGGAAATAGCATTCTGCTTTCCAAAATAGACTCTAGTGCTGTACCTTAGAAGAATTTTTGTCACAGCTTTGGATCATCAGAAACACAGAAGAGAGCTTTGTTGGCAAAACGTCACAGGATAATTTTGAAAGGTAGTTTCTCATTTTTTTGTATAAAAACTCATTTTAACTGCCTGTCTCCCATTTCCTTTAGTCCTAATTTTTAGTACTAACATGCAAATAAAGACAGAAGAAAATCCGTTAATAACTATTTGTTTCTTTGACTTCTTTCAAGGATATTCTGAAGCACTTAAAGTGACACATAGAGCCATGGGGTTTATAGCTAGGGACTCATTGGGGGAAAATCTAATACCCTAGGTTTACGTCATTATAGGAATAAGGACTTTACAGTCGGAATAACATAGGTAGCAATGTCACATCAGAGAAGTTTAAGCACTAACATTACCAATAAAGGAAGTGCAGGTCGGCCAAATTTCCAGACAATTCAAATATTTTCAGTCTTGAGGGAGCACCCTATTACAGGAAGCACCAAAGCCCAGGGAGGTGTGGAGGAACAGGGAATCATAAGATTATAGCTAATAATGTTCTATAAAATACCATTTGTTTTGCAGTCTTTTCTCATTCCCTGTTCCAAATGATTCTAATATCAGAGAAGACATCCATCACCCAGTTTGTGTCAGAAGCTGATCCCAGAGTCTAATTTCCTAATTACAGAATCTCAGTTTCAGCATTTTCTTTCCTGTCATTATTCTCTCAGACAACCCAAAAGTTCTTTAAATTCCCTAATGGATTTTGATGAAGGATTTGCAGGCCTGGGCCCCCTTCTCAGTTGGTAGATCTGGGGTGGAGCTGGAAAGTATGAACATGACCATCTCGGTGGTCTCCGATCCTCTCGGGAGACTGACATTTGGTGAGTAGTACTGTTCATGCCACTGAACTAACTGTCCATCCTATTACATTTTCATTCTTCTGTGCTCTTACTCAATTTTACATTTCTTTTCCGGGAATAAGTAATGTTTGATTTTTTTTACAGCCTTGGTTCTCCTTTCTTAACTTTGGAATGTATATTTCCCACATGTATTGGATGAAAATGAACTCATTCCCAATCTTATTCTCTTCCTTATAATTCTTTTCAGAGCAATGGTATAGAGTTTACTGACGTTCAGTTTAGATTTGCCATTTAGAGTGCTCATTTCCAGCCTATCAAACCAAAACAATGGCTTGTTAAACCTGTGTTTTTATTTCGTCATGCTCCTCCTCCAGTGGTGACCTACTTCTTTTGTGGACATTAAAATCGATCAGTGAATCAGCCAGGCTTAGGGTTTTGTGCATTGCTTTGCATGCTGTTTAGACAACTGATGAGCTACACAAAATTGTTTAAACTCTGTAATTTTATAAACAATAAAATGGTGACTTTGTCTAATACATAATCTGCTTTGCTGTTAAATCACTAATCTCAGTGGAGATCAATTGGGACCCTTTTTAGTAGTTATAGGAAGAAATTTTCTCTATTTTCTTACTTGCATTGTAGAAAACTTCTCAGGGTTTCCTTAGTATTCACAGGGAACTAATTCATGTCTTACTCATTGGCACCATATGGTTTCCTGCTGTGGTAAAGCGAGTGGGCTTACGTACATTATAGGATTAATAGGATACATGCATCCTGTTAATACATAGATTGTATAGTGTGAGAGGGTTTGGCTGTACATGGTCACGGTATGAAGAATTCCCTTGTGACTGACATTTGTTTTCTTGCTAAAAAAAGTTTTCTGCCCGAGATTATTAAAATGTGGTATGTATTCAGCACTACTATTTGCTGTTGGGTTTTTCTTTTCTTTTTTTTTTTTAAGATTTTTTGATGTGGACCTTTTTTTTAGCAATGCAGTTGGAAATTTAATTTTTTTAAATATCATTTCCAATATCACCAAAAATGAAATACTTGTGTATAAATTTAACAAAATATATACAAGGTCTGTACATATGTTGAAAACTACAAAACACCAATGAAAGAAATCAAAGAAGACCTAAATAAATACAGATATACATATTTAATGATTGGAAGATTCAATATTCTTAATGTGTCAATTCCTATCAAATAGATTTTTTTTAGCTTTATTTTTATTTATTTATTTTTTAACTACTTTATTGGAGTATAATTGTTTCACAATAGTGTGTTAGTTTCTGCTTTATAACAAAGTGAATCAGTTATACATATACATATGTTCCCATATCTCTTCCCTCTTGCGTCTCCCTCCCACCCTCCCTATCCCACCCCTCTAGGTGGTCACAAAGCACCGAGCTGATCTCCCTGTGCTATGCGGCTGCTTTCCCACTAGCTATCAGTTTTACATTTGGTAGTGTATATATATCCATGCCACTCTCTCACTTCGTCCCAGCTTACCCTTCCCCCTCCCCGTGTCCTCAGGTCCATTCTCTACGTGTCTGCGTCTTTATTCCTGTCCTGCCCCTAGGTTCTTCAGAACCTTTTTTTTTTGAGATTCCATATATATGTGTTAGCATACGGTATTTGTTTTTCTCTTTCTGACTTACTTCACTCTGTATGACAGACTCTAGGTCCATCCACCTCACTGCAAATAACTCAATTTTGTTTCTTTTTATGGCTAATATTCCATTGTATGCATATGTGCCACACCTTCTTTATCCATTCATCTGTCAATGGACACTTAGGTTGCTTCCATGCCTGGCTACTGTAAATAGAGCTGCAGTGAACATTGTGGAACATGACTCTTTTTGAATTACGGTTTTCTCAGGGTATATGCCCAGTAGTGGGATTGCTGGGTCATATGGTAGTTCTATGTTTAGTTTTTTAAGGCCCTTCCATACTGTTCTCTAGTGACTGTATCAGTTTACACTCCCACCAACAGTGCAAGAGGGTTCCCTTTTCTCCACACCCTCTCCAGCATTTATTGTTTGTAGATTTTTTGATGATGGCCATTCTGACCGGTGTGAGATGATATCTCATGGTAGTTTTGATTTGCATTTCTCTAATGATTAGTGATGTTGAGCATCCTTTCATGTGTTTGTTTGCAGTCTGTATATCTTCTTTGGAGAAATATCTATTGGGCCATTTTTTAAAGTCTTTCTTGAATTTGTTACAATATTGCTTCTGTTTTATGGTTTGGTTTTTTGGCCCCGAGGCATGTGGGATCTCAGCTCCCTGACCAGGGATCGAACCCATACCCCCTGCATTGCAAGGCGAAGTCTTAACCACTGGACTGGCCAGGGAAGTCCCTGCTGTTGTTTTAAGTAATATGTTATGATAAGATTTTAGACCCCCATGTGAGAAGCTGACATTTTATATCCATAAGGCAAACACAGCTTTTTGAATCTGTGTGAAAATTTAGGTGTCTCTATTTTGTGGTTTTATCTTTTTAGGAATTTTTTGAGTCCGAGAAAACGTTTAGACTGATTTACTTACAGTGTTGAAAGTCCCTTTGGGAGCAAATTTTTATATATGTGAAAAAGCCATCTAGAAAGGAGGCTTCATGAGTACCCTTGGTAATGGTGCAAGTTTAATCACTCTGCCTGTGACAGGAGGGTCTTAAGACATTCAACCTAAATTTCTCCTTATACGGTTTTCAGTTCATTTCCTCTTGTCTTGTTCTTAATGGTGATAGAGAACATCTGGTATGTCCCTTTTCAAAATAAACCTTCCTACTTGGGGTAGCAGAAAGTATACACATGTTGGGTCCTAGCAGATCTGGGTTTGACTCTGGGCCTTATCACTTACTAACCTTAGGCCATTGTTACCTCTCTGAGCTTAAATTTCTTCTTTTGTAAAATGAGGCTGATAATCTTTCCCTTGCAGTTTTAGCTAACGTGTCCCATTCCCGGTAAAGGCTCAAAGTATGGTATCTTGTATCATTATTGTTCAAACCTGTGAAAATTTATTGTCAGCTTTTCATTTTTCCATAATAACATTCCCAGATCTTTCTGACTAGGTTCTTTTTTTCCAACCCACTAATCATGGTTCTAAACGAGACTTCTGATGGTATGGTAGATGGAACACTATGTTTGCGATGAAAGGCCTCTCTGACTTGTTTTCTGACTTAATGAATTTCTAGCTATATGACCTTGGACAAGTCACTTACATCCTTGAGCCTGTTTGCTCATAGGTAAGATGGGGATCATAATTATCATATCTTCTGTGCCTTCCTCTCTGAGTTGGACTGAGGATAACATAAAGAAGTAATTTATAAGTCACAAAGCACCACACAATCTTAAAGTGATAATAGTAAGGGTAATCAGCAATTAAAATTTAATACTTTACAATAGGGTGAATGAAATTGGTCTTGTCATTTATGTAACTTGAAAAAGGTAGGTCACTCTCCTCAGCCTCACCCTTATCCTACACAGCAGTTACAGGGCATTTACTCTTTTTTCATTTCCACTTTCATCAGCTCTTATGGTTGGAAGGCTAAAACTGACAACTTTCAGATGTATGACAGACACAGATGAAAACAGTTCCAGCATTACAGGGATTGAGTTTGTGTGCAGAGAGGCTGAATCAGTAAGCAGAGTTAGGTGAGTAAAGAGAGGGCCAGGTGGTCTAAGTGGGAATAAAGAGGTGATGTGACCCAGGAGGGGTAAATGAGCAGCAGAGATCTCTCCAGTGATGGACATTAAAGGAGAGGGCTGTTAGACCTAAGATAGTCACTGCCAAGTTCCAAACAAAAGAATGGCATATGGTCAAGCACATCTGAATAGGGAGAGAACTTTGACTGGGATTTTGGGGATTGCTTGGAGTGGAAGTGACCTCGGAGAGTACAGCGATCCCAGACAGTAGAGGACATAGCAATGTTGAAATGAAGATTTACATGTTCTGTTAGTTTTTTAAATCTCTTGAATCTACAGTTAGGGGTTGCAGACACAAGAAGCCTTCCTCCATACTTGGATTCATCTTTTTGTTTTGTTGCCTCAATTTAGTTTGGTTTCAAGTTTAATTATGGGGCTGAAAGTACTTAAGTTTGGGTAGTAGAGAGTGGAATTTGGTTAAATATCCTGTTGATTACTTGACATGTTTCTATATTCTAATAAAACTAGCCATAGTGATCCAGCTGTCCACTTAGGATTTGTGGATGCTGCCCTCCTGGAGCCCTTCCCTCCATGGCTGTCTGTGACCTTAGCCATTGAATCATGTAATCGTTTTTGGCCTCCGAAGTCAGTGCTTCTGACTAGGCAGAGTGGTGGTGTGATGTCATGTCTGGGGTGTGAGCCTGTACCCTCACCACACATGGGTTCCACCCTTCCTGGTCTCGGCAGCTCAATACACAGTGCTTGGCTCATCTTGAGCGCTCAATAAATTTAGTTACTTTTCCTGTCTCTCTCTGGATCTCAAATAGGAATATCCAAATTTGAGAACCCACCATAGCATTCGACTCTCCATCTAATATCCATAAGAGAAAGCTGAGGCAGATGTGTGGGAATGTAGTTCTAGACCCTTTCGTGAGTCTAGGAAAGATGATTGCCCTGGTTTACAGCGAGGCTTCCCGTGTTCGTGAATCATAAAAAGACCTCTTCCAGGTTGACTTAACGCAAAATTGATAAGCTATGCATAATATTGTGCCATCTGAAAGTATTTGGTGTGAAAAATAGCTGATGGGGGTACAGATTTTGAGATACTTGGTGTTCTACCAACATTGTCAGGATTTCTATTGACCTCCCTCTGCCCCCCCAAAAAAGGTCAGAAGGAAGGCCCTCCACATTGTTTCCAAATTTCTAAGTAGGAAAAACTTCGAACTAGAAAGGGAGCTTTTGATAGCCTTACACATTTATATATTTTTTTTAAATAAAAAATCTCTTTCTTGCGCTTTCTCTGGTAGAGAGAAAAATTAGACCCCTTTTCGTCTTCTTTCCTCCTTTACCTCAAACTCCAGAAAATATATCCTTCTTTTCCTTTTTAATTTAATTTTTATTTTCAGATTCACACGCACTTATAAGAAATTCTACAGAAAATCCCTTTCACGCTTTGCCCAGTTTCTCCTAAGTGGTGGCATTTTGTGAAACTGTAGTACAGTATCTCAACTAGGATATTGTATGAGTACAGTCCACCCATCATATTCAATTTCCCCACTTCTATGTGTACACATTTGTGTGTGTATGTGTGTATTTTAAGCTCTGTACAATTTTACCACCTGTGTAGATTCATGTATCCACCACCAGAGGTATTCTTTCTGAAGACTGTAGGTTGCTTGAGAGTTGTCAGCACATCCCGTGATGACAGACATTAAGATGTGTCTTCTCTTCTAAATACACAGGGACTTTGTGTGGCTGTAGGGAGGTGGAGAGTGGAAATCTGGCCCGTGGCTCCTGTCTGTGGCTGTGCAGTCACTCTTTCACGTTCCTTCATTAGAAAGGGCTGGCTGGCCCAGGCAGCATCATAGGTGGGCTAGGCACACAGCTAACCACTTGCCTGGAGGAGCTTATGCTTTTGTACTGTGTTAAGAGTTCTGCCAGTTTCAGAGGCCAGGAAGCAAAGAGTTGGCCTAGGAGTGTAACACACCTGCTTTTCCCGAGGCCACATGCAACAGGCTGATTTGAGTACCTGTTTGCCCTCTTTGGGATATATTGAAACGTGTCTCCAGAGACCCGAGGTTGTGGATAAATGCTTTTCTCCCCGCCTAGAAATTTGTTTCACACAGATTTTAAATGTCCATGAGGACAGATATTCATTGGGGGAACTGTCCTGTTAATTTTACTTTGGCTATCTGGCTCAGACTCTAGAATGAACTATAGTAAAATCCTGTTATCTTGAGACCTTTAGGAATATCCACGTTTGAGAATGCCACAATAGCATTACATTCCCTAATTTTAAAAAAGATTGCAACCATCTGTCACACACACACACACACACACACACACACACACACACAGAACAAAGCTATACTGAGATGCAAACACTAGGCAGATGGCCAGGCTGCCTCACCAGCTAAGTATCCTGTACTCCAGTCTGAGAAAAAACTGGATTTGCAAAGAGCTCCAACTGTGAATATTAAAACTGAGAATGACAAAGGCCTGTCGTGCTCTGCTAGTCACTCCTGGAATCTGAGTGTTTGATCAGATGGCCAAAATTTATGATCATGATGATGGTGGCGATGACGATGATGTTTGGGCATGATAACCAATGAGCAAAAAGCTGTAAATTTGATCACTGTGGCAACCATTTGGAGGATAAATTTACTATATTTGTTGCCACCGTCCTATTGGATCCTAAACCCCAGCTATGTCACGGCATATAAAGTGCTTCTTTTCCTCTTTGGATGAACACTTTTCCTATTGGCAAAATAAAATTTAAAAAATCATGATTTGCAAGTGACATCCTTTGTTTTTGGTGGTAACAATGATCTTATCTAAACAAAAGCTTACTTTTGAATCATTTTGAAAATCTTGAAAGGGCAGAAAAAACTATATATCAAAAGAAAGCATTATAAAAGAATATCAGGTCAGGCTGCAGTTACTTCCATAGCAAACTTTGGGCCTGACTTGATCCAAATAAATGTGGTCAAATTGCTGGTGTGACCGTGGAAGTGGCAAATGGGAGCCTGCGGTTCTGATTCCTGTGTCCTGTTGTCTGTCACTGAGCCCTTTTCGAAGCAATGCCAGAAGAGTGATTTCTGTAAGTATGAAAATGTTCGTCTGTTTGGTGCTTGATCTGCCCATCAGTAACCCTAGACTTAGTTTAGAGATTAAGTAGTTGAATTTTCTCGTATTCTGCAGGTGACAAAATGAAAGCTAAGAACAGTTAAGTGTCCAGCTCGGGGTCAGACAACCTCATTAGCTGGGACAAGAATCAGGTTTCCTGACTCCTAGTCCATTGCTTTTTCATTGTAGGGGGGCGCTTCCTGTCACCCCACCAGTCTTTTCTTGGTTTTCCATTTGTAATGTTGACGGTTCTTCTGACGCACCTCTTCCTTCAGGTCCTGTATTCGTTTCCTAGGGCTGCCGTAACAAAGTACCATGAACTTGGGTGCCTTAACACATCACAAATTTATTCTGTACTGGTTCTGGAAACCAAAAGTTTAAAATCAGGGTGTCAGTAGAGCCATGCTGTCTCTGAAGGCTCTAGGGGTGAGTCTGTTCCATGCTTTTTCCTTGGCTTCTGGTGTGGCTGGTAACCCTTGATGTTCCTTGGCTTTTAGCTGCATGGCTGCAATCTCTCCCTCTGTTGTAAGATGATATTCTTACTGTGTGTCCGCATGTCTCTTCTCCTCTTAAAAGGACACCAGTCATGTTTGATTGAGACCCACCCTAACGACCTCAGCTTCACCTGATCACATCTGCAAGGACCCTATTTCCACATAAGGTCACATTCATAGGTGCACAAGGGGTTAGGGCTCCAACATCTTCGGGGGGGAACACAGTTCATAACAGGTCTCGTTAGCTTCCAGATCATATTTAGAACCAGGCAGGTATTTGTAACACCCAATGAGAACTTGCAGTGAGTTTCATTAAGTGTAAAGCATCATATCCAACATTTGTAGTTTGTTACAGTAACACACTGAAAAAATTTATAGACTGTTTTGGGTGTGATTTTTGGATTGATTCCCTGCTTTGAAACCATTTGTTGGGTCCTGTTTATTTAAAAGAGGGAATGAATAGACCTGAAAACACCTAATTTTCATTTGCCTTTTAGCCTGGAAGCCAGTAAAAATTTTTTTAGAGAACTGAAAACTATGTTGCAGAATATTAGCACTATATTTGTGTATTATTTCGATCTTATCTTCAGTTATTAGATGCTTATTTGCATGTGCTAAAGGCTCCAGCTAAGATAAAAAATCAAAATTAAAAAAAATTGTTTCACGGTAGCAAAGTCTGGAACAAAATGTTTGCTGGATAATATTTCATGGTGTGTGTACAATTTTTAAGTAAAAATTAAAAAGAAAGAAATCCTACACGCAGTCAGCACCCTCAACTGTATGCATTCCCCTAAACTTTCCTAGTTGAATACAGTCATTTGTGTTCCTAAACATTCTTCCTGACCTCATTCTCTTTAGCATTATTTGATCAATTTGGGAGGAAATGTCCATATAACCATAACTTGTACCTTTTTTAAAAATATTTTTTTAAATCAAGTAATGGGAGTGGATGCCGTGTCTTTTATTAAATTTTATATATGTGATTCTAAATCTCCCTTTAAATTAATATCTTTTAGCTTCGAATCTACTTCTTCCCATAAGGCTAGTCCCCATTTCCTATAATCTTACAGATCTAGGAGAACAACATTTTCCCTTCTGTCGTTTTGATAATTATGTCTTCTGTGCTCAGTGGTGACCTATTAACTAACATGAATACCGTGGGCTTGCAAAATAGCCTCAAATTTCCATATATTAGAACTGTGAGAATTTTCTATAATGGTGCTTTAGCAATAATGGTGGAGGTGCAGGCATTTCCTGAGGATTAATGACCAGCTGGGAGGAACCAGTGGCCCTTGGCTCTGCCTCCCAGCCAGCCATTAATTCCAAGGAAATGTCTTTTGCTGAGGTCAGTTATTGCTATTACAAGCTTAAAATGGAAAAACATGATAGGCGTATGAGTTATTTTTATGGGTTGATGCAGTTTCCAATGGTATGTACTAATTCGAGAAAATGAATGTGTATACATACAATAGTAAGTCAGATTGTTTGAATCATCTCTCAGTATTCCATATGTTTTATAACTGACTTTACAGTTCCCTACCTTTCCCACTCAAAAAAAAAAATTGATTCAGTAATTTCTACATTGGTTCAAGGCTTAAAAGTGTTGTATTCACTGACATATTTAGAAACACCAGTTTCTGTTATCAATTTCAAATAATATTCAGGTTTCACATATGGGCTGAAAGGAAAGAAGTTTATTCTCCATTTTTGTGATAATACTTCTTTTAGAATAAAACTGCAAGAAAAGTTTTTAAACCATGTAATAATTTACTGTGCTTCTTTGAGCTTTTTCTGTCATTTGTATAAGAGGCAGCCTTATATTTATACTTTTACATAGTGAATCTACGAGAGAGCAATGCACAACTTAGTTTTTCAGGATTGCAGGTTTTTTTTTTTAATGTATATTAAATACTGCAATCATGGGAAAACCTTTAACACAAAACACACACGAAAAACTCTTAAAAATGAAGCCAAAGTGTCAAAATGTTGCTCACCGTGCTCCTTTCTGATTCTTTTAAAAAGGCGGCACAATACCTGGCCGGTATTGTTATTTTTATCTCAATTATTAACAAATCTAACCTAGAAATATCCTGAAAAGTCATAATCGGGAAAACCTGGACAATCCTGGAATATTGTCGTCCTTGCCCTGATGGAGAAGTGTGGACAGCATCACCCAGGCATGATGCCTGTGCGCCAGTTTTATCTGTCTCACCAGTTAGTGACTCTCCACGTTTATCAAGCTTCAGATATAGGCCAGGCTCGGTGGGGCATCTGAAAAGTTGCAGAACATACAGATCTGCACTAAAAGCAATAGGAAGCAAGCTGAGAAATCTTGTCCTGTTTGGCTCTTAAGTTCCTGTCCCACTTCTTCTCTTCTTTACCAAATTTGCTTACAGCCTTCAAGTAGTTGTTCACGTTGGTGAACTCATTTGCAATCAAACTTTCTTGAACCTTCTTTGTCAAATGTCTTCAAGTGTCCCCATTCTGCTTCTCTCCATCTCCTCGGCTTTTGACATCCATGAAAAGTTTAGATGCCACTTTGCTTCTCAGACCTACCCCTCTGCTTTCTTTCACTTTTGCTGAAGGTGCTAGGATTCTCCCAGTTCTTCTGGAGTAGCGCTGCCCAACAGAACTCGCTGTAGTGATGGAAGTGTATTTGTGCCATCCAATACGGTAGCCAGTAGCCACATGTGGCTACTTGGACACTTGCGGTGTGGCTCATGCGTTTGAAGAACTGAATATTTGGCTTTATTTCATTATAACGAATTAAAGTTTAAATAGCTACACATGGCTGGTAGCTACTGTATTGGGCAGCACAGTCACCTCGGGTCCATTATGTCTTTGCCTTGCCTCCATATCTGTCCTTTTTACCTTCATGGTACCTTGTATCAATTCTATTCTAACTGCCTGTTTCCCCTGGAGGAGACCTTAATTCCCTTCAACTCAAATTTTGCCATATTCTGCCTTTGGTCTCTTGCCTAGCTCGATATGACAAAAAATCAAGTAGCTATTCTATGCAAGCCACTGTGCTTGGACCTGAAGAAGTAGAGAGATCAAGAAAACATAGTCCGTTCCATTTCCTCAAAGGGCTTACAGGGTAAAAAGAACCAGGGTTTTCCATGTGACAGTGAACAGACAATTTATGATTTAGCATTAACCCTGAGTAAGCCATCTGTGGATTTTCTTTAGTTTATGTCTTTGAGCTGGGAGGTATTGCAAAAAAGTGTGATTTTATTTCTAAAAAGGTTAACTTTCAAACCATTTTTAAATGAGGTACTTTGTAAAGTATAACACTATTATCTCTATTTATTTATTTATTTATATTTATTTATTTTTGGCTGCGTTGGGTCTTCGTTGCTGCACGCGGGCTTTCTCTAGTTGTGGCGAGTGGGGGCTGCTCGTCATTGCAGTGCGTGGGCTTCTCATTGCAGTGGCTTCTCTTATTGTGGAACATGGGCTCTAGGTGCGTGGGCTTCAGTAGTTGTGGCATGTGGGCTCAGTAGTTGTGGCTCGTGGGCTCTAGAGCACAGACTCAGTAGTTGTGGCACATGGGCTTAGTTGCTCTGCGGCATGTGGGATCTTCCCAGGCCAGGGCACAAACCTGTGTCCCCTGCATTGGCAGGCGGATTCTTAACCATTGAGCCACCAATACCACGCTATTGGTGGGAATGCCAGTTGGTAACAGCCACTATGGAGCACAGAATGGAGGTTACCAGGGGTAAGGGGAGGTGGAAGGGATAAATTGGAAATTATGATTGACATATGCATACTACTATATATAGAAGAGATAACAAATAAGGGCCTACTGTATAGCACAGGGAACTCTATTCAATACTCTGTAATGACCTGTATGGGAAAGGAATCCAAAAGGGATTGGGTACATGTATAACTGATTAACTCTGCTGTGCAGCAGAAAGTAACACAACATTGTAAATCAACCATACTCCAAAAAAATTGAAATTGAAATGAAATGAAATAAAATAGAGCTACCAGATGATCCAGCAAGTTCACTCCTGTGAGCATATCTAGAGGAAAGCATAAATCGAAAAGACACATCTTCCCCAATGTTCACTGCAGCACTATTTACAATAGCGAAGACATGGAAGCAATGAAAATGTCCATCAACATATGAATAGGTAAAGGATATGTGGTACATATATATAATGGAACATGACTCAGCCATAAAATGGAAGAAAATAATGCCATTTGCAGTAACATGGATGGACCCAGAGATGATCATACCAAGTGAAGCAAGTCAGACATAGCAAGACAAACACCGTATGACACCACCTATAGGTGGAACCCAAAAACTGTTGCAAATGAACTAACTTACAAAACAGAGACAGACTCACAGACTTGGAAAACAAACTTACGGTTACCAAAGGGGAAAGGTGGGGGGAAGGGATAAATCAGGAACTTGGGGTAAACATATGAATAGTGCTATATATAACATAGATAAGCAACAAGGACCTACTGTATAGCACAGGGGACTCTACTCAATATTCTGGGAATACCTTTATCAGAAAAGGATCTGAAAAAGAATGGATATATGCATATGTGTAACTGAATCACTTGCTGTGCATCTGAAACTAACACAACCTTGTAAATCAACTATACTCCAATAAAATTTAAATTAAAAAATAAAGAAAATCACCTGTATTTCAAAAGAAAAAAAGAATCCCATATATTTTTATAGCTTGGTAGCTTACTTTTTTAGTGCTCAATATTATTCCATTCCCAGAATATATTAGTACTATATTGTTTCATTCACCTGTTGGAGGACACCTTAGTTTCATTCACATTTTGGCAATATTGAATAAGGTGCTATAAATATCCATATGCAGGTTTTTGTCTGAACGTATGTTTTAAACTACTTTCAGTATATATCCATGAGAACACTTGCTGGATTGTACGGTAAGGGAGTGTTCAATATTAGAGCAAGTGTCAATCAGACTACCAAAGTAGCTGTAATTATTTTTCATTTCCACCAATAACAAATGGGATTTCCTATTGTTCCACATCCCCTACAGAATTTGTTCCTGTCATTGTTCACATTTCGGCCATTCTAAGTGTTACATAGCGGTATGTAATTGTATTTTTAATTTGCTTTTTCATGGCAGCATGTAATCTGGATTATTCTTCTGTATACTTATATGCAAAATGTCTATTTTCTTTGGTGAGGTGTCCATAACGTATATTGGTCCACATTTTATTTAGGCTGCTTTCATTTTTTTCTACCCAATCTGTATTTATTTTATTTATTTTTGTGCCTTACTGCATTAGCAAGGACTTGGAGTAAAATATGGAGAAGGAGTCATGAAAGGGGACATCCTTGCTTTTACCTGAACTTAGTGGAAAAGCTTCATGTTTTTTACCATTAATCATGATGTAAGATAAAAGTTTCTTGTAGATTTTTGTTATCCACTTGAGAAAGCCTCAGTCTGTTTCTTTAACTGAGAGTTTTTATGAAGAATGGTTGTTAGATTTTTTTCAAAGGTCTTGTGAATCTATTGATATGCTAATGATTGTCTTCTTTAGGGTGTTGATATGATGGATATAATGTTTGATTTTAGAATGTCGAACCAGCCTTGCATACCTGGGATTATTCCCTCTCATTCATGATATAAAATTCTCTCAAAATATCGTTGGATTCGATTTGTTAATATTTTGTTGAGGATTTTTGCATTGATGTTCCTGAGAGATATTGGTCAGTTTTCTTTACTATTCATATGTTCCTCTGAGTTTGGATGTTGTGGTTTTGGTGTCGGACGTTCATTCGGGGAAATTCTCAGTCATCTTTTTAAAATATTTTCCGTTTTTTGTTATCTTTATTCTCCTCTTGCTATACCCATTACGTATACGTCATAGCATTTTTCATTGTTCCACAATTACTGATTACTCTGTTCTGTTGATTTTGTTCCTGCCCATTTTCTCTTTTCTTTTGAGATTTGAAGGTTTCTCCTGATACGTCTTCAAGCTCACAGATACTTCTCCTCAGCCCAGCTCTTTACTGCAGCTGACTTAGTGTCTGGTGAGGGACCAATTTCTCGTTCATAATGTGGGTCTTCTGGCTCTTTTTTTTTTTTTTTAAGACTCCGCATATAAGCAACATCACACGATATCTGTCCCCCTATGTCTGACCCACCTCACTTAGCACGACAATCTCCAGGTCCATCCGTGTTGTCGCAAAACCCCTAATTGTTAAGGATAACTCTCAGTTTTTTCCAGTGTCATCAGCTATTCTTTCTGGCAGACGTGTGAGAACACTTTTTAAGCAGGGATATTGAGACCAAGGCTCCTGACCTATTCTGTTTAATGAAGTCATATCTCTCACGGCATCTCATTATCACCAAAACAACCAGGAAGTTCAAATGAAAATGACAGGTATTATCAAGTTTGACAAGAATGTGTATAATCCTTGAATCTCATTCACTGCTGTTGAGGATGAAAATCCATACAAATGTTTTGAAAATATTTAGAAGTACGTGGCTGTAAGTCGGAGGCCTCAGTTCCTTGCCACATGGATCTCTCCTTAGGGCTGCTTGAGTGTCTTCAGGACACGGCAGCAGGCTTACCCCAGGATGAGTGATCTGGCACAAGGTGGCCATCCCTGGTTTCACATCAACATGATCTCAGGCACAAACCTCCTTGTTTTTCCATTTTGTCTTTAAGTTACTTGTTGAAACAGCTAGCCCGCGGTCCCAAGGACTGTCGTGGCCTTGGCTGCTGGGGCCCCTCCAGAGCCGGCAACCTCAGTGAGGCCGCCCTCCCCTTGGGCTCAGGGGCAGTGCAGTGACGGCTGAGGGAAGAGACCCCGAGCCAGGAGTTCCAGCTCTACGGAAATGCAGGCTCCATTCTGGGCACAGAGGGAAACACTATTATCTCTTAAAATGCCACATTAGTGCCTCATAAGTAAAATGATTATATATCACGTTTATTTCAGTACAGTTGCAGTTTACGCCTGTTGTTCCAGTGTAACTACCAAGAGCACCCCTGCCAGTCCCCAGAGTGTCCAGCTTGGGAGGGTAAATCCTATAATCCCCCTACCTACAGTCTGCCTAAATTTTCCACACACAGACACATGCACACACACACACACGCACATGCACACACACACACACCCCTTGTACCCGCCCTAATCTTGTTGCATTTGTGTTCTTAGGTTACTTCCAGATTATTCTTTCAGGTCATTTCTGTATCAGGTCATTCCTCTGTTCGGAGACTGCCAATAGCTCCTAATTAGTGACTGAATCAATTATAAATTTTTCAGGTCTCATAAATAGAACTGTTGAGCTCTCTGTTTACCATTTTCCTCACATACCTGTAGCCAAGTGAATAAGCTTCCTATTCCACGAATAAGACAGACACATTCTCACCTTCACTTTGACTGGAATCTCTTTCTCCCACACCCAACTGCTGAAAATCTTCTCCAGTCTTCCACGTCCGGTCTAGACATCACTCTTTTATGAAGTAGCTCCTGACTCTCCTGGTCAGAAGAGGGCTGTCTCACCCCTGAATATGAACATACATTGTTAGTGCCTTGCTTAGCATGATCCATTTTCTCTTGTACTGAGACTTTTTGAACAAATCCCATCTTTGTTTACCAGTTTTGTAAACTCCGTGAGAAGAGGTACCCTATGTTTCGCATTTTCTTCAAAACCTAGGACAGTGGTATACAGTAGTTGCTTAATACACGTTTGTGGAATGAAATTTAACAAGCACATGGCTAGGCTACTTAGGTCATTCCCACGAGATGATTTCTTAAAACTGTGTAATTGGAAGCTTTTTTTTTTTTTTAAGTATTTCCACAGTATTATGTCATTAATTACAGCACCCTGAGGAATTACTGCTGCTGTTAATCTCTTGGATGCAATACTAAGAGACATAAATATAAGTGACATTAGCTCCACTACCGCGTTCAGTGAGATTACAAAATAGAAAGTGGACTTAGAAGCAGCTATTGGAAAAATACCTGAAAAGATAACAAAATGCAGACAGTCTTGCTAAGTTTAGTTCGGGGCCTCAATCTAAGATGAAGCTGCCCGACAGGATTGATAACATGGTGGCATGCTCTTCTGCACTGTTGGAAAGAGTTGCGTCTATTTGGGAGAGTTTTCCTCCAAATAAAAACAAACAAACGAAAAGTGTCTGTGATTGATTTTTTTAACAAGAATATTTAAAGAAATAACACTTGTTGATTGGGATGGACAAAACAGAGTTCCATGTGGCAAAACTTATATGTGAATGTTTATTATTTTTAATCCTCATTCTCTATATATGATACACTGAATTCAGAAAAAAATTTATTTTTTAAATTTTTTTAGGTATAGTTGACATAAAACATATTATGTTTATATTATATATATATATTATATATTAGGTTTATATTATGTTTCAGGTGTACAACATAATGATTCAGTATTTATGTGTATTGCAAAATGATCACCATAATAAATCTAGCTAATATCTATCACCCCCCGTAGTTACAGATTTTTTTTCCTTGTCACGAGAACTTTTAAGGCTTACTTTCTTTGCGACTTTCAAGTATGCAATACAGTGTCATTAACTATAGTCGCTGTGCTGTACAGTACCTTCTCATGACTTATTTATCTTATAACTGGAAGTTCGTACCTTTTGACTTCCTTCTAGATATTCCGTATATTTAATTTAAACACCTTATATGTCCATGGTAAACAAAATGATAAAATCGTAAGAGTAAATTCAGTAAAGAAATATTGCAACTATTTTCTGAATAGACAATTCTTTAAAATTTAATACGTTGACATATTTTTTTAAATCGATTTATGCATGGGCGTGTTCCTAACTCCACAGTGAGACTTTAGATTTTAAAGGGTGGCAACAAAAGAATAAGCATTGGATATGTTTACTTTTTCTCAGGCTCTTACAACAAACTTACCAACACACACACACACACACACACACACACACACACCCTACACAACTTCAAACAACAGCAAATGGCTTTTTCTCTACCCACTTCCCTCCCTGCTTCCCACAATCAGTACTACCAACAGGCTTAAATATTTTAAGTACTTTCACATTTTTATATTACACGAGAGGTGAGGAAAAACTGTTTCTGAAAGTACCTTTAAAAATACTATGTTAGAACAGTTAATCTGCTGGGTGTACAAAATGGAAGGCAGTGGCTAGAAATCTCTTGTGCTCCAAATATTTAAAAAGTGGTAACTGTCAAGGACTAGAAGCACGAGTCATTTGGAGGGTGGCCATGCCCCCAGCTAAGAGAAAAAACCCAGGAAGGAGAAGAATGGGTTTAGAGTTCCAAGTAGAGATGAAATAATCATATCCTTAGTTATGTATGGATGACGTTTGGGAGAGGAAGCTGAGCTGCAGTTAAAGATACGAGGGCCATTCATGGTAGTAGTTGAAGCCATGACTGTGGATAAAGATCTCTAGAAAATGTGGAAAAAGAAAAGTGGTGCCAAAAAAAAAAAAAGAAAGAAAAGAAAAGTGATGCAGAAAGTGGAGAAGAAAGGGAATATGGGACCATTGCACACAAAGGAGATAAAATATGCTATCTGCTGCTAGCTATGGTAGGTGGACCAGTGGTTCCACCATACACAGGACCTCTATATGGCTCCCTGGCCCCTTCCTCACCCACGCTCAGTTCATGGTAATCGACTTCTCCACGAGCTCACTAGAATAAGCACAGCACAGACAGCAGTGAGCCCTACATCCTGACGTTGCAATCAGCACTCAAGGACAGCAGGGAGATGAGACCAAGGAGAATCCTTTTAGGGGCCAGATCATTAACTCCTGTCTGTGACATCACGTTTTCCATCTGGAAAAGTTAAAGTTTTCTTATGCACTTAGCTTTGCAGAATGGAGCATTTTTGTTGGTTTACTGAAGCTGTTTAGCAAAATGGGCACAAGTGCAAGTCCTGGCCCCAGCAGTTGACTGCACCGTCCTTTCTGAGGTATGATGTGAACAACTGTAAAGAAGAGTGAAATGTCCCTGGGCTGTTGATTAAACTGACAGCCTTGGCTTTAAGGATCATTAGATTTCAGAGACAAAAAAAAAAAACCCACCAAGATGATACCCTTTGCATGAATCAGATGATGCGGAACTGAGTTGTAATTTGGGACTCACTCACAAGCAAAAGTCTGAAAGGTTTTCACATGAATAGGACCATACGGGTCAGGGATGCTAGGGTCGGTGCCCACCGCAATCCCTCTGACCTGCTAGTGGACTTGCACTTTCATCCAAGATTGGCCGAGCAGTTTCAGTAATGCAACGAAAATGCTGTATTCTGTAAAGCTAATTGCAAAATTAACCTCTCCAGATGGAAAACGAGATACACAAATACACTGAAGGAAAAAAACGCACTGCTTCCCGCACCGCAGCTCTGCAGTCTTAGTTCCATGAGTCTTATGTATGTGCAGTAAACATTTATGATCACATTTAGGTCCAGGCAACATGCGGCAGCATTTTGTGCTAGTAGCTCCTGATGAGTACCTCGAATAGGAATCCTTTATATCTGAGGTGTCCATGGTAACTAAGTAGAGCCCATTTCCATTGTGCTTATTAGCTTCCAACCTGCTGGCCATGCTTTGACTCGATGGGCTCCAGGATTCCTAATTCCTATAACACCCCAGAGAGGTGGGTAAGTGCTTTTCAGAAAAGCAAACTTAAGCAAGGGATCTGAAGACATTTGAAGAATACCAGCCACATAGCAGCCAAGATGATAATTTTTGACTCCTGGGTTAACTTAATTGAATAGTGCTCTAAAGTCAAAAATTCCATAGCTAGCAACAAAAGTATGATTATTAGGAAGATAATAGCATTTTCTTGCACTCTTTGAAATCTTCTGTGATGTTACGGACTCCATCGATGGCTATTTTGTAGGTAGCTTGTGTTCACCTTGCACTTGGCAGAAATCACTAAATTTGCTATATTAATAGCAATGTTCATTTTTTTAAACACAGGGAAGTATTTAACATACTAGAAAAAAATGCTTTAAACTAAAGACATTAACGTTAATATTGTAATGTTCATATACAGTAAGTCCCCTACATACAAACAAGTTCTGTTCTGAGAGCGCGTTCATAAGTCCAATTTGTTCGTAAGTCCAACAAAGTTAGCCTAGGTACCCAACTAACGCAGTCGGCTATATACCGCTGATTTTACACTTGCTTCCGGACATCCTGGCTTTGAAATAAAGATACTGTCCTAGTGTACTCTATACAATACTGTACAGTAAAGTACACAAAAGCACAACCACTTGTAGAGGATGCACGCACGTGACAATGTACGCCAGACACGTGAACTAACTTACATGATGGGACATGCAAACGCATGTTCGCATCTCTGAAAGTCTGCAACTCAAAGGTTCGTATGTAGGGGACTTACTGTATCCTCTTTCTTCCCTAAGACACCCTACAAATGATTCTATGCTGTTTACATTTAACACACATAGTAGATTTTCCTTTCATTTGCATGTGCAATGGCCACTTGAGCACAGCATAAAATTTTCGGTGGCCTTATTTCTTATCTCACTTAACTGCGATTAGAAATAGTGGGATGTATTTTATTCATTTCAGGTCTTTGGCACATTAGTGTATTTTTGTTTGATTTCATGAGGGTGAACTTTTTATACTAAACATTTGCAAATAGAAATGAAAGCACTCTCTATTAATGAAATGCATATGTGCTTTTCATACACATAGAAAATAGTTATATTAAATTTAAATCTAAGTTAGTCCTCAGATTTTCTAAAGTTTTCCAGTTTGAATGGAAATACAATATGGAATTCACCGGAGTGACATGTTTCCATTTCTTCATTATCAAGTTGGGAAGACACTCGTTGTAAGCATCTGTGTCCACATGTATCTTTCACTAATATTCAAACTGTCATTATTGGCTAACATGGTGATGGAACAAATGTGCGAACCCTAGGGAATCACATAAAATATGTAATTCCTTTGGGTCTAAGGAGGGTGGGCCTCTATGTCGGAGAGAAAAAACATTCACAAACATAGGAGAAAGACTGGAAACTGAGAATCCTCCCTAAGGAGATGTGCTCGCTCACTTAGCTGACCTTTCCCACACCAGTGCTAATTCCAGGCGACGTGCCAGATATTGGAGATACACTAGCGAGCACTTCAAGGCCCCTGCTCTCATAGATCTTACCTTCTAAAGAGGGGCTATGAATAGTGGTCTAGCTACTCAAAAATAAAGGTGATCATTTCCAACACTGATGAGAGTTATGGGGAAAAGTGAACCAAGTTCACGTAATGGAAGGTACTGGAGTGAGGGAGGCTCCTTTAGATTGGGCTGTCTGGGTGGACGTTGTGGAGGAGGTGCTGTGTGAACTTAGAATCCCAAATGACAAGAAGCCAGCCTCGCAGCTGGTAGATCTGCTGGTCTGGCCGGCGTTAATGGCAGATGGGAGCGGGGAGTTAGACGGGGCTACCTGAGCATTCAACTTTGTTTATCTTCTCCTCTGGGTACTGAAGAATGCCACAGGCGGAACACCCAAGAATATGTCGCAGGTATCATAAGAGGCAGGAAAACAGTGAGAGGATTCATTATATCTATTCCACCTATGTGACTACTTGTAAGCTTCAAAGTGAAATAAATATTACCTCTCCCACCTTAGCCCACCTTTCATTTTTCAGCACAGATCTAAGAAAGCAGTCATTAATTAAAACAGTCGTTCTTCTTTTTAGCAGTGCTAACTCAGAAAAAAAAAATCGCTGGCACTTAGCTGAGATGCAGCCGACGTGTATCCACGCTGCTTAGCATGGTGCTCCCTTAACCCATCTGAGTCAAATTGTTCTTTCTGCTGCTGTTCCCCCTGTAGAAGTGAGAGACAGAAAGAGAGAGAGAGAGAGAAAGTGTGTGTGTAGGGATGGCGGAGGAGAAATCTGTTCCGGTTTTCTGGTTTCTAAACACTAAGAACATAGTAGAGGACGAAACGGAATTTGTGAGGAAAGAGGTAGAATGAGGTACAGGAGACTCCTTAGTTGGTGGGTTAAATTACTAGCTTGTATAACAGCAAAAAGTGTGGACACTGTGAGCTGAGGACCTGCCCTTGTTCTTAGCTGGTGCTGCTTATGTAGTTAATGGCACAAACTGTGTAGAAGCAACCACTGGTCCTGGTTTGATGATGAGGAGAGGTCTAGTCCCTGAAGCACTGGATTCTTTTCCACCTTCTTCCTCTGTTGAGAACATCTTTGGTTTTGGATACAAAGGTAACATGAAAACCCGGAGACCTTCTCAGGAAGGGGACCCTCTAGGAACTCAGTCTGTTATGGGGGGAGCCAGGACGCAGCGCACTTGGAATGATATCTGAGCAGGAAGCGTCGGAATTGGCTGGCCAGTCCTCCCTGAGTGAGTGTTTATTATGCTTAAGCTACAGAGCTAATTACTGTGAACGGACACAAAGGAAAGAGAAGACCAAAACCCTATCCTCATGATACTGACAAATCAGTTGGACTGAGCACACAGAAATCAACTAAAGAACACTTCTGCCAAGTTCCAATTGTGTAAAAGGGGAGGATATGAGTCTTGTGGGGAACACAGGGTTGAGGCGTGAGTGATTAGTCAGTAAGGCTGCCTGCTGGAGAAGAATTTTGGGTGGAGTTTTGGAGGGAGTGAGGAAAAGATTTGAGTCAGCATACATAAAGCTTGTCACCTGAACAAGACTGGAACCACCTGGAGGGTGAGGACGTGGTATCTCTTTCTTCTATGTTCCCTGAAGCCCCTTGTTACTCCTCAGCAGTGTTTACCAAGAGCTTGAATGAGGGACTGGAGTGCCATGTTGCTAAATTGATGAAGGATTGGCTTTCTCCTCTGCCACTGGTCACAGAAACAGACGTCACAGGCACCTGTAGGCCTGTCCCTTTTGTCTCCCTATGTCCACTCCCTGTTGAGCTCTTTCTCCCTCCAACATTGCTCACAAAAGAATCTCCGCGTCCAAGAAGGAACAAATATCCAGTAAACCTGCCGCTGGCCTTACTGAAAGGGAAGAATTCTGTTGAATGCCATTGGAAATGTAAGGATCTCTTGTGACAGTCAACTCTCAGGAGAAAACTAGTGGTTAAATTGCTAAGTTCTTTGAGTCTGAAGCTTTTTTCACTTGCAGTGCAGATAAGTGCCTGATTTTACAGTATCATGTTTCTGACTTCTTTGTGCTGGCTTCATTTTTCTTCAAAATGCCATTTTTATTTGTTCTTAGAGTTAAGAACATGTCAAAGAGCTTCTCTAGCGGTAGGTGGTTTTACAGAGCCCATGAAGAAAACTAAATTATCATCCTGGAAGAAGCAGTCCACTAGGATCAGGGAGGTGTCCGATTTCCAGCCTTGGCTGTGTCTGAACGTGAAACAGGAAAGGGAGAACTGAGGCAATGTCACATCATTTGGGCCCCAAACACCTTGAGTATGGAGAAAAATTGAAGCAAGAGTTTCTTTGCTGTTTTCTCCATGGTTCTTGTCTAATTCAGTCATCCAGCATCCAACCAGCATCTTAAATGATGGTTTATGGAACGGTGATATGGCAGAAAAACCCAGGTGGCACCATTCTTGTTCTCACCTAACTCTTTTACCTGAATCCTCATTAGAATCTATGGGAATGCTAGCATCAATTTTAATGTTATCAGCTAGGTGATTAGTGGGTTTTATTGCTTATTCTTGGTAAAATAATAGAATTGTGGCATAGAAATTAAAAAGTAAATCAAGAATTTGTGCCAAAACTCAGATTATAGTACTATCATTTTTAAAATGCTAATGCTGCCCCAAACCACCAACACATTGTGTACAAGTGAGTCTAATAGATTACTATTGATTGATTTCCCCTTAATCAATTAACTTCCTTAATCAAAGAGTCAGAAACCTTTGCAAAACATTCAGCTGATGAAATGGTTCGCTAAAATAAGTCTAGGAAACTGTTAGAAAACTGTTAACTTGTTTTCTAACAGTCCTACTCAATTCAACTCAATACCAAGTAGACTTTGATTCATTTTTGCGTAGGGTTCCCTGGGCCAGTTTAGTTTTGATATACATCGACTGGAGGAGGAACATGGTAGATCACAGAGCAACTCAAGAAAGATGACAGCAGTGACTAGAAAATGAAACACAATAGTTGTATTTCAGGGAGCTTACCAAGCAGGTGGTAGTTATCATAGCTCTTAAACTTCCATCTGATAGGTTGATGGATCCTCAAGTCTAATCTGACATCATGGTCCACACTCCGCTCTTGCTATCCGCTGAGGTCATCAGGGAGAAGTCAAAGAATGTACTGTCAATAGGGTGACTCCTCATGGATCATAGTAAACTACCCTCCATTGCACCACTCCCCTCCCCCAACACAAAATGGGCTAGAGAGTGCTGCTGTATTTCTGTATTTAAGAAAGAATTGTCAAACTCTATTTCGAAAAGATACATGCACCGCAGTGTTCATAGCAGCACTATTTTCAATGACTAAGACATGGAAGCAACCTAAATGTCCATCGACAGATGAATGGATAAAGAAGATGTGGCATATATATATGGAATGTTACTCAGCCATAAAAAAGAATGAAATAATGCCATTTGCAACAGCGTAGATGGACCTAGAGATTATCATATTAAGTGAAGTAAGTCAGATAAGGAAAGACAAATACCATATGATATCACTTATATGTGGAATCTAAAATATGATACAAAGGAACTTATTTACAAAACAGAAACACACTCACAGACACAGAAAACAAACTTATGGTTACCAAAGGGGAAAGGGGGTTGGGGAGGGATAAATTAGTAGGAGTTTGGGATTAGCAGATACAAACTACTAAATATAAAATAGATAAACAGCAAGGTCCTACTGTATAGCACAGGGAACTGTATTCAGTATCCCGTAATAAACCATAATGGAAAAGACTATGAAAAAGAATATATATAACATATATATATATACACACACACTAAATCATTTTGCTGTACACCAGAAACTACCAACATTGTAAATCAACTATACTTCAATTAAAAAAAAAAAAAAAAAGGAAAGCAAGAAAGGTCAAGAAATACAGTTCACATTTCATTCTGGTATATACTATTTTGAACATCTTTTCTCAATGGAGGTAACATAAATGGGGCATCTAAACAGTCCCACTTAATATTCATAATCAATACTTATTTAAATGCCTACCAAATACCAGGCATTATTCTAGAGACCTCAAAATAAACCTTCACAGGACACCTGATTGACGTATTTTATAAATGAAGAAACTGAGTTTCAGAAAATTTAAGTAATTTGTACGGATACACAGTTAGGGAGTAACAAAACCAAGTCTAGAATCCAGATATATCATACTCCCAAACCCATGATTTTTCAACACCATGTGGCCAAAACAATTAGAAAAATGTGGACATCTTACAATTTTCAGTCCTTCTCAGATTTAGCTTTAGGATTAAAAGCATTGGTTATGCTTTGCAAAAATGTAGTGCTCAATATTCCAATTATATTTAATAAACATTTATTGAGCACTTAATAGGTTTGTGAGTAAGAAAATAAAATATGGTTCTTAGCCTTTAGAACTTACAGCCTAAGGGTAGATATGCATACGCTTGGAACTTCTGTTTATTTGAAACCCCAGTTATGGGCCAGGAGCGATGCTAGGTGCATTATAAACATTATCTTGCTTTATTATTATATCTTGCTAAGAGCCTTATGAAGTAGATATTTTATAAATAGTTTTGCCAAGATGTAAATCATAAACAAAGATCAATGAGGCCTTTATTCCAACTAGGTAAAATAAGGAAGGTTTTTTGAAGATGAAAGGCACTTCAAGCTGAACCCTAAAGAATAAATGGGATTTTAATAGGATGGCTGGAAGATGAAGCTCCGTTCCTGGTGAGAGCCTTCCATGCTGTGTGAAAAGTAGGAACAAATCAAGGGAGGCAGGAAACTGTCGGGCGTGTTCAAGCGAGAGCAGATAGGTTGGGTTGGATAGTGTAAATTAGGGCCATAGCACGGGTAGGAGATGATGTGGGCAATAAGCCTAAACAATAAGTGATAATATAGGTCATGAAGGCCGTGTACCACGTGCCCGAGGAGATTGGGCATCATAGGAAATGGGAAACTGTTAAAGACTTCTGTGTAAGGGAATGATCAGATGTGAATTGATTCAGAAAAAAAGTAGGCTTACTCAGAAGCCTACATCATAGCCATAGATCATCTCATGACCAATGCATTAGAATTATTTGCTACAATCATTTTCTTTAAACCATCAGTTTTTAAAAGAGGTATTTATAATACAGGTAATTAGCATTTTATGAGATGATTTTTACAGTTTTCTAATGTCAGGAGCTGGTAGTCAGGTGCTTTGATTAACTTGAAAGTGAAAGGATTTACCTCCTTCTAGCCACCTGGTGTAAGTATTAGCGATCTCAGACCTCTCCGTTTAATTCTGTGAACTTGCATTGAAATTATTGTATCATTATTTCAATACATGAGTCTATTGTCTCTAATAGATGTAGACTTTGGAGGACTTGGACCCCGTTTTTGCCTTCAGTAATATCTCCCACAGCACTGGAGAAACCATTATCACTCAATGAATGCTTGTTGGATGAATGAAAAATTGAATGTATAGCCTAGGTTAACTGTAATTTGCATTCTTAGCATCAGGGTGATTAACCCAGGGCCACAGTGAGAAAGACTTTGGGACTTCTGAAGAACCAGATTTCTGTAAATTGTGAAATAGATCAATTCCATGGTCTCTACAGATCAGTGGGTTCCACACCCAGAAGTTCTAATTCACCAAGTCTAGGCTGATGGAAGTGGTTGACCTGGATGAGGGTTTTCTAGCACAGGAGTCAACATACGGTGAATTACAGTCCAAATCCAGCCCATCGCCTATTTTTGCATGACCTGCAGTCTAAGAATGGTTTGTATATTTTTAAATGGTTGAGAAAAGGAATAGTAATATGTTGGGATGTATGAAAATCAGGTGAGATGGAAATTTCAGTATCCAGAAAACAAGTTTTATTGGGACACAGCCACTCATATATTCACGTCCTGTGTCCTGCATATGGCGGCTTTCCCACTGCAGTGGCAGAGCTGAGTAGTTGCCACAGAGACCACCTGGTCCCCAAAGCCTAAAATATTTACTACCTGACCCTTCACAGAAAAAGTTTGCTGACCCCAGCTGGATTGTGTCTTTCTGGCCCTCTTTTTTTTTTTTTTTTTGCGGTACGCGGGCCTCTCACTGTTGTGGCCTCTCCCGTTGCGGAGCACAGGCTCCGGACACGCAGGTTCAGTGGCCATGGCTCATGGGCCCAGCCGCTCCACGGCACGTGGGATCCTCCCGGACCGGGGCACGAACCCGTGTCCCCTGCATCGGCAGCTGGACTCCCAACCACTGCGCCACCAGGGAAGCCCTTTCTGGCCCTCTTAACCCATTTATATGGATTTCTTACTTGCGGGTACAAATGGAAAATGAGTTGAAGTTCATTAGTAGAAGCAAGGAACCTTTAGCTTTGCCTTCAGATATTTCTTTTCCTCCTTCTCTTGAGAATCTTGAATGTTCTCCATATATCTAGATTCTCAAAGCTAAAGAATAATGGGGTAGAATATGTTTTATCCATTAGTACATCCCTTTACTATGGGGATCCTTAAAGTATGGTTTTCTCTTTAGGTTAGAGCGCTACATTCCTTTTCTAATCATACCCCATTTGTAGTTCATACTCAGGCTGTCAGCTTCACAGAACAATGCCAAATGAACTTCTTAACATCTCTTAAAAATCTCTTCCGGTTTGATTTCTGCCCGTGTCTTACCGGGGTAGTTTTCCTCAGAAAGGCTCAGGAATAGCGGAGTAACCTTGGATTATGAACAATATATTTAACCTCCCTCTTTGAGGTGTTACTGTCACAGTACCTACCAATGGCCGTCTGTGCTCTGCAGTTTTGTTTGTGCTTCTCAGCATCATAGCTGTCTGGGGTTTCAGGCCCTTAGGCTGAAACCATTCTGAAATATCAGGGAGACAACAGGATGCAAAGTGAAAAATATTCTCACTTCTTCACGACTATCCTTCACTCCTGAGGCAAATGTGACCCGGCTTCCACCCCCTTCATCCCACAGAAAGCGCTCCACGCCAGGTCACCGACAACCTCTTGACTGCCAAATCCCAGGGATGCATCTCAGTCCTCATCCTGATGTCTCTTCTGAAGGATCTGAACTTTGACCACTCTTCCTTATATCACACTCTCCCTCCTTGGATCCCAGAACAAAACCTGGGCCTGACGTTTCTTCTCTTATCTGAAAGCTCCTCGGCACAGGCAGGCGCTTCTCTTTCTACCTGCCCTTCTCACGTTGCTTGCTTGTCTCCAGGGGGATAAGCAAAGCCCACTATGTTTCATTCCGTGTGTCCATTCTGAGGAAACTCGTGACATCTATGTTTTGGTTATCACCTCCACGTCAAGGACTGTATTCCTAGCTTACGTGAGCGTGCCGTCACTCATCCGGTCACCCTGAACTCCCTTCTTCCTCCATTTCAACACTTACAGAGTCCTGTCATTTATTTACTGTGCCATATGGTTTGAGTTTGCTTTTCCGCCATTCCCACTGCTGCTTCCTTTGTACAGGCCCTTATCATCCCTCCCTTGAACTATTTGCACTCGTCTCCTGCTAGCTTCCTTGCTGTCTCTAGTCTTCTGTCTCCAGCCCACCCTCAATACTCCCACAAGTGCTATCTCCAAGACCAAACGCCTTCCATGGCTTCCATTCGCCCAAGGGAGAAAGTTTACATTTCTTAGCTTGATTCTCACATTAGGCCTAGTTTCTAATCCTGCCTCTTATCGTCCTCCAGTTGTAATCTTCCCTCCATTAGTACAGAAAGGCTAGTCTGTCCGAAACCTCTATTGGTTATTTCACTCCTCTGCTCTCATTGTTGTATTCTTTACCTTTGTCTCCACCTGGACAAATCTCAACACATCTCCCAAGCCCCAGTTCACATTTGGTTCTCCCCCTCCCAAAATTAGCACCCACTCCTCTTTTTTTAAAAAAATATTTATATATTTATTTTGGCTGTTCTGGGTCTTAGTTGTGGCACCGGGATCTTCGTTGCAGCATGTGGACTCTTAGTTGCGGCATGCATGTGGGATCTAGTTCCCCGACCAGGGATCAAACCCAGGCCCCCCGCATTGGTAGCATGGAGTTTCACCCACTGGACCACAAGGGAAGTCCCAGTACGCCCTCCTCTTTACCATGATAGGATTTTGCACACACCCTGAGGAGAGCACAGTTCACAGTGTACTGTAATTGTTTGTTTACATTTTTCACACAGTGGACTGTATCTCCTTCCTCATTGTATTTTCGGTCCATAGCACACTGCCTATCTCATAAAAAGCATCCAAGGAAAGAACGTGTCCAAGCTATATGTCCGTATCTACACCACGAGCTCTCAGGATGCATTTACCGGGCATGTTAGAAATGAATGGTGCTGTGAAAACCCAGGAGGGCAGTTATCGGCAAAAAAGGTTTATTTGCTTCTCTCAGTATTTTATTTGTGTTGAATTTAAGCTGAGTGTATGTGGCTATACATAGTCACTCTAGAAGTCAAGTGTGGGAAGATTAGTATTTATTTTAACAGAACAGGGTGGAAGAGAATAGGAGAGACTTCCAGTGTCATTATTAGTGAGTCATATACATTAGGGATAAAGTGTAACTTCCCATACTAATACAGAGAGAGCTTGGTAGAAAGTTAGGGTCTTATTAGTCATATAAAGTGTGTAATACATATTTGTGTAATATGAAATATATATGTACATATATATGTAAATATCACCATTATAACATTACTGAGTTACATTTTAGTATATTCATCCTCAGAAAATTATTGTAAGTCCAATAATAAAGACAGAGGACTTTATAGGGTTAACCCATGGGGTTTAACATGTAGTCCCTGCCTTATGGAACTCAAAAATCACATACATAAAAAGATAAGTAATAACATAAGATAGTTTGAGGTACGCCGATTAATGGCAAATAATAAGTGAGCTTCCATTTTGTATCTCTCTATACCTTACGATAGCTCTTTGCACACAGTGGGTGTTTAATAAGTACTTGCTGAGTGAATGAAGTGACAATGGGACAGAGGCAAATTTGTAATAATTTTTCAATTGTTCTTTCTTCACTGTGTGCATTTAACTGGAGTTGGGTCTTGGTCTGTGTTTATTGACACTAGGCGGATGTGGATAAGAGTATGAATTTATTCTTAATACTCTTCATAGATCTCAGATAAAACTTACTTTTATTTTGCAAATTGAAAATCAAAATTAATAAATATATAATGTGAATAATACGTGTATGTAAAACATATCAGTAATAAAGATATAAAAATGTATATAATTTAAAACTATGTAAAGTCTGCTACTTCCTTGAAGGCTTTGTCAGTCTTGCTGAGACACGTTGGGTGAAAGTGTAGATAAGTCTTTAACGACATGAGGCGAATATTCAGGAAATTTGAACTGCCGTCTTTTCAATGGGAGCAAATTGCTTTCAAACAACAAAGCCATAGGTTTCCAATAGGAGGGAAACCAACTGAAGATGTGGTTCTTTCTAGTAGTTGTTTTAGTCTTTTTCAGAAGGAGGTGTAGGGTGATTCCAGGTGCCTCGCCAGCTTCACTGGAGTGGAGTACAGGTAACCCATGTACGCTTGATCTTTGCCAATTTGTGAGATGTACCAGGCTGCCCAGATTTACCCATGGAACCTCCTTGAGGCTTAGCAAATATCTTTTTTTTACAAAAGGATGGATGATCATGTTCTAATTCATCTGTTCTTCTGTATCTATATATGAAGGTTAATATTTTCACAAGTATGCTTAAAAATATTAGAGACCATTTCAAATGGTCATCCCCGATGCCCTCTTCCTTGCCTTTTCCAGTTTGGAGCTCTGTTTTGGGAAAATAGTCACATTTTGAAGCAGGTGTAGCTCTTTCTACAAGTTTCTCCAGTGCCAGAAAATTGGAATCTCACAGATCTGTATGTACTCATTCTATCTTCTCTTTTCCCTTTATTCAACCAGAAAGAGGTTTTTTTCCCCAGTAATAGTCATGTAGAAGTTCCATGGAGTTTGATGCTATTGCCATGGTGAGTTTTATTTTTCAAAACCACACATGTGTAAAAATGAAACATCTATATTTAAAGAGTTAATGCAACAGGTAATTCTTCCAAAGTAACCCCAAATTGGATTTTCTCCATTCTTAGAAGGCAACTGACAGTGGCTCAGCCCATACTTTCTTTGGTTGTCTTACTGGCAATAATACCAGATGGACTTCATTTAATTGAGTAGCTGCGTTCTTGAATGAATAATTTATATTATTCCAAGTTGACCTATTTACATGCTCTAGAAGAACACGTCATTTATAACAACCTCAGTTTGTTATTTCAACCATCATACTGGATTGCAGAGAATTCTTTATTTAAATTTTCATATATTTTGTTTTTTTTAAAGACCAAGGCTTACATCAATCATAAGTCCTCTCTTTATGAGTTTGAACTACCAACGTGATAGAGGTTACTTTCCTTTTTTAAATTTGCTTTTCTTTTGAATTATTTTTACTATCGTTGAGAGAATGAGCAAGGTTAGTCAGTAGAGAATGAGCTCACCCTGGCCCCTCTAGCTATTTTGAAACGCTTTAATTTTTAAAAAGTGTTTGGATGGAAGCAATAGAACCGCATTCAACTAGGCTGCCCCTGGCTTCTGTTAGTGTGGGCATTGGTAAGTTTATTCTCTTTTGTTATTGCTTCTCATTTTTTCATAACACTGTTTCTTTAGAAATTCCTTCTTTTTCCCCTAAACTACTTGTTATATAAGAATGTAGCAGCTACCAATCAGTCTACATTTTAATACGTTTGTAAATGATTTACCTTAGCTGATCTGAACTCTTAAGTATGTACTTAAGACACTTTTTTTTCAAAAAAAAGAAGTTCTGTATTATGTTTTTCATAGAATGAATTCTAATTTCTGCAAAATTCATCAAACACTTGTATGTAAATATTTTCAGGAGTCTTTACACTGGGAGTTTACACTGTATACTCACTCCCAAATCATGGTGTCAAGTATAAATCAGTTAGGTATGTTGAAACAGTGACGGAAAATATTTTCTTTGGTTATTCTATATTGGCCAGTATGTTACTTTGCATAAGGCAATGTTAAATAGTCCCATTCCCTTCCTAATTTTGGTCTGTACACAACTATATGTCCAGTTTTTCTTTCAAGAAAGCCACATCCTAGGATCCCAGAAAGGGATGCTGGATGGGTAATTCTCAATTTCTCTTTGTGTCATTTACAAAGCAGGCAAAACAATTTCTGGCATCCGATTTTTGAAAACCATAAAATCATTTCACCACTGAAGCCCAAACTTTCTAAATCAAATTTTGACCGAAGAACAAATACTTCTGTCATTTATAAACCTTTAAAATTGGGGTTTCGTGTAGAACTTTCCAGACAGCCTTCAACAAAGCCACATCAACGCATGTCTCTAAAGCACATTAAATTATACAGTGCTCCCCATGTACGAACAGTATTTGCCACAGAAGGAAAAGAACTTCACCCTTGAGCAGGCCAGTTTGTTGGTGCAGGGGTGACAGGTGCACTCCAGTGAGCGCACTGGGAGAGGCTGGGTGTGGTGTGTGCCTGTTTGAGGGTGCAGGGAGCTGGCCCTCTGCACTCTGCTTGCAAGGCTCATTCTTTGCAGCTCTGGTTTGTGAAGTGATTTATGGGAGCTGCAGCCCAGGGGCCATACATCACCTTCCTGGTCGGCTTTGTTGACACCTTGTCACATTCTTGTGGGCTTGAGGAATTCATTGTTCTTATTTGAACTGATAAGAACCCAAAAAAAAGAAAACGGAAAAAAAAAAGTTTTCTCACTGAGACCTTGGGAAAGGCCGAGGGGGTGGAATGTTGACGTGGAGCACGGGGACTGTGCTTTCCCAAGCAATGCAGCCTTGCATCGCCACGTTCTCTGGTCCCAGGGAAGCCTCACCCTTAGGTGCGCAGCTCTAGTTGCCCCCTGGAAGTCGGTTTCTGGTTGTGAAGAGTTTCTTTTTGCTGGGATGGGACTGGAGAGGGGCTTTGGGAGGAGTAAATAAGGGGAGGGAGTTGTCCTTCAAGAAATGGGAGATAGATTGGCTGAGAGGAGCTGCCAGTGGAAGGTAAAATGACCCCGGGCACTGGGGGAATGTAAAACACACGGTGACTTTTGATGTGAGCCGGTCTCTTCGAAGTTCATCCTTTGTACAGCGTGCTTTTCGGGCAAGCTGCCATGCCGACCTCTCCCCTTTGATGTGTAGCGCCCCATGCCTCACTTAGTATTTTGGCAGCCTGCACGCACGGGCTGGCATCTGACCCCAGCACTTGAAGACAGCAGAACGTTTCAGAATAGAAACTCATGGAGCCACTGATGTATACACAGGGTATTACCTCCTGCTTCCAAAGAGCAAGTGAGTGATCTGCCTGCTGTTTTTTTTTTTTAAGATCTTTGCCGAATAATCTCTGTGATAGCTTTGCTTCAAAAAAATATATAATGGATTAAACTTCTTTTCATCTAAGAAAAGTAACAAGTCAGATCATATAGACCACCTCATGGGATCGTTAACGCTCATACTTCCTAAGTGAAAATAGATGTTTTCTTTGAGAGCAGCTTAGCACAGACATAGTCCATTCACTAATATCCTCCGTCATCAGCTTTTGCTGATTGGAAGGAGAAGAACCCATTCGCACCCCAGCCAAGGACTGGGTGTCCAGGGAGTTGTACATTTTTGTGTTATACTGTTAACAAGTTCACATGTCCTGTTGTAAATCACTTCACCTGGAAGCATCATTCACACATCCCCACTAGGAACCTCATTTTGAACTGGAGCCACAGCTTCTTAAAACGGCTCTCACGACCACGTTTCCTGTAGAATGCATGTGTACAAACTCCTTCCGGCACTTGATTTACCAAGCAGTGCTGCAAACAAGGAATGCTTGAAGAACTGCCAAGGTAGGTGGCCGGAGAATGGGATTCAAGAGTTGACATTGTGATAATACCGAAAGCAAATGAAAGTGACCTAATAAATGTATGATAACACAGTGATTGCACGATTAAAATAAGAGACCAGTTTTGGAAGGCATACACTTTTTTTGTGGCTCATCTATTTCACTCTAAAGTACTATTTTGACTAACGTTTAAGTGTGTAAATATATGCAGTGCTGTCACCATCGGCATCAAACCTCTACACACATCCAGCTCTGAAAATCTACAAGCCCAGTTCCCCCCATTCCTCACAACTCCGATGAGCTTGCCAGTTCTGCCTTTGCCTTCCTTTTAGCTTGGAAGCTACTCTGGTTTCCAGAATTAAGTTTATTGACAGTGTTTCACTGCTCCCTGCTGGAGAAGCCCAAAGCTAGGCCAGGCTTCTAGGGCTCCAATCACTTTCAAGGAATGCAGGTGAGATGGCTCAGCTGATAAACTCGCAGCCTCTGAAATTAAACTCAACACAAGACTTATTCATGCTTGTCATAGATCACAGTTGAAGAGGCGAGGCGTGCAGACTAGGGATGGGATTCTCAGAGAGGAGAATGGGTAAGATGAAAATAGATCACTGCCCACACTCTAGCTTCTTACCTCCAACTTCTTACCTATATAAAGCTATCGCATGTAGTGGTACACGGAAACTGTGCACTATTCTCAAGTTAACTCCCATCCTTCCGTTTTGACACACAGATATATACCTTGTTCTGTCATATATTACATCTGAGACGATTATCCCCCAGCGCCACTGCCCCCCACACAAAAAAATAAAGTTCTTTTGACCAAACTATATATTTCTTCTAAACTCCTTCTTTAGTGTGTACCTGACTGGAGAAAAGGGATCAAGAGTGTTTAACCAAATAAGCCAAGAGTGTGTTAGGACATTTTTTCTAAAACTTTTCTAGGCAGGAATAAATGTTAATTTCCACCTTCATCTGCATGAACACAATCGTACCTTAACTTGGATGTTACACTTCTCAAGCATGAAACCAAAGTACAAGTGCAAAAAAACAAAAACAGCCCACGCTTTCGATGAATATTGTTTTTCATATACATTTTGACTGTGTATATACACATCAATTTATGCACGTGTGCATGTGTGGTTATTGCGCATATTGTACGCATGTATATTTTGAAGGGATGGGGGAGAAGAGATAAGCATAGCACATCTCCAGATTGTTTTATGTTCTTTTCAGTCTGGCATCTTTTAACTTAAAAACAACTTGATGAATAGAAATCATAAAAAGCCAGCCTTACAAAAAGCATTAAAGTGCTATTCTGTTCTACAGCATTCCAAGTGAATTATTGCTGTGCTGTCAAAGAAAACAAAAACATTTGAGAAGGACTGTTTATTTTACAGTGGTTGACCAAAAGTATGCAAGCGGTTATAAAAAAATGTAGACAGCTAATGATGGGAGGTGCCACTTGCACATTCTGAAATCCATTCACAAACCTTTGACACTAACTCCCGATCACGAGAGATAATATTAGCGGCAAACACATTTTTCATGGGGAAAATCCTAGCACTTTCAGAGCATTGCCATTCAGAGCAAATAAATGAAACCACTATCCTCCATCCTGTATCACTGGCCTCTTCTCACAGAGCCTGATAGCGTGATATTTTTTTTCTGAGAAGAGCAAGGAAAATTTTGCAAGAATATTTCTGCGGGAGGTTATGGCAAAACCATCTTTTTTGTGCTATGTGGCCTTTGTAGTTAAAGATTAAAATTAAAACTGCCATTGACAGTGTTAATAGATTCTTTCATTAAACAAATATGTGATTTTAGAGCTAGATGGGAAATTAGAAATCCCTGACCCAGTCCCTTCGTATCAAAGATAATAAAATGCATATTCAGAGAAGATAAATGACTTGTTTTAAAGTTGCGTAGCTAGGCAGTGTGAAGGGATGAGAGTTAGAAATAGAAGGTCACGTTTGTGTTATAGTAGGTTTTGCCTGAGAGTCAGCCTATATATAGTCAAGACCTCATTGATAAATGCTTATCAAGACCTCCTGGTAAATGCTTATTTTAATGTTTAAGGATTTCTCATTCACGAACAGATCCTTATTCCAGGAGTCTAGGTCTTGGGGTTTAAGTTTCTTTTACTTTTTTAAAAATGTCACTGATCAGTCAGGATCCATTTAACCTTCTGGTAGATCATCAGATATATTTTTGCAGAATGGAAATGATCATAACTGGCTCTAATTACCTTTATCATGGGGTGAAAGATAAGAAAATTCTTTCACTTCAAGCCGCTCAATAAATATTGATTGAAAGAGTTCCTTTCTGTCAAGGCCAATGCAGCTTGTTTCTGGGTGGTGTGTACATTGTAGGAATACACCACATTGTAAGTGTATCATTGTGGTAAACAGAGAGCTTGCCACCATTCACGTGTATTAGATGCTGTGGGCATCCGGCTCTCCTCAAGCTTTGCCCCCAGAGTGGAGAGAGTGAAAGAGAGAGAAGGAGACGGAAGCAGAATCACTTGCATCTGGGTCCCTACCTCAGCAGCTCCTTCTTGTTTCTGAGGGTCTCCAGAGTCGGAGAGTTTTGTGTAGTGTTGGCCCAAGAGACGGTTGTCCTTTCGACAGCTCAGCTGTGTGTGTCTCCTCACCGAAACAGCATCGGCTTTTGTTCAGACGTAGCATTTGCCTTCCCTCCGTGACATCCTTGGGTTAATCACGTGCTTGCTGGCCAGGATATGTAAATAAAACTTGGCTGAAAAACACTTAAAGGATTATGAAGCAATCTTGCTTAATAGTAGCGAAACAAAACAAAACAAAACACCACTCCAGCAGATCCTCATGTATGCTCCTAAGTGATGGAAAGATCCAGTTATGACTGGAACTGTCCTGGCCTGAGTATTGTCCTAGACCCAGATTGAGAGAGAGAGAGAGAGGATGACAGGGAGAGGAGAAATTGTGCTGCAGACAGCCCAGCACACGATCCCTGCAGGCAGATGCTCATGAGGACGCAGTGCTGGCGAAGGAAGCCTGCTAATCCAGGGAACCCACCTTTCCCGCAAGTGCAGGGATGGCTGAGTCACTGCGGTTTACGCGTCCTTGAACTGCACACCTTTTCCCACAGGCTCAGAGGTGGCCTGGGCCCGGGGAGATCCCCCAGGAGGTTGCAGGCTACAGAATAAGAGATTCAGATTGGGGGGAAGGTGTTCCCGTGTGGCTTTGCAGTTGAAGGTCTCCATCGCTTGTCCCTGGCCAGTCAGTTGCTAGCACGGGACCGTGGAGCATCACCTCCGAATTGTCTATCAGCAAAGCTGTCTACTCTGACCAGAAGGAAATAAGCCTGGAAACCCCTGGTGCCTGTGCGTGCCAAAAGCAACCTTAGTCAGTGAAAGAGCTCAGCAGATGGCGGGGTCCTGCGTGCCGACCTTTCTCCTGCTCATAGGAGAATCATGCGCGGCTATTTCTGTGGCTTCTGCCAGTTGGCCCCTACCCACCTTTTCTGTTCATACTAAAGCGGCCAGGAACTGAGCGAAAGAGGAAGCCTCCTCGGCTGCGCTCTGGGCTGCGCTGCCAGGAGTGCGTCTGTAGTAGGTCCAGCCGCAAAAACAAAACAGGGCAGAGCCGGGGGAGGCCCGGCCAGAGCAGCTGAGCGTGGAAACAAAGAAGCCCGCCAGAAGCAGCAGCAGCAGCAGCAGGCTGTGGAATGTCAGGCTGGAAAGGAACTTCGAGAGTGGCTGCATTCTCTCCAAGACTGGAAACTGAGGCCAGAGAGAATGTAGCATACCTGGGCAGTGGCTGAGCCAGGTCTGCTGAGGACCTGTCCACACCACTGTTGGATTTTTAGTAGCTCTGGAGGTGATGATGTAGCCCTGGACAACTTACTTAGTCTCCCTGGCCTCAGTGATCTCATCTGTAAAATGGGGATGAGAATAGTACCTCCCTCCCTCTAAGGGTTGTGAGAGTTAAATGAGAAAGTGTAAGCAAAAGCGCTTGGCACTGTGCCTGGCCCTTAGGAAGTGCTCAGTACGCGTTGGCTGGTCTCATATGAACGGGGACTTGACATGCCAGCGAAGCAGGAGAGATGGGGAATTGTTCCTACATATCTGATCTGTTAGGGAAATGTTTTTTAATTTGAATGCTTTTCCCAAGGAGAGGTAAGCACACTTGATTAAGATCAGGCCGATTATATGATTTTGTTCAGTGTTGATGTTACTGGAATGTTTAATCAAACAGCAGACTCCCCTTTCCAGGAAGAGCCCAACTGGAATAACGAGGAAGCGGGTAATGTGAGCCCTGGAATTGTTGCCGGTCAGACTTCCTGAATCCATGTTTATCCCCTTTGTGAAAGCGAATTCTGAACCTTCCTGACTGAGAGTTTAGAATATTCAACTTCGAAGTTATATTCTGATGGAAAAACACGTCCTAAAAGCTGAAGAACTGTTTTAGGGGTTAAAAGAAGGGAGGAGGTGGTGAATAATACTACGTTTGCGCAAAAAACTAATGATAGATGATTTCGCCTCCTTAGGCCCAGGTATATGGAAGGAATTAGGAACCAGCTTATAAACAACACTTACTCCCAAAGTGCTTTACATCCAGTTCTGACACCAGCTGGTTGGAAATCATTTAAAGATAACAATACAAGAACAGTGACCATTTACTGAGCCTTCACAGGGTGTCAGCTATTACGCAAAGCACACTATATTTGTAATCCCACTTAATTTCCACAACAACTGCATGAAATATTTCCCTCTTTTGTGATGAGGAAAGTGAGGCTTAGAGAAGTTAAATAACTTGCCCAAGATCGTTCAGCTAGTAAACGCTCCTATGCTCTTAGCCAGCGTGTCTTGCCCTTCTTTCCTCTTAATGGTAGCCTTTATTCTAACCTGAATCTCTATAGGTCGCTGTCTTTTCCTCTGTAAATTAAGGGCTGCGCTACATTCTTGCCAAATCTACTTCTTTCAAAATTCTAAATGTCTCCAGGAAGAGGCACAGTTTATAATAAGGAATCTTACTTTCCAAATAAATTGTACCCTATTAAAATTAAAGCACCAGTTGCCCTTTTTTGGTATGTAAAATATGTATCATTCAAGTTAGAGAATTCAGGAAGGGATTAAAAACTGGGAAAGAAATTTCATGGGGTATTTTGATACATGGGCAAGCCCAGTGACTCTTAGGAAAAATTAGCATTTTTACCAAATTATGCCTGCTCAGTTGATACTGACCAAACAGTATTAATGCACAGGTGTATCTCCTTTTGCTTTCAGAGGCAAATTTTAAACTTTATTTGTGCTGGCCTTTATTTCTAAGAAAGATTGTGTATTTATGGATACAATTTATATCCTCAAGTTAAGCTATCTGGATAGCTCAGCATTATTACTTTACTAAGTGAAATTTCTCAAAAAAATTTTTTTATATTCTAATGGAATTATGCTTCTAAGTTCTCAATATTTATTAGTAACTTTGAAATTTTGTTAGTTAGCCTCATCTAGAATAATATGTGCTAATAATCACTACCTGTATGGTCTTGGACAAGTTTCTTAAGCTCTCTGAGCCTTAGTTGCTTCAGCCACAAAATGGGAATTTTTATGGAATCATCATATTATTATAATGGATTGTTGAGAGCATTAAATGAGCTAATGTCATAAAGTGCTTCAGATTGTGCCTGGCACACAGTGCTATATGTGTGTTTACTAATATTATTAATCACTGATGATTTCCAAACCGAAATTTGCTAATAACTGTATCCATTAAGGTTTTTTAATATGAATTATTTATTTATTTATCTATGTATTTATTTTTGGCTGCGTTGGGTCTTCGTTGCTGCACTCGGGCTTTCTCTAGTTGCGACGAGCGACGGCTACTCTTCGTTGCGGTGCGTGGGCTTCTCACTGCGGTGACTTCTCTTGTTGCAGAGCACGGGCTCTAGGCGCACGGGCTTCAGTAGTTGTGGCTCGCGGGCTCTAGAGCGCGGGCTCAGTAGCTGTGGCTCGCGGGCTTTGTTGCTCTGCGGCATGTGGGATCTTCCTGGAGCAGGGCTGGAAACTGTGTCTCCTGCATTGGCAGGTGGATTGTTAACCCCTGGGCCACCAGGGAAGTCCCAAGCCTTCCAATTTATTCTATTTTTAACTGGTATCCAGCACTATGAAGTTTGCTTTTTTCATTTCTCACTGGTGTCTATAAATTGCATCTACATAGAAAGTCTCGTAAGAAACTTTCATATTCTTTTACTTCCTCCTCTCTTTAGTAAGTGGTGACTTACTGTTTATTTTGGCCTTCGAATTTTATCTAGAGTAGCTTTTGACTTTAAGCTGTGATACATAATGCATCAGATCACACTCACTGAATTGATTTACTCTGAACTGAAGATGATTTTAGGTAGAATTTGCCCTCAATCTTTTTTCTTGGTTTCCGAGTTTCAGAGAAACATGTTTTCAGTCCTAGTCATGGTAAATAGTGGGTTTTTAAATGACATCATGAGATACATATTTCTCAGATACAAAAGTTTGTTGTTATGTTCTGTTGGCCAGAAAAGATTCCTCTTCCTGGGAAACGTAGCCACAGAATGCTGGGTTTGAGTTTTATTAATATCCTTGTAGATTGAAAACAAAATGTTTTCCCTCCCCATTTCTGTTCTTTTCCATTTGGCAAAGCCAGTGATTTGCCACATGAGCCAATGTGTGTCTCATTTGCTTATTTTCTTGTGCACCAGCAGCCCTGGTGATGTCATCTGGAATGTGTACAATCCCTAGGAATAAATAACATGCTGGAAACACTTTGCTTTGAGGCAACAAGAGCATTCCTGCACCTTACAGTACACTCTAAATATCTCAACCCAATTTCCTTGTTAAAAAATAATAACAAGGCCAGCCTCCTTTCCCATATTTCTTGGTTCAAATAATAATAATCACAAGAATGATGTGAAAAGATTTTATACCTATAAATTATAGTTTGAGAGCCACATTTTAAAAATTATCTTAAAAGTTGATCTGATGATATCAAATATCTATGCCATGACAATGTCTTTAAAAAAACCAAATTGCTAGTTAAAAGATCAGACTACTTAAACTTGGCTTACATAAATATCTTTGTTGCTGTATTGTAACCATTCTTAAAAATGGTTCATTGACTAAAAGAACTGCAGTTTTAAGAGTGACAATGCTGAGTGGAATTTAAACCGGACTGTTCTCAAACTGTTTTCCAGCTGACAGTTTAATTAAGGTTCAAGATTCTCTAGCATCCTTAGTCCCTGTTTCCTCCTCCTGATGGGGAGATTCTTTGGATTCATCATTTTTGCAGGGAATTACTGAGAAGTACATTGGCTAAAAGACAACACAGAGGTGTTTGGGGAAAGAGGCAGAAATCCAACCAGGGCACACCATTGAATTCAAGAGAAATGTCCAGACAAAGCTTACCAATTTGCCAACCAAGAGGCAACTGACAGCGGTCACTTTCACTCTCTGTCTTATCTTGAACACACTCTCGCTCTTTGAGGGCACAACCCACTGAATTCCTCATTTCCGGGTTTATTCATTGCCTTCCTCCTGTGCCCCTTAATAAGTAAGCCAGACTCTCTTGAACTATAGGTTAGGTTATGAGATTCTTGTGATTTTTAATGACTTTGAGCTCATTTAGAAAGTAATGCATGTTTCTCATGGCCCAGAATTATAGGAGGCCAGTTACCTCACTCTACTTATTTGGCAATTTAAGTGACGCCTTTTCTATAAAGAGCTCATTACACAAATGGCCCCTGTGCAATCAATGTTATTTGAGTGGGGAGTTTCAAAGACAGAAGTTTGATGACTTCTTCTAAGGCCAGTTCGAGGAAGGCAATGAAAATCTTAACTCTTCTTTTTGAAGTTGGCATTCCAGTGAATCACCATATGGAAGAATATTAAGAAAAATATTTGATACTTAGAATCTGTGAAACTCTAAAAATCTTAAAGAACCATAGATCTTAACTTTTATAATTAAAATAAATAAACAGTGAAGATTCCTTGGAGTTTGATCCCTAGGACCTCTATAGTAAGATACCTGTACGCAACAAAACCTGACATAGATAAGCTTTAAAAAAAAAAGTTTGAATTTATTATTCTAACTGCGCCTTCCTTGCATCTGACCCCAAGGTGTTATGTGACTTTTGGATCACACATTAGGTTTTAGAGTTTCTTCTTGATCTCTCCCACATACACAGACACAGACACACACACCTACACACACCCCTTCACAAAGACTACTAGAAATAGCAGCTGTTTTTTCTGAGGTTATTAATGCCCTTTTCCTTAGCGGTTTAGGGGCATAAGATGTTATTTGTGAGTTAGGGAGGCACAGATATTTTGTAAAAAGAAACCTTTGAATAAAACTTTGTTTACATCTTTCACTCATTGATTCCTTCATCAATATATATAGAGAGAGTGCCTCAGCACGCTAGACATTTTGATCAGATTATCTCGCGCGATTCTTACAGCAAAGATGACTCAGGGATCCAGAGACCATCATCCCCTTTTAGACGCACTCACCCCAGCTTATCTGACTTCAGAGCCTGTGCTCTTTCTACCAGTAGTGAGCTGCCCTCCACGTGCATCCTAGCAAGGAGGACTACACACCTGGTATCTTGTTTTATTACACTTCTGAATTCTTCTGGCACTCTCCCCCAATCTACACCAAAATATCCAAAGTATTAAACATTTTTTAAAAGAAACATTAAATGTGCACATTTTAATCTCCTCAACTTTTATTTTTATTCTTGTTGCATAAACTCCAGTATCCCAACTAGATATCTAAGGCTTCTTTAATTTGGACTTTGGTAAAACTGATTGTTGTAATTAATATAGTATCACCCTTGTTCTTTCCCCTCAAGTTCCAAGAAAGAAAAAGGGCTTTTTTCCTATAGATCAAACAATCCTCAGGGCACCACGAGCTGCCAGTGTTACCTGGTATTTGTTCCCTCTCTTTCCCAGCAAAATAATCTTAGATGCACTGGAGATGTCCAGACAACCCGTTCTAGTAAATACAGGGGTAGTAAATAACCATCTATACACACAGATAAAAACAGATGAGTACTCAAGAAAGTTTCCATTCCCAGAATGCTACCTGAAAACCCAGTGCACAAGGCCAAAAAAGCTTAGGACAGAATATTCTAGCTTTGCAGAATGGTGAATGAATCGCAGTATGACTTTAAATAGGTTTGTGGGTAGTTGTTGACAAACCTTAGTTTGGAAGTGGTTACGGTCGTGGGAAAGTCCGTATCAGGGTTGTTGTAAGGATTATCTCATTTTTTTTCTCACAATTCAATGAGGTAGTACTATTATCATCCCTTTTTTACTAATGAAGAAACCAAGGCAGATGAGTAAAGTAATCTGCTGGAGAATTCAACAGCTGAGTAAATAAGTGACAGAGCCACAGGCAGAACAGGTTGGCTTCGGAGCCATCCTATTTGACTATTTCTTTCTACACCTTTGTCCCACTTATATGGCACATCACTCTGAAAAATTCTTCTGTTTTCTTCACTAAAGAAAATCCAGGCTCTCTTCCCACCAGTTCTTACCCACTTTCATTTCCTCCACAATTACTCCAAAAGTGGATCCATACAACAACGACATCACCAACTCACAGAGTAGTTAAGTGGTAAAAAATCATACAAATTCCTCTTGTTTAATTTCATCAGCAAAAACACTAAGCAAGATAAGAGTTGCCCAAATCTTGGAAATTATTATACCACAAAGTTAGTGTTACAAGGACAAGCCACTGTTTAAGTATAGCACTTAAAAAGCACTGTATTATCCCACTGTATTCAACTCCAATAGGGCAGAGAACATGTTATATTTATCTTTGTATGTCCAGGCCTTAGCACAGTGCCTGAGACATAATACCTGCACAATTAAATAAGTGATGGACTGATTAAAGTAATAGGTCTCGGTTTGGAGTCCTTTCAATTTCCTACTTAATCTTTCATTAATAGATTCTTGGGATTTGATCAGTGCAAAGAAGAGTGAGACCATCACCTGGTATTATTCTAAATATTATGTTTCTTAAGATGAAAATCTTGGGACTTCCCTGGTGGTCCAGTGGCTAAGACTCTGCGCTCCCAATACAAGGGGCCCAGGTTCAATCCCTAGTCAGGGAACTAGATCCCACATGCTGCTACCAAGGGTTCGCATGCGGCAACTAAAGATCCCGCATGCCACAACTAAGACCTGGTGCGGCCAAATAAATATTTTTTAAGAAAAGATGAAACTTTTTTTGACAGACTTATTCTACTACCCACTCAAGCTAGCTAGCTAGATGGACTGTGAACATCCACATTCCCTTCCCCCCTGCCACTGTGATTTCAGGTAGACCAGAACTCCAGGAAGGACTGTCCTTCTTGGATTAGGATGTCCACTTTACTGCTTCTCCTGTAGACCCTTGCATGCAAATTGGGCCTTTCTCTCCTTCCTCTCCCTCCTCTTCTGTATCTTCCTCTTCCCAGCCATTGGGACAAGTTGTCTTTTTAATAATGCAAAGCATAGAAACTTCCTCCAACCCTGTTTTTGATTCCAAACCTTTATATGTAACAGGCCATTTAGAAGCATTGTCACTCCAGGGAGCATCCTGGTTTCACAGTCCATTTCTGCCTCTTAGAGGCCAAACCATGCTAGGTTCACAGGAGACTCAGCCAGAAAACTGGCAAGTCAATTAATCTGTAGTTAACCGCAACAATAAATGAACACAAAGGAAATGCAGATGTAAGTAAGGGATAAACTTTGAGTGGTTCCATCAGTAGTGATTCATGATGTTGAACCCAGTTCCCTCTGTGACCCTGGAGCAGAATTTGGGGATGACTGGTGGGCTTGGGGTGAGTTCTGTGGTCATGGCTGTGAAGATTGGGCCAATGGATGTTAGTCTGGCTGATACAGATTTTAATAAACATGTATGGTTGAAAGTGGCATTATGTTCATTTAGAGAAGAGCGGTAGTTAGGAGAGTGGCTTAAATAGTAAAAAGCCCAAGACTGGGAATTCCCTAGCGGTCCAGTGGTTAGGACTCCGTGCTTTCACTGCTGAGGGCACAGGTTCAATCCCAGGTCGGGGAACTAAAATCCCGCAAGCCACATGGCACAGCCAAAAAAAAAAAAACAAACACAAAATTAAAAAGCCCAAGACGGCAAAAAAGTTCCTGGCTTCTCCCAGTTTCAGCTGAAGAATCAGAGAAGCAGGGTAAAGAGAGGGAAGAGGGCAGGGCCGCTAGGTTGGGCTCCAGCCTAAGCTCTGCTTTCCTTGGCTGTATAATGCAGGAAGCCACTTCTCTGATACCCGTTGGTCTCTTGTTGCCTCACCCATGGTGTGGGCGGTCATATCTCAGGAGTATTCCTTGAGAGCGTGAGTTTAAAGAGCCCAACCCCAAGCCTGACACAGAGGCTACCCTCCAGGAGCATCAGTCCCTCTTCTGTATGGCTCATCCGTTCTCTCCAGCCTCTTTGCCTCGTCCCTCAGCTGACTTTTGTCCCCTCCTGCCCACTCGGTCCATTCAGCAATTCCGATTTTTACAAGAATGTGCCTCCTTGTGTCCTGGTTGCTGAGTGTGGAGTGAAGTGCCCCGCCTCTGCACCGCCGCTCGCACTGATGCTCTTGGCTGGACGACAGAGGCTGCTGGCAGGAGCCTGAGAGGGAACGCACCGTGGTAGCAGCATGAAAGAATTTGGCAAGGAGGTACTCGCCACATGATCGTGATTCATACTGTACTCTCAAAGTGTGGCAAGAGGGCTAGGAAAGGCTTTTAATGCCAGCACACAGAGAGCAGAGACACTCATTTTCAAACATCACATTCTTTTTATAGTACAGGCATGCCTCATAGGGAAAATATTGAACTTGGCCTGCCAGCACCACGAGAGTCGTCCCAACTGTGATTTTATTGCTTGAGTCACTCCCTGAATCAGATACTGGCTGCATGGAGGAAGTCTTCTATTAGGGATGCTTTGAAATTGTGTTTTTAATTAATTAACACCAACTCTGGGCTGGTTTTTAATTTACTTCTAGCTGACTCCTTTTTTTTTTTCTTTTCTTGCCTGCAACTTTTTTAGACATTTCCTCACGGTCTCCGCCAGATCATTTCTAAGTATCTTGGTGAAAGAGTCATCTGTGTCAGCCGAACAATGGGAGGGAACTCTTCAAAGTAGAGTTCACCATCTCTGAATGAATCTGATACATGGGAACAGCATAGTTGGGGAAAGGGTCTCTAAAAAGTCTGGCATAATGCTTTTTGATCCCTTCAGTCATCCTCAATTCATTCATCCTGTTGTTAGAACTTAAAACTAGAGCTGGCCAGCTGTTGGGGAAAGTCCTCAGTTTTATTTCAACCAAATGCTCCTGCCTCCTGGGGCTGGAAGGGGGCTGACTCCGAGCACAATTATAAATGTGTAGCTTTTTCAGGCGGCGGAAACCTACAAAACGGCCTTGATTCACAGGGCCCCTTTGCCTCAAAGGCTTTCTGCTTCCCGTGGGCCATAAATCTGTATCTGCATCAAAAAGTGTAAAGGCTGCAGTGTATGGAAGTCCCTCTTCCTCTGTGAGTGTGTCTATGACAGATTTATACTGATGGCTACCCCACTCCAGTCACAGATTCCTATTATAGTCATGCCCCACTAACTCAGCCCCCATTTCCTGGAGACAGGGAGACAGGGTCCTGCGTGAAGGAAGGAGGGCTGAAATTACAGCTCCACTCTCTAATTTCTGTTAGTACAGGAGGACGTTTAAGGGCCGCATTCTGTTCATAGCCCCATCTACCATGTCCTCCCGCTGGTGTGGTTACAGCCTGAGATCCCAGGCGTTTACTGTCACGACAAGATCTGCCAGGACAGGGCACTCCAGAACCCAGCGTTGCCAGAGGACAGGCCAAACATACCTTTGCAAAGAACTAACCTCTTTTGTTATTGCTTTTTATATCTTCGGCGTGATGTCATTTTCTTCCGGAGAGCACAAGTGTAAAACGTGAAAGAAGAAAAAAGGGGGGGGGGAGCATTGAGTCCACTTAGAGGTTTTGTATATTAGTATTTTTAAATGGATGCAGAACTGGAGTTCCTTCTGCAGCCACCTCCTTGTTTGAGCTGTTCGTCCTTAGCGAACACTGTAGATCTCAGAGCGATGGCTGCTTAGGACCAGCTTCTGTTCCGCCTGCACCTTCGTGGTGTACAGCTGGCCTGACAGTCCCTGCTGACAAAGAGCTAAATCAGAGCTGTAATTCCAAGTGTTAAGCAACTAAGCAGCAGAGAGTTTAATTGGTCTAATTTGGGGGGCGGGGCTGGGATCAAAAGGGAAAGATATTAGAACAGTTTGAGTCTTCTAAGGAAGAAGTCTAAAAGGCAAGACTGATGTCTGACTTTCTGGCTCCATGTAGAGTCTGGTCTGCATAGAATAGCTGTTCCTCAGCATTGTGTAATCATTGTTTTTGCTCAGAGTACCCAAATATATCACTAGCTGAAGCAGAAGGTTGCTACGGAAATTTTTTAATTCACTTTTTAAAAAAATTGTAGTACTAGAAAGAAATGATATAGAAAAGTATAAAGTTACATAGCTAACAATTGTCATGTTTCTTGAATTTCCATTTCTTATTCATTTTTCTTCTCTTCCCCTAGCCAACTTAACATGAGCATGGTTATGTACCCCTGGTGTTTGTATTGTATCCACCACATTTTTTTTTTTAACATACTGAAGATTCTGGTTTAAATAGAAAGTCAGATTGTCGTTTGAAAACTGAGTTTTAAAACTCCACCATCTGCTAGATTTGTGAAAGAGGATCTGGTAAATGAAAATTGTGTGTGTATGTGTGTGGTTTATTTTATAGGCACTGCATATTTCTTTCATGATCTATTTTCCAAGCTCATTCTTATCTTTTAGAAGATGTTTCCAGGATTTATGCATTTGGCAAGATTTCAGAGAAATCTACAGTGGTGGAGAGGTACACTCCATTTATAGGGAATCCTGAATCAGGGTCGTTGAGAGCATTTATTTGGTTCTGTGCTTAAATTTATTTCTGCTTTATATATTTCTTTCAAATGGATCTTATTTTTTTATTACATTGGCAAAACAAAGCATTTTATTCATAAGAACTCTAACGATAAAGCTTTTTCAGTCCAGACGTAGGAGGAAATTGCAAAATGCATCAGAAAGGTGCGCCAATTGTTTTTCAAGCCATCGTGTATGTTGAGAAAGTATTGTATTCATTAGTGCTTGCCAAACTATATATTTAATGATGGACAAGTAAAATTGACCCTCTCCCCTTTGGTGCACAGAGGTATAAACTTTGAGAGTACACCCTAAGGTAGAGAGTTATTGGAGTAACTCTTAGGAAGGACAGGGTTGGTCATAAACAGTGATGCAATAACCTCACAATTATGTATGCTCAATTATTTGGAAGGGAAGCCAGGGAAAAGTGTTATATATGGTTACATGGGCGGACAGAAGTGAGCATGGAAAAGCACAATACAAAGGCTTGAATTTGTTGTGTATACCCCAAATAGCATCCTAATACAGGCTTTATAATGCAAACCCAGTGGTACCAGTAAAATGGCATTTAAAACAAATAATTAAATGAACATTTGCAAAGCAATAAAGGCTTTGCAACCACTATACTACAGTTTTGGAAAATGTTAGTGAATGGCCCTCTAAAGATGCAAATAAATAATAGTTATTATATTTCAGCCCGGGAGAAAGGGGAGGAAAACCTTCCACTAGAATTACATGATTATTACTTTGCTCCTCCCTCAACCCTGCAGACTGTTAAAATGGAACATAAAATAAGTCTACAACAAGATTTATGAGGGAAGGTATTACACTTAGGGGCACACTGTGCAGAAAAGTCATTAAAATTGTTTGGGTCTGAAGAAGCATGGGGGTGGGGCGCTTTTTAAAAAAATGAGAAATTCAGATGTACCAAATGCCTTTCTGACGTCTACCTCAGGTTGGAGGCTTAAAATACCCCTGTAACCAAAGGTTCAGATCCACCTTCTATTAGGCCAGCTTCTTTGCACCAAATGAAACTGAAAGATTCTGTTTTCTCTAGGAAAACATGCTAAAAGAAGTGTAGTTGGCTTCGCATTCCTTCTGCCCGCTCTGGTATAACCAAGCTATTGAGTGGTAGCAACGATATAAGGCTGTGATTTCTGCCATCCTTTAGTTCGTTAGGGGGCTTCAGTAAAATTTCGCTGCTGTGTACAGAATAAATGAGAATTACTGACGTCCAGGGTGCTTGTGCCTTAACGTCCCTTCTTCATCCTATTTAGTCAGCCTGGCAGATTTTCTTTCTGGTTGGTTGTCTGCATGTTTTCATAACGGTGATAGCTCAGCATATCCTTTATGTTTTGTTCTGGTCTGAGTTTGGTTGATATCCTCGATTCAGTGTTACACGCTATCCTCTTTCCTTGCCTGATGCTTTTATGTTATGCTAAATCTCCGTGGATTCTGTCAGTAAATTTGAAGGGAGTGAGGGAATGTGTGTGTTTTCTTATCTGTAAAGTTTTAACGTTGACTTACTGTTTAACCAGGAAATGCAGTAGGACAAAGGAGATCTAATGAAAACACTATTCCTGTTGAGAATCTCCAAGGTTATGCAGTCCTGTAAAATGGTGGTTTGGGTTGAAGTTCTGTAGTTCATCTTTATCAGAGGGATAGTTGGAGGGTTTTTTTTTTTTTTTAAAGGAGTGTTTCAAGGAGGTCTTTGAAAAACATTTTCTTCAAATGTTCATTGCATCTAAGATCCCATTTTTGTCCCTTTATTTGCTCCAGAATACCGCCAGACTGCCAACAAAGGAAGGCCTGTGCTCCCAGGAATTTTCTGCATTCCTCTCTGGAGTAGGCATTTTTCTCAGCTACAAAGGCCCTTTGGCGAATTCCCTCTAATCATTGGATTTACCCTGGGCTCTGATAGGTGCCATTCATGGACTTGATCTGCTGTTTGATGGAGCTGAGGCATTAATGGGATCTTTTCATGATAAAAAAAAACTGGGTAGCATTTCCAGAGGGGTCACAAAGCCGTTGTTGGAGGTGTACTGCTTTCTTTCTCTTTCTCTTTCTCCTTCTGTGTTTTTCCTCCTTCCTCTTAGTCTTTTCCTCCCCTTTCTTTTTATGAACGTACATTTCTGTCTGTGTGCAGCGTGGCCACTTCTAGAAGCAGATCTTCTGATCTTCGCTGCTGCTCGCAAGTCAGTGGCCAACTGCAGGTCTTTGTTTGACATAAGATGATTCTATAAACTGATCTACAGTAGCGCTGAAGCCTGCGGGGAGGCCTGTATTTTCCTAATTGAATAAACATTGGAGGAACACCGCATGAAGAATCTGGTTTCAAGATCTTTCTTACTCCCTGACATTTACGTCCTGGAAATATATCTGGGACTTGTGCTGAGTGAGTCTGTGGGAACCAACACTTAACGTAAGAATCTGACTCCAGGTGGTTGTTTTACTTGGTACATCTCTAGCTGAGTTGTCAGTGTCACACTTTATAGGGCAGTTTCTTTTCTGCACTAAGAGGAGTGTAGAAAAATTAAAGAAAAAACGTCTTATTTTGAATGGGAATTTTTGTGATGTAACTTGGGACTAAGTTGAGTTTTAGGCATCCTAATAGAGGTATTCTGCTATACTTATTTTCGATGCATTGTCTTATGTTACGTCTTCATACTGGGGCCCAGGAAAAAGGACACACACACAAAAAAAAAACGGTCAGGGAGAGCACGGAGTGAGGAAGTGTACCAAACAATGTTTTAAAATTCAGACGGGGGGACTTCCCTGGCGGTCCAGTGGTTAGGACTCCGTGCTTCCACTGCAGGGGCCATGGGTTCGATCCCTGGTCAGGGAACTAAGATCCCACATTCCATTTTAAAATAAAATTCAAAAGGGATGTTAGGACAAGGGATGGTAGGTAAGGAACAACGCTTGCCACTTCTCCTGGAGAAATAAGAAAGGTAAATGATTCATCCATAGAAAAGGACAGCACAGTGGTTTCATGTTTCCACAAGCCATTGATGTTAATTCTTTATTTTAATTCTGATGTGACCTGGTTAAGTGTGGGTGTTGCATTATGAGCCTCAGTCCCTACTAGGTAACAAACATGATACCAGGCTGCTTTCTAACTAAGATATGGTCATGCTCTTTAATAGCCCCCGAAAGTCCCTCCCTCAGTAAGTTTTTAATATACAGGCGCTACAGGTCGGGTGGGGAAAAGGTTTGCCAGCCTGCACAACGGGGTAGAAAATCATTATCGGCGGCAGACAGTGTTTTATTCATTTTCTTTCAGGTTTTGTTCTTTGATTAGTGCTATTTGTTACAGTCAGTTCAGTATAATCTATTGAAATGGTAAACCAGTGTTCAGATCTCTTTTCTGTGACTTTCTCAACTCTCCCAAAGTGGAGCTTCCCAGTCTCAACAGAAACCTACAGTGGCTGGTGTTTCCTGCTGAGCCCTGTTACACCAGTGCCCAAAAGGCTAACTAGGTATCATTTTTTTTTCATTAAGAAAGCTTCATGAGATTTTAAATATCTATGTTATTTAATACTCTGTTGTTTTATACATATGGCTATTGAATATATTCGACATACTTTAAGGGCATAAATTGCATTTATATCTACCAGGATCCCAGCCATAACAGCTATATTTTGAGCATCAACTGTATCAAGCACTTGATTAACATTATCCTTAATCCTCCTTGCAAGCCCTGCAAAACTTGTGGCACGATTACTCCCATTTTACAGGTGAGGAAACTGAGGCTCGGTGAGGTGACAGAGTTAGAGGATACAGAACCAGATTCCAGCTACATCTGGCAAACTGCAGGGGCTGTGTTTTTCCTCATCTGCCCTCTTGTCCATTTATAACTCATGCTTCCAAACAGATGAAAACCTAACGGTTTGGTCAAATATCTAAATGTTTCCAAATATCCTTATATTTCATAGGCAGTAGTTTATGACACATTGGGGAACAAGTCCTCTTCCATGTTTATTTATTTTCTATAGTACCTACATTTAACTCCCCCTCCCCCGCCATAATGGCTCACATCCTACTTTCCCCTGCTTCAGAATTCACCCCATTACTTCATTGGCTTTCTTCCTTATCATCACAGGACATGCACGCTTGGGAAAATCTGCCTTATGATGTGATAATCACAAGATATTTTCTGAATTGCAAAAGGTTTAAGTAGAGGGGGATGAGGGTTTGAATCAAGTTTATCTCTGGATGACAAGAATTCTGGTCTAGGGAATTAAATGGAAGCGTTCTGGCCAAGTTTCTGAATGCTTATGGAAGAAAAGCCTAATTCACTATCTATAGCAAATTCTCTACATTCTAGACATTTTACCACGGTCTGTATACCCTTTAGGATTCTGTAGTTCTGGGGAAGAAAGTGATTATTTCCCAGATCGTGTTATTTTTATGATGAGAATTGAAGACTTTTTATCTCTGGATCATTTTCATTGTAATTTACAAACACCCCACTGCATCTTAGGAAAGCTGGCATTTCTAGTTCCATCATGAACGATCACATTTCACCTTCAGCATTTTTGCCGTCAAAGTAACTCGTTTCCTGACACTCGGGTTTTTCTACCTCTCACAAAGTCAGACATTGAGGCAGCTATGTGAGGACTTCAATAAAATGATAAATAAATAACACAATCCGAGGAGAGGGGGAAACCTTTTGTCTCAGTCATCTGGCTATTCTGTGTTTCCAAAACCCCTGATTTACAGGATAATTATTTAGTCATTGTAGATTATTTTGTATATGCAGTTTAGATTATTTTGCTAACTCTTGGTAGCAAATTAGGGCATATTTGCTCTGTTGACAATGAAAATGATTTGTTTGAATTGAGGTCCCTTTGTGTTATTTCAGTCATTGCTACCTCTGAATAAGAAAGAAAGAGCAGTAAATATCAATCTCTACATTCTCTAGTAGGGCTTTACTGCATTCCAAATTTTATATGGTGAGATTTTGCTGTGAAAGTACTAGATCTTCAGTTGTGAAATGGCTGAGCATTTCCCACACTACGATTCCGAGGACTTGTTTTTGTGCCCAGGGTAGGCTCAGGCTCTTCTCATCAAGATTCCTTCGCAGGGTGTTATCAAACTAGGTAGAATCTGTTCCTTGTTCAGAGCGTAGCTGAGCGCCAGAGATCAGAGCTTAGATGGGAATCTTGCGCACGACTCAGGTAGGAACCAGACGCACATGGCGTTAACATTTACACAGCGAGCTCACATCAGCTGTCAGTCAAGGACCAACTGTGTCACATGAGACTGACTAACTCTGTGAACTGTAATGAATACACAGAACAGGGCATGGAGACCAAAGTCACAAATTTATGGCTTCAAAAATTAGCCCCATTTTTGCAGTAGAAGCTCCACTCATTTCTGAGACTAATTTCAAGCTGCTTACAGATAAAGCTGGATAGATTCAAACTAGCCAGGGCTTTTGAGGGAGATTTTGTGGTGTGCTGGAGCAGATTATCAAATTTTCAGGAATTTCGTGAGCCGGTTGTTACACATAGCGATTATTAAAAAGTTAAGGTATATACACATATAATTAAATAAATTATGTTAAAAAGAAAGGTAGTACACAAAGTTCATCATTTCCAAATTATTTTTACTAAGTTTTGCTATTATTTATGCTCTTGAGGTTATTTATGTTTATTGCATTCATCCAGAGAAAATATTATGTAATGCATGTATCTCTTCCCAACTCTGTGTTCAGTGATGACAGCTTGGTAGCTTGAAACTGACCGTAGTGGGAACATTTATGCTACAGAAATTGAAAAATGCTACAAATAGGGCTTGACATATTGTTTTGATGATTGTCCAGATTTAAGATTCAGTTATTGAGAACATTTTAACAGTTCAGGTTAAATTTAAGAATGCTATGTCTGTGGCCTTTATTGTGAATAGCAAGAAAAAAATTGAGGAAATGTTCTTCAACTCTTCAGAAACTATTACCTAATTCAGCAAAGAAATTACATTATTGATGACTGAGTGAAGTTCTGACTTCATTGTTTCACTTTGTCTTAACTTGTTAATATAAATGAAAATATCAACCTATATTTGTGTTGGAACTGCATTCGTTTGTTAACAGCATGGCTCTTTCTTTGCTAAATTGAATAGGAATCAAGCATTTCTTTGTAGCCCGATTTTGTGACACTGTATTTGGTGATATAATTATAAAAAGTGATTATGAATTTTGCAAGAAATAGCAAGTCAAACTGCAGTTACAGGTGTTTGGAATTAACAAATAGAGTACTGTATGTCTTATTAATATTCAAGATTGTTTGCAATACATTTTGTTTGTTTGTTTGTTTTTGTTTGTTTGTTTGCAATACGCGGGCCTCTCACTGTTGTGGCCTCTCCCGTTGCGGAGCACAGGCTCCGGACGCGCAGGCTCAGCGGCCATGGCTCACGGGCCCAGCCACTCCGCGGCATGTGGGATCTTCCCGGACCGGGGCACGAACCCGTGTCCCCTGCATCGGCAGGCAGACTCTCAACCACTGTGCCACCAGGGAAGCCCTGCAATACATTTTTTATATCACAAAATTTATAATCAACTTGTGTAAGTGTAGATGTGCACACAGTTTTTTCTCCTGGAGAGCCTGGTGTTAATCATTTATTAGATAATGGAAGACAATAGAAGCCTTATGACCCAAGTCCATTAATCCTCCACAAATTTCTCTTGAGTCCTGTTTTTAGGTCCTTGTTATTTCGAGGACACCAGCAGAACTTTTCAAACAGAATGAAAAGTCACACACACACACACACACACACATACACACACACACACGCGCCTGGGGGAAAAAAGCTATCACCAATAACCTACTTTGTCTTTGAAAATCTAATCTAAGTACTTACATCTGAAATATACTTTATTTCAGAAAACTAAGTGTTTTGTGTTAGGCCCATAGAATTGTATTTCAAGAACAGTAAAAATCGATGACGTATATAAACTTAATTTTTATATTAATTGAATAACTGAAACTTAATTTCAGTTTCTTTTTTGAGAACCAGCTAGGTGCCAAACTTTGTCTATGGCTCCACAGAGAGATAAGTTAAGACTCGGTCCCTGTTCTCTAGGTCAAGCTCAAATGTTTGTTCACAATATGGATCACCCTGCTTTAAAGATGTTTTTTCCATTCCAAATAAATAGTAAAATTAAAAAGCCAGTCTCAGTGTCTTTAGGAGAATTGGTATGAATTTGTGAAGGCCGATGATAATCTGAATTTGTTTTCCGTAGACTGGTAATACTAAGTCAACACTACTGACCATCTGTTAGGTGCTGCATTCTATACCAGGCACATTCCTCAAAACTAATCTTTTAATGAACTCTGTGATCTAGGTTCTGATATCTCCATTTTATGCCAAAATGAGGCATTTTACATGAAATTTGATGGAGGTGGGATTTGATACAGGTCTCTCTGATCAAAAATTGTCTGTCTTTTCTGAAAAGGTTTTTACCCCAAGGCCCTAAAAAAAACCAGAAAACAAACAAAAAATGTATTCTTTCTTATATCATTACTGAACACCCACTGAGCCTGGGGAAGTGCTTTTCAACAAGTGCGAGGATAAAACTAAGTGACTTCCGGATGACCAGATCCGTTTTCTTCAGTAGATAGCACAGCATGAGAAAACAGCTGTCTGGGAGTGAGAGAATGGAACAGGCAACAGAGTCTTGTGGTATCTTTTCTATTGAGAGGAAAGTAGAGAACCATATTCTGATCTTGTTGTTCATCTCTGATAACAACCAAGTCTTTGACCCACTGATACCACAGGATATAATTATTCAGCTCACAGTGTGGCCTAAGTAATCCCCCCCTTCCTCACTCTCCTTCCTGTCCCATGTAAAATGGCAATGTGCTACTTATCAGTATTAACCCAATATTTTATATCTCAATTGTTTAGAGTAAAATGATCAGATAAACCAGGTAGTGCGATTAGAAAGAAAATAAAGCAAGCTGAGGTGTGATATAAAAGGGAGAGAGAATATGTTATTTATAAATATAGATCCAAGATATTAGTGTATACTTATATTTTTTTAAAGAAACAAACATCAGGACATGAGATGTCACTGGAAATACCATCTCTCTTTAGTTGCTTTATATTTTATTGTATATTGATCTAGGATTTTTTTTATTTATGTCTTTTCCACAAAACACACAGTTTGGAATCAGTGGCTTTGCTGATGAGAAAGGCCGAAACTTGGGACACTTCACTAAAGAAATGCCTGGAAAATCGTGCCATAAAGTTAAATGCATAAATAGTCAATGTACCCTAAGAAATGAAGGGAAATGTAGGATTGTTGGTCTTTTTAAATTATGATTATTAATTGGTTTAAGTCATCAGTTTGAGGCAATATAAACTGCAGTCTATTAGGAAACTTTGGAGAAATGCTGAAACACACAGGAAAGTGATGGGGGGAGGGCTCCCTTCTGGGGAAAGCTGGAAAGACTGTGGTCACAAGAGCAGACTGAGACTTTGGCGGGGGGGGGGCGGGGGGGGGGCGGGGCGGGGCAGAGCAAGGATCCCCGGTTAACGGGAGTCCCTGTAAAAAAGAGCGAGTATAATAGGTTCGAAGTGTCACAGTGAATATTTATTTAGGTCAAATGTTAGCAAAATGTTTCTGACAGCCCTGTCAAACACTGCATCGGTGGGCCTAGAGAGGCTGTTTGTGTTCCGAGGGCAGTGCTCCTTCATCTTGAAAATGAATACGGATTAAATGACAGAATGTCTGAACCCAAAGTTATGCCATGTCCTGTGGCTTCTGGATTGGTGAGGTGCAGCTTCTGTGGATAATTAGCAGAAAACAGATAACGTTCATTTCAGTTGCTGGAATGAAGCAAGACTCACACTGACAAATTTACATTCCTGATAACTGCCTAGAGCACCTTGGTTTCCTAGTGGAAGTAAAGGGGAAATGTTTCATTTGACGGAGGTGGTGTTAGACCTGCCAGTAATAGTAAATAACAAAACCAAGCATGTCCCATTGTGATTATCATGAATAGTAATTATAATATCTTGAATGTGTTGGGTAACTTGGCAAAGCACCACTTAATCCAACAGATAAATCATTAGTTTCATTTTGCAGGGGACCCTGGGAGGTTTGGGAGATTTGTCCAAGGTCATTGTCTAGGACTAGAATCTGGATTTACTGCTTCCGCCCATTACTGTCCTTTGGCTGAGTGATCAAAGCATTGCAGTCACTATATCTGCTTCTAGATTATAAACTCATCTAATAAATGCAAGTTGCAGAGCAATTCATTTTAACACTGCTTCTAATATCAAACACGGTACAATTATCAGGTAATCTCTTTCAAATAATTGTGGTTTATCCTATTTTTCCACAGTAGAAAGCATTCCAAATTAAGATGACAGTGCAAGCCACCCCTGACCCTCAATTTCTTAGCAATTGTTCCTTAACTAAATTTTGTTGCAGCCTTATAGGTAAAGTACTGCTATTTTATAAATGAATAAAGCAAGGTGCACAGAGAATGATTCCTATATGTTCAATTGGTTGGTCTGATGATTCTGAATGATATTGTTTATTAATCGATTCAAACCATTATTTGGCTATCTGGGGGATTACACTGCCTGCTAATTTGACTACTCTTAAGCATCTTGTATATATGTATAGCTTTATACCAAGTCATCTTCCGATTAGGTGAATTGTGGAGTGAAGCAGCATTTTTTTTTTTAATTTAAAACTTGCAGATAAATAGAAAATCATTTACATCAGGTTCTGAAGTGCACGTCCTAATTTTTTTTTTTTAGAGGTTTGGCTTTCTGATTATTTTGGGAGGTGCTAACAAATTGACTTTATCACTTAAATACATATATGTGTATAGATGACTGGGGAATAAGGATAAATACTAAAAATTATACATTTATTATTATGTGTAATTAGTGATGTTGACATATTCAGTTAAACCAAATGAAATTGCTGTTTTTGCAGGACAAAAACGATTGTATATTTTCTATTTCTTATGCTTCAGCCTACTGATTTTGTTTAAGTCTTTATCAAGCTTCTTGCATGTCATTTCACCAGCTTTTGAAACTAACTCCTTTTCCAGAGGAAAAAAAAGAAAAAGAAAAAAAATTACCATTGTTCTATTACTTTGCTTGTTCATTATTACTGTCTTCTAGGTTGGGGAATAGAAAGAAAAACTAACAAAAAGGTAAATAAAATACTTCATGTCAAAACCTGTCCTGTGCGTGGGCACCACCTTTATCGCATGGGCAGATAAGCCCTCGACTGCACTTGATCTGAGAAGAACCACACAAAGCCAATAATATGCATGTAAAGGCTTGTCTCTGTATATGCCCACTATTTTTTGCATGTTTCTTCTTACATAAGGAACATTTTTCTTTAAAAATGCATTTTGAAAACATTTTTTGATTATTAAAGTAATATACATTTTCTTTAGATATTTTGGACAATTCATAAAAGTACAAGAAATCAAATAAAATTGTTCCCTTAATCTTACTATCCAGAGGGGGTCAGCATTAATATTTTGGTACAATTCTTTCAGAGACGAAGGAAATAATTTTTTTAAAAAAAACTGAATATAATATGGAGCCTATCTTAGAAAATTTGGATTATACTTTACATATAATTTGTATTTGGCTTTTTACACTTCACAGTATATTGTGAGCATTTCCCACATCGTTAAATATTCTTCTGAGTAACCAGAGTAGATCAGCAATAGTTCACTTAGAACAAGCTGCATTAAAAACCAGCCAGAGCCTTACCAAAGAGCTGATGCTATGAATACCAATCATAGCTTAGTTGCTGTTCCATATGTTAATTTAATTTGACAGAGTAAGAGTCTTTGAAGTCCTAATTCTCTTTTGCACCCAATAAACCAGTTTTTATAGTGCCTGAACTTTTAGACATCAGCCTGCAGCTAAACTCATGTCGGGAAGTTGCCATGAGGTCACGTGTAACAATGGATGGAGGGGGAGTTCCTCTGGAAGTCTTGTGAGAGAGGTGAGGGAGACTGGGAGGGATTACTCTGGGCGGGGGAGGGGAGGGTCAGTGCCTCTGGCGAGAGCATCTTATAGGCATACAGATTTGTTGCCATCTTTCGTGAGCCCTTGAAGGGTGATTCCTACAGAAGTGGGTCCTCAGTAGCCCAGCAACTTTCATTAATAAGTATTTATGTATTTGTGTTTATTTGTGGGCTCCGTGGCTTTAGAAGGGAAAAGCTAAGCAGAAGTCTCAATGGTGTGTGGGTTTTGCTTCCCGTACTTGAGCGAGAAGAAAATTCTAGAGTCTTCCCCACCGTCAACACTTAAAATTCAAATTGTCACAGAATGTTTGGAGGAATATTTTTGTTTGAGTGCTGACTAGAGTTGGTGGAACTGATTAGAGAGGTGGAGGAGAAAAGGGCATTAAAGAAGAGGATGAAAATGAAAGAGCTTAAGAATAAATGATGCTGAACACTAAGTCCTATGGGGAAAGGATTTTGAGTTTTCTTTTATTATTATTTGTTTAGATTGTAAGTTCTTTGAGGGCAAAAGAGCATGTTTATAAGGTTTTATATGCTTAGGAGTTGACTGTTAGAGTCTTAATAGTCATTCCAGAGGCTCAACGTTAAATATAGTGTTGTAATTGCTACAAACATTAAAGATTGGTACCTTTTCAAATCAGGCTTCACTCGCAATGACTGCTCGTCTACAACGTGCCGCACCCATGCTAGCAACTTGTTCCAATGGTGAATGGTCAGTCCCTGAGGCTTAAGACGTTGGAAATCAAGCATGTGAACTGTGCACTTCAATTAAACGGGGTCAGTCCTCTGGTGGAGTCTTGTGCTGAGTGTTCTGGGCCTCCCAGCATTTGTGTGAAGTTAGATCACTCAACGATTAACGAGCATGAGGGAAAATGATGGAGAGATTCAAATAGGAGTCTGTGCTCCTTTTGGAAGCACCTGGAAGGCCTACTCTTTGGGGAGTTCGTTAATGACAGCAATTTGGGAATAGGGAGCAGAAAGATAGAGTGGCCCCTGAGGAGACACACAAGCCAGCGTTTAGGGAAATTGGTCATTAACAGGAAATTATTGGACAAGTGCTTAATTTTTCCAGTAAGGATGTTTCTAGGTAACATTTCTGTTGTGGCTGAGTGGTTCTGGGATGTGGCAGACATGGGATTAGGCAGCTGCACTGGAGAGTCATGATGTCATTGGGTTTCCGACATAATTTCCGGTCCTCCTTCTGCCCCTGGGTGGTATTGACTACCACTGTGACTAAGTTCCATTTTGGTAGTCCCTTTCAGCTCCTACCACTGCTTCCCAGTCTTTACAAATGTAGCTTGACTACCTCTTGACACTAAATTATTCAATTTTTACTCCTTTAAATGACGCTGACACCATACCTGTCTTAAACCCTGATATAACACAATACCACAGACTGGGTCGCTTATAAACATCAAGACGTTTATTTTTCACAGTTCTGGAGGTTGGAAGTCTCAGATCACGGTGCCAGCATGGTCAGGTGAGGGCCCTCTTCCAGGCTGCAGACTTCTCGCTGTGTCTTCACATGGTGGAAGCGGCAAGCCAACTCTGGGGCCTCTTTCATAAAAGCACCAATCCCATTCACAAGGGCTCTGCCTCATGACCTAGGCACCTCACAAAGGCCTCCCTCCTAAAACCATTACTCTGGGGGTTAGGGTTTCAATATATGTATTTGAGGTCGGGGGACACATTCAGACCATAGCAATGTCTACAAAGTCTTCCAATTAAGCATTTAGAAGAAACTGCATTCTCTCCCTGTGGAGGAAGAAGGTCACATTAGACGATCAAGTGGACCAAGAATTTGCCTAAGACTTGGTGTAAATACATATGTGGGAGCTTACCTGACTGTAATGGTGAGTTATGGTACAGCATAAAGGGCACTCTGGATTGCCCATGCCTGACTTTGCAACAGCCATTACATACAAATGGCAGCCTATATATGACATGGACTTCCTCTTCCCCCTCAAGAACAGGTCCAGGAAACTGTTGGCCTGAGCCGTGAGCTGTTCCCCCCAACCTGGATTATCTCACACACCACTGTAGTTCTATTCTTAAGTCTGTTTGTTCTCTTCTGTGCAACTCTTGCTCATACATTCCTGTACTTTTCCTCATGTCATTAAAGTCTTGTTCTCTTGGCTTCTCCATGTTTCCCTTCTCCACATCTCTTCTTCTTTTATGTCCATTGTCTTTCTCTTTATTCTTTCCCTCTTTGCATTCTCACTGTGAGGTGACTGATCCCCGTTGTTGCTGGGAAGCAGAGTTAAGACGTTCCTCTCTCGGCTCATCCACAGCACCTCCTACAGGTCAGGGTCACTGCATTGCAGCTATTTGATTATGCAACTGTCTCCGCCTTGAAGGGACTTTCATCTTTAGCAACTTACCTGGCATCTAATGGGAACTTAATAAATGCTTCTGTTTTTAAGCATCATAATTTCAGTAAGAAAGTTTATTCTGCTTTCCAGATAGTCAGTTTACAAACAGACTTTTGGAACCCAACTCCTGTGCAGGTTGAGGACTTCCTGCAATGTAGTCAAACTACAGTAAAAGGCTTTTTGTTACAGAACTATAATCTTGAGGTACTTTGGCCCCACCTGAATTCCACTGTAATTGCCTTTACAACATATATCATGTTATCATTTTTTAACACCTTTATTGGATATAATTGCTTTACAATGGTGTGTTAGTTTCTGCTTTATAACAAAGTGACTCAGCTACAGTATACTTATATCCCCCTATCCCCTCCCTCTTGCGTCTCCCTCCCACCCTCCCTATCCCACCCCTCTAGGTGGTCACAGAGCACCGAGCTGATCTCCCTGTGCTATGTGGCTGCTTCCCACTAGCTATGTATTTTACATTTCGTAGTGTATATATGTCCATGCCACTCTCTCACTTCATCTCAGCTTACCTTTCCCCCTCCCCGTGTCCTCAAGTCCATTCTCTATGTCTGCGTCGTTATTCCTGTCCTGCCCTTAGGTTCTTCAGAACCATTTTCTTTTTTTTTTAGATTCCATGTATATGTGTTAGCATACAGTATCTGTTTTTCTCTTTCTGACTTACTTCACTCTGTATGACAGACTCTAGGTCCATCCACCTCACTACAAATAACTCGATTTCATTTCCATCCACCTCACTACAAATAACTCCATTTCGTTTCTTTTTATGGCTGAGTAATATTTCACTGTATGTATGTGCCACATCCATTCATCTGTCGATGGACACTTAGGTTGCTTCTATGTCCTGGCTATTGTAAATAGTGCTGCAATGAACATTTTGGTACATGACTCTTTTTGAATTATGGTTTTCTCTGGGTATATGCCCTGTAGTGGGATTGCTGGGTCGTATGGTAGTTCTATTTTTAGTTTTTTAAGGAACCTCCATACTGTTCTCCATAGTGGCTGTACCAATTCACATTCCCACCAGCAGTGCAAGAGTGTTCCCTTTTCTCCACACCCCCTCCAGCACTTATTGTTTGTAGATTTTTTGATGATGACCATTCTGACCAGTGTGAGGTGATACCTCATTGTAGTTTTGATTTGCATTTCTCTAATGATTAGTGATGTTGAGCATCCTTTCATGTGTTTGCTGGCAATCTGTATATCTTCTTTGGAGAAATGTCTATTTAGGTCTTCTGCCCATTTTTGGATTGGGTTGTTTTGTTTTTTTGTTGAGCTACATGAGCTGCTTATAAATTTTGGAGATTAATCCTTTGTCAGTTGCTTCATTTGCAAATACTTTCTCCCATTCTGAGGGTTGTCTTTTCGTCTTGTTTATGGTTTCCTTTGCTGTGCAAAAGCTCTTAAGTTTCATTAGGTCCCATTTGTTTATTTTTGTTTTTATTTCCATTTCTCTAGGAGGTGGGTTAAAAAGGATCTTGCTGTGATTTATGTCATAGAGTGTTCTGCCTATGTTTTCCTCTAAGAGTTTTACAGTGTCTGGCCTTACATTTAGGTTTTTAATCCATTTTGAGTTTATTTTTGTGTATGGTGTTAGGGAGTGTTCTAATTTCATTCTTTTACATGTAGCTGTCCAGTTTTCCTAACACCACTTATTGAAGAGGCTGTCTTTTCTCCACTGTATATTCTTGCCTCCTTTATCAAAGATAAGGTGACCATATGTGCGGGGGTTTATCTCTGGGCTTTCTATCCTGTTCCATTGATCTATATTTCTGTTCTTGTGCCAGTACCATACTGTCTTGATTACTGTAGCTCTGTAGTATAGTCTGAAGTCAGGGAGCCTGGTTCCTCCAGCTCTCTTTTTCTTTCTCAAGATTGCTTTGGCTATTTGGGGTCTTTTGTGTTTCCATACAAATCCCGCTATCATTTTAAAAAGGTTTAGTTCTGAACACATCCACTGGCAGAGGATTTGTTTTGCTTTCTTTTCTAGGAAACTGTAGCTTAGCAAACTCTTAGACTGTCTGAATTTTTCTTACTTTTAACTGTTGATTAATTTTTTACAAAAGCAAGTAAATATATTAGTTTTGTTTATATATTATACTCAATAATTACATGTTAGCAATTTAATAATTTTAATAGCAGAGAGTACTTATAAATCTTCTACTATTTGTTTGCATGTACCTGTACCTAGGAGCTGCAATACTTTCAAAAGAGCACATCAAAGTAATTGTTTTGCCTGGCGCCTGTACAAATTTCTGCTGGGACCTGTCCCATTTAATATAAATTATATTACCTGTGGAATTTAAGAGGATGTAAGGTGTAGCATGCCCTGCAGGCAGGAAATTTAAGCTATGGATTGTCCTTTTTAGAAAACTTTGGTTTGTTCCCGTAATATGGGATACTTAGCATCCCTAATTTCTGTTTAATCTTTTTACAGGCATATTTTGAATTTTGCATTCGTGTGGAAGACAAGTTCAAAAATCCTGTTATTCTCTCAGGTTAATCTGAAAATGAAAACAATCTAAAGCTAGTGGTACTAAGGCTGTACCTGACTTGGTGACGTGGGGAAGAGATGCCATTATCTGAATAAACAGACCCCCCCCCGCAAAAAAAAATGAAAATAGTGGCCTTAGACCTAATTTAACCAAATCATCATGCTTCAAGCCTGATGGCATGCCTCTGTTTTGCCTACAGAGACGTGAATTTAGGGGTAGAACATCTGTGGGCAGGAATTATGGAGACATAAACCCCATATTTGTAAATCCATTGCACGTAATTTTATACCCTGCTTACAGGACCAAGATGTTAGACTCACACCATGTGGCAGGAACACATGCCCACCCAGATATGCACATGGAGAGCTCTGGCCTTCCAGATGCATTCACCTCTTCGAAGACTCCCTGACTGGCCTCCCTAGTGCCCTGTGGTCAGCCTTTTGGGCCCACGTGGTCCTAGAATGTGAGATTGCTGCATATATATTGTCTTGGGTGTTGAATGTGTAGAAAAAACACTTTCACTAGGACAAAAAAAAAAAGAGATCTATAAAAGTTAATAGTACAACAGATAATATATTGAGAAGATGTAGAGAGGCAGAAAGGAGAGAGAGAGACAGAGAGAAACAGAGAAGGAGGGAGGGAGGGAAGACTAGAGAATCTAAGAGCAAAGCTCTAAAAGTACTAGGCTCCTATCCCCTCCCCTCTTTGTGCCCCAGATGGTTCTTACATTCGGTCATACTCAGCTCACAGTCTGGCCTTGAGCACTTATCCATGGGACACTATAGCTGAAAAAATTCTCCTGGGAGAATTTTCCTCCCTCTCCTGGGAGGAAGGGGCTCTGTTCAATCTTTTAATTCAGTCATTGTCTTACCATTCTCATAAGACAGGTCTCCATCACCAGGAACAGAGACTTTCTTCAAATCTTTTTTCTTTTTTCTCCAATAATCCAAGTATTCTCTCTAGAAGTCAGATATTACAGTTATGAACTATAGTTACCACATACTCAAGTACTGTGTTAAATCTTTTATCTCTTACTTAAAAATCTTGACGTTTTAGTCTTCACTCCTGTAAAATAGATACTGTTGTCGCAACTTTATTGATTACTGAATAAGATACGATATAGCTTTAGGCACGAATATAAACACATATAGTTGATAATTCTACATAAAGCCTGACGTTTTCCCTTTGCTCCTGTCTGCATCTCTCTCTGTCCTGCTTCTGTGGGCTCTGATTTTCCATGGATATCTTCAGGTAGGAACTTTGGGTACTGGATCCTGGGCCACTTTTTACAGTTTCCTCCTTTTTTCCTTTTTACAATAGCTCCTTATGAGTTCTCGGAGCACTTTCCAACTTAAACTGAAATGCACACCTCCATTTCTTTTGGTTTCTTACATGCGTCCCCTTTCCTTAAAAAACAACTAAGTACCCTTTGTTCCCTGGGTTGACTGAATTCAGAGGGCCGAAATCCAACTCTTAAGTTTTTGAACTGTATAGACTAGGAGGTAGCAATTACTAGTCACTGAATGTCAGTGGTTAAAAGACTTGATTTTCAGCCTTTCATAGACCCCAAACCCCACTTAAGTTTATTCCTTGCAGCATTGGAGTCCCCGCCAGACTCTGCAACAATGGTCAAGATCCTCATGAGTAATAGCATTAAGAAATAAGGCTTTGGAAGTATGACAGACATTTTCTCATCCTAAAAACTGATGTATATCTAATAGAAATTCCACTCTTCGTTTCAACACAAGACTTTGTATATCCAGATCACTTGGAATACTATGATAACTTAGGCACAAACAAGTTTAGAAGATGCCTCTGTGCTCAAATGTTGGGTCTGGGAAAGAGCTAGCTGGGTTTTGTTGTTAGAAAAACAGATATTCAAAGGTTGGGATAGCAGACACACTATCTCTATCGCTTCACTTTCAAGTTAGTTTTAGATAAAAGGATAACTTAATAATGGGGCTGGTTGTTGGGAGGATCAGGCTTCTAAAAACCTTAATATGCTTTCAACTTTCCCCGGAAGCAGGTGACGGGGTAGTTACCGTCCACATCCTCTGCTCAACAGAGCAGCTTCTCTGTTGGCACATTGCTTGGCAGAGCTCCAAGGAAAGCTGTGTGATGACAGCGGGATTAGGGTGCAGGAAGCAGGGCTGGGTCAGAGGCTCTAAACTGCCTATTTCTCCTAGTCCCTTAGTATGGTCAATTCCACTAATGCAGCTTATCCCTAAAGCCAAGCCTGCTAATGAGCACTTGGGCGTTTGAATTCCCATCATATCAAACAATTTCACTTGAGACCCTTTTCCATCTCTGTCATACTTGTAATGATGGGATCTCTTACACTGTAGCTTCCTTGCCTCCCTTAAAGACCAGAGCATCTGTGTAGAAATAATACCATACATGGTGAAGGCTCCATCTTGTTGAATATCCAAGATGTGGAATTCATCACATTGAGCTCTATGTTTATCAATGATTTCATGCTTGAAATTGTTTTATAAGCATGGCCCAATAGGAATGAGGCTCTTATGGTGGCATCTCTATGCTGAATTCTGCTCTCTGTGGATCTGCGTATATTAACAGTTACAGATACTATATCATATAGAGTTTCTAGTGTGAATCAGGGCTTCAGACTGTGATTCCTGACTTAGACACCGTAGCTCTCTTCAAATTTATTATCTATAACTATGTTTTCTTCCCATTAGTTTTTCTGTGTATGTTCTCTTTATAATCCCAAAACACCCAATAATTGCAATCCTTAGCACATTTCCCAGAATGATTCTTAAGGTAAATAATAAATGTTTTAAAATCTCTTTAAATTTCTCCATATTATTTTGGAAAACTAAACAATGAAAAGTTTTCTAAATGTTAAAGTGAAGTTGATATGTTTTTTATATTTTGTCATTTACTTCTCCAGAGGACACACTACTTTAAAACTTTTCAGTGCTGTGAAAAAAGAGATAAAGAATTATGATCTCCTCTGTTTCAAATGTGGATAAATGAATGAATAAACAAATGGAGGAAAGAGCATTCTCTGGGTTCAGCCTTCATAGTGGGCTTCCACAACATAAAGAACAAAAGCTTTTAGACATTGCTTCCCACTCTCTAGAACCATGAGGAAGCCAGTCTCATCAGCGTGTCTTAGAGGGACATGGGTGTCCTAGACACGTTGGTCCTTTTAATTGTTCTCTTACTCTGAATGATCAGTTTTGTTTAGCAATTCTTCTGCCCCACCTTGCAAGCAATCCCTGGAGTTTACAGGTGGGTCACATCAAAGTTAAGGGAACAACCGGAGGTGGTATGGTTGACAGCCAATGCTCAGAATGTGGTTGAAAATGCAGGTTAAGATTCTGGAAAGAATCCTGGACTGGAGATTCATTCAGAGACTTAAGTGTCGAGTCTTAGCTCTGTCAGTTAGGAACAAGATAAGTTCCTTAGACTCTCTGGGCCACAGCTTTCATAACTCTAAAAATACAAATTGCAATAGGATGATAAAGGCTAATACATAGGGGAATTTGAAAATTAAATGAGGCATTAAATTTTCTAAAATGAGATTACTGTTAAATCCATATAAATATAAGGTTAAAAAAAAAAAAACTGCTCTGAGGATTACCAAAGCCCCTAAAGTGGTCATTTAGCACTTATGTATTCCTGCTCTGAGGCAGGATCACACTTAACTTCTTCTCTTCTGATAAAATTCTAAATATATTGCTTGAAAATACCTTCAGAGAAGGTGAGGCTGTAGAACTTGGCTCCACAGAAATGGTTACACTAGACATTGAAACAAAAGTGTTTTCAATATTTGTAATCATTTCCTTCTCCCATTCCTTCTGCCATTTTGTGCTGCTTTTTTTTTTTGGCTGCCTTGGGCCTTTGTTGCTGCGTGCGGGCTTTCTCTAGTTGCGGCGAGTGGGGGCTACTCTTCGTTGCGGTGCACGGGCTTCTCATTGTGGTTGCTTCTCTTGCTGCGGAGCACGGGCTCTAGGCACATGGGCTTCAGTAGCTGTGGCTAGCGAACTCTAGAGAGTAGTTGTGGCGCACGGGCTTAGCTGCTCCACAGCATGTGAGATCTTCCCGGACCAGGGCTCGAACCCGTGTACCCTGCATTGGCAGGCGGGTTCTTAACCAGTGCACCACCAGGGAAGCCCTTTTGTGCTGTTTTGTACCATGCCATTCCGTGGCAGTTCTTCTTCTCTTCCTTCTCTCCGGTGAATTCCTCTAGCGGTTTCCTTCATTTTAAGCAAACCCCACTTTTCGTCTTCTCCCCGGAGTCGGCTGTCTTGACTTCTGCACAGGAAGAAGATTCCACAGTGTTCCTCAGCCACTAACTCCAACATATGTAACATTCTGAGAAGGAAGCTTTCCTTCGTGTTGCAGTTTAAGCCCATTTCCTATTCTTATTTCTTCAGAATAAGTTTCAAAACAGCTGGCTGCCATCCTTTAGGTCTACCCTTCCCAGACATTACTTCACAAACATCTCACTTTTCAGTCTGTTTTGTCAAGCGTGAGTTCTAGAAGTTCCTTTAACTTTTTCTCATCAGGTATATTGTTCAGCCTTTTAATAAGCAGCATGATGCGATTGAAAGAATATGGGCTTTGCAGTTAGACCTGGGTTTGAATCTGTGCCATGGAACTTGGAGTGCCTAACTTCTCTGAACTGCAGTTTCCTCAGCTGTCAGGTGCGGTTAATGGGACCTATGTCACATGGTCCTTGTCAGAATTGATGTAATGTTTCTAGTGTGTAATCGATGCTCTGATAAATACTAGTTCCCTCTCCCTGTGACTCTCCTCTACATCAGGTCACTATTTCCTACTAGTTTGGAGCCTAGGATTGATCGGAATTTGAAATAATTCTGCCTACCCATCCCCCCAAGACATTCTTTTTATTCCATCCATTATACTGTTTCATCACTAGATCTCCTCTGAGGTATTCATGCCATTTCCATATGCCCTCTGATGCTATGTCCACACGGACAAGCTACTTACAAGAATCAGCTCTGAAAAGAGAACACCCCGAGGAAACAATATGCAAAAAAGTCACTTAATTGGCTTTGGAGGAGTCCAGGATAGCTCTCTCTTTTTTTTTTTGCCATGGTTTCCTTTTTTTTTTCTTTAACATCTTTATTGGAGTATAATTGCTTTACAATGGTGTGTTAGTTTCTGCTTTATAACAAAGTGAATCAGTTCTACATATAAATATGTAGCTTTTGACCTCATTTTCACCTCAAAGAGTTGCCCAAGTTACCTCTGTGTGGCTTCTTGGTGGCTCTCTCCTACATAGGACCTGTCAGATGTCCTTCAGATCGTTTTCAGAACTGAGTTACTCATTCTTGGGTTTCCACCTGAGGTCTAGATGAATCCCAGGATGCATTTTCACTGCTGCTCTGTGTGGCACCCTTGTGCAAATTATAAAAGGCACCCATTCTCAGCAGGTGCACCACCATGCCTGAGAGGATAGCCTGAGGGTTAAAGGGTGGACTGAACTTTCAGCACCCTTGTACGGATTTAACCTATTTGTAGAAACCAGAGTGTTGCCTCTGATGTGGTTTAACGTCAGAAAACAGATGCTGAAGAAGTACTCCCTGTCTTTGTCTCTGGTGTCATCCAACGTTAACCTTCCTTTCTCATTCCGTTGGCCTTCTTTTCTTGTATCTGTTATTCCCAATACAATGTGTAATAACATTTCATTCCCTGCTTCAGTTTGCCCCAGTTACTTCTACTGATTCTAGCTGTTTCATTACACGTACTTTTGAATACCTGCCTTGATTTTTATTTTGTGTAGAGTTACTCTGTGTTTAAATGCTAGGCAATTTGGGATTAAGCCAAATAGATTTTCCTGAAATTTCCAACATTCTATTCACAGATTCTTTTTAAAAGCAAATTGGCAAAATCGATATAGTTAATTCCTTTCAGGGTTGTTTCTGCCTCTTCTCCACTCTTCCTCTGGAGATGACTCTAACGAGCATCTAAAATGGCCTAAACTGAGGTAATAGAAGGACAATGGGGAGGGGTTGCCAAGAGAATTCCATAATCCACACACTGAAAACTTTCACAGGGAGTGGGAGTTCAGTGGTTCTGAGAGGAGTCCTGTGCTCTCTTCCTTAGCAGGAAAGAAGATCCTTTTCCACTAAGCTCACAACTTTGCATAAGTCCCACATAGAACAATAAGGAGGTGCTTTGAACACTTAAATTGTCCAAAACTTAGTCAAACTAGTTCTGGCGATCAGTGAAGTTATAAGTCTCAGCCAGCTTGTTCTCATATCCAGTAACTGATGGTTCTTCTTAAATTCATCTCAAGAAGGTAGAAGAAAACTTTAATGCAAAAAAAGGGATCAAAATTAAGAAATGAGCAACCAGAGACAAACTTTTCTGACAGTTTGACGTACTGCACCGCAGGTAAGTCTCGTGATGGATATGCTTGGGAATGCCATTATTAAATTTACCTTGCTTCTATCTTTCTTCGCATCTATTTCTAATGTGCCCGTTAGGCCAGTGCCTCCCTGGGAACATAATAATAAAACAACTACTGAGTGAAGTAAATAGAAAAACCTAATAAGTATTCGTATAACTTCAGCTTGAAGCATTTCTTTCATGCTCTACAAATCACCAGAAGACATGTGACGGGAACCGTTCCTGATCCATTTTAGGATGTGCAGGGCATCCCAAGAAAGTTTTCCTGTTTATTACTTCTCTGAGTGTGTTAATACGTATATATTTTTACTTTGAGATAGTTAATATCTGGAATAGTTCTTCGGCAGGGAAAATAGTGGTGAAAGACTGGATCTGAGGAGATGCTGCAGAAAGAGAGTTAGTAGGGCTCAGTAGAAGACTTGAGGGAAGGGTGCCGGGCAAGGGGGACCATGAATGCAGAGGGGGCTGGTGGAAGATAGATCTGAGGAACTGGGGGCACCAGTGCTTCTGTGGCTGATGGGGAGATAGCCAGCAGCCGGGCCTGGGGAGGGGGTGGAGCGATGATACGGTCTGGTTTTGACATGTTGGTTTTAGATGGCAGTGAAATATCTAGTCTGTGTATTTTTTAGACATTGGGAAATAAGGGACTGAAGAGAAAGTGAAAGGTCAGGGCTGAAGCTGGGGATCTGGGGCTCCTCTGAGTACAGGTTCTGATTGAAGCCTCGTGGGTACCTCAAGGGAGTGAGCAGAGAAGGAGGAGAAGAGCCGGGAGCCTGGGGCTGAACCCTCGGGGCACTAAGTGATGGTGCGTGGAGGGAGGAGGGGGGAGTTGAAGACGAAAGAAAAAGTAAGTGGAGGTATTTGAGAGTCCTGTGGCCTCAGTCCCATGCCGCTGAGTCCATGAAGAGGTTGGGAAGCTCTTCGAGGTGTGGAAGGCAGCTGGATCCCTAGAACTGGGACGCTGCTAAGAAGTTCAGTAAAGTGCCATGGTGGTGTTTGATGACTCATAAAAGGGACAAACAAAAGCTGGGACTTCGAGAAAGAGGCACACTCGGGGCAGAATCTGGGTCTGATCATCTTGAATGAATGAGTGAGTGAATGAATGAATGAATCAGTCACATAAGCAGATATAGGTAATCATGGGGTTTTGTCCATAAAAAAGAGGATAATAGCATTAGTACTAAACTCTGCCTATAAAGTCGCTGACAGGCCTAACACGTACGACAGGCAGAAGGGAGAAGAGGAGTTGAGAAAAGAAAGGAGAAGCATCACTGAGGAGGAGAGGAGAAGACAGGGGTGATGAGCAAAGATGACCAGGGGTTCCTGGAGTGTGAAGTCGGAGAGATAAACAGCCTCAGTGTACGGGTTTGGCCTTTAATTTGTTTGACTCTCTAGCTGTTTCCCGAACATTCATCTTGTCCCTCGGATGGAATTTTAAGCTTCTTGGCAGAGACAAAAAACCTCTTTTGTATATCTCTTTGGTACCTAATGCAGCTCTACAGCATTTATTCTACACTTAATGACAGATTGAGAGAAAGAGAGGCACGTTTTCAGTCATTTCTACAAGTGTATAATTATCCAGAAATTTAGTCGGGGGAAGCCTCCTTTTTTTTTTTTAATTGAAGTATAGCTGATTTACAATGTTGTGTTAGTTTCAGGTGTACTGTAAAGTGATCCAGTTGTATATATATATGTGCGTGTGTGTGTGTATATATATTCTTTTTCAGATTCCTTTCCATTACAGTTATTACAAAATATTGAGTATACAGTACTATATAGTACTATACAGTGCTATACAGTACATTGTTGTTGGTTATCTATTTTATATATGAAACCTCCAGTTTTGATAAATCAAACTAAAACATCCCTAATCGTCCCTTCTCCACTCAAAGGAGACTTTTAACTTGGATTTCCTAAATCATTTACCCCAACCTCTTCCTCTAAAAGAATGTCTAGATGCATTGCTTGTGACATGTCCTTCAGAGCCAGCTATACAAACATCCTTCCTAATCTTAGCAAAATGCAGACACACGGGCCTCAAGGATTTGAAATATGCTTCTCTCACTTCCCTCACTCTGATTTTTGTTCCATTTTCATAAGAATACCTGTAAGTATTTGCAGATGAATTAAAGACAGCGTTGTTCTGGAGGGAAATCTGATGTTCATGTAATTTTGTGATAGGAGGACTTAAAAAGAGAGCTCAGGCTTGTTGTTGTTGAGTGTACACATGGGAAACAAAAGCAAGGCTGGTGAGAAAATTTGGTGGAGGTGGTTAATTAATTTTGAACCTGGGAAATGCCTCTATAGTTAGTCTACAAGATCTCCTTTAAAGAATCCCAGACACCTGGAAAAATCACCGTTCTTATTTTCTACCAGTTTATGTGCAGCAATGATCTGAATAAGAAAATGGTTTTGAAAGCATCAAAATGTAATTTTCTTATCATTTAAAAATGTCTGCACACATTTTTCTCAAACTTTTAAGAAAAGAAGTAAAATTCACCTGTAGGTAGAGATCAAGATGGAAGTGTTGACAGATATCCAGAGGCTGGAGACTCGGGAAATAGTCTTAGGAATGGCATCTGTATGTACCCTTAGTATGTTCTACCACCAGTGTTCCTAGAAGGGCAATGAATAGACTGTTGAAAAGGCACCAGTGTTACTTGTTTTATTAAATCTATAAGGGTTGCTGGTATCCATTTCCTGGCAGTCATTCCTGTTTTTAGGGGTGATGTCAGTGTCAGTGATATTGCAGAGCAAGAGATACCAGTGGGTCAACCATAACAAAGTGTCTCTAGATGTAAAAAACATGTAGAACTACCATATGACCCAGCAGTCCCACTCCTGGGTGTATACCTGAAAGAAACAAAAACACTGATTTGAAAAGATACATGCACCCCAACAGTCATAGCAGCATCATTTACAATTGCCAAAATATGGAAGCAACCCAAGTGTCCATCAACAGATGAATGGATAAAGAAGATGTGGTATGTATATATATATACAATGGAATACTATTCAGCCATAAAAAAGAATGGAATTTTGTCATTTGCAGCAACATATAGATGGATATGGAGGGTATTATGCTAAGTGAAATAAGTCAGACAGAGAAAGACAAATACTGTATGATATCACTTACATGTGGAATCTAAAAAATACAACAAACTAGTGCATAAAACAAAAAAGAAGCAGCCTCACAGATACAGAGAAGAAACTAGTGGTTACTAGTGGAAATGGGAGGGGAGGGGGCAAGATAGTGGTAGGGGATTAAAAAAAGCATTATTATGGGATTATATGAAGTCACGTGTGTGAAATTTTCGAAAATTGTAAAGCACCTTAAAATTTAAAGAATCTTTCATTTGATTAAAAAAAAAAAGTTTCTGCAGGAACGAAAGGGTACCACTCTGGTAAATCTCTCAGGAGGATAAGAAAGAAAAGGGAGGTCCAGACAGTCTTGGTTCATGCGATAGAACTTTCCCACAGAAAATGGATGAATATCAGATAAGAACTTTTATCAGACCTTATGGATTTTACAGCCACATCTCTGTGGGAACAGTATGCAGCATAGACTCCCTAAATCCCAAGCATGGATGGCGGAAAGCACTATAAAAATATAGACTGGCACCCTGAGAAGAACAATAGCTAGTCTTTGTTAATCACACTGATATAAACACTAGACATTGTGGTGTGCTTGTTAAATGATACATAAGATAGTATGACTAATGAAAGTATAGCAGTAGCCCAAGAGCTCCCGGCCCAAAAGGAAGCTCAAATGAATTAGGCAAGGTATTGAATAAAGACATGGTAGTGGTCCTAATGGAAAGCCAAATATATGCTGATCCACTTTTCTATGTCTGCTTTTGTCAGACTTTCTTAAGACTGTGGAGGAGCCTTGAGTATGACTGCAGAAGACAGGTACCTATAGTCAGTTAATTCCCAGCTTTAGAAGCAAGAGCAAGTTGGCAACCGAGGAGATGCTTTCACTGATAAGGGCAGGTGTTTCCAGCACAGATCTTTGCAGATGAAATAAAATGTATGAAACAGAAACTAAACATTATTCAAAAGGTACTGCAATAATTCTTCAACATGTATGTAAATCAGCTGTTTTCCCAACTCTGGAAGACAGAGAACAATGTGGAAGGGTGTGGCATGTTCTATTACTTGCCGTTAAATTGATGAGAATTAGAACATCTGAGAATCCATCAACACCACTGAAAGACATGTCACAGAATCAAGTAAGGGGTAGAGTATGTATATAAATGACAAAATAGGGCCAAAACATGTCACCAGGTGGCGTTCAGATCTGCTCTGTTTATCTGTGGCCTTAGTTAACCTGTTTTACTCAATCTGTAAAGGATTCAGGCTATAAAAAAGAACACGAAGGACCTCGGACAACCCACATTTTCAGTGACCAGAGGTGGACGCTAAGATCTGAAACATTGAGTGGTTGCTATTTTTCTTAGGCACAAAGTTGAATTCTGGCTCCTGGAAGCTGATGTTTGGGAGGAAACCATTCAGTCTGTGGAGGCAACACAAAGCCAGCGGTCCCAGCACAATGCGACCTGCTCGTCCCCTAGTTGAGGTTTACGTAGACACTCTCTGTAGGAGACTAAACAGTTGTTTTGGCTTCTCTGTGAATATAGCCATCACACGAGGGATGACTCCTGGGGAAAAGTTGGAAAGGCAGTTAACTTCTCCCATGGGAAAGGCTTGCCTCTCAATAGGAATACAGTTTTAGGAGCAATCTCCAAACCTGGGCAAAATATTTCCTGGATTTAGAGACTGAATTTGGGGGTTGCCAAATCCTCGTAAAACATCAAGGGTCTACTAAAATATAATAGGTAATGACTGAGAAAAGAAAAAAAGACAAGGAAAAGGTAGAAGATTTTACAGAATGTGTATTTTAAATCTAATTCTCCTACTGCTAACCACGTGGCCTTGGGAGAATCTGACCATTTCTTTGGTGTCTCCAATTGGAATCGAGGGGAAATTGCCCCTCCTCAGTAATTGGTGTGCCCTGGAGGAGGGTGGCTTGCTCCTCTGGCTGAATTAATTGTAAATTCGGGTCCAGTAAAAGAAGCAAAAATTCCCTACAGCCGTATGTATATGTATATATAGGAGCCATAAGAAGTCTCCTTAGGGAATAAGAGGACGAGATTCTAGGTCCTTTCCCACTCCCAGACCAGAGCACCTCTGTCCTTGTCATTTATACAAATTGCTGTTCTAAGACTGTGTGTGGGAAGAAGGGGAAGTGGAAGGGTTCTTTGATGAAGGAACACTGGTCACCCACGATGGGCTTCCCTGTATTATATGCAGGCCACTGTCAGTTCTCTGCTTTCGGGGAATAAGCTGGTACCGTCATGGGCTCCGCATGCCAGCTCTGGCCCTGAACTAGGCAAACAAAATATGTTAGGGTGCTGAAGAGCAAACAACTGTCTGACTTGCCTGGCGAGTACCTTAAGCTCCTGTAGGTTCCTGTACCCAGGGGGAACCAAGAATAAGCGTGTTAGGACACCAATAGAAGTGCCATTTTATGGCTTCAAATGGGAGCTCTAGAGGTTGTCTGATCAGAGATGCCAAACTTTCACACCCCTCAGAAAGCTTTCCCCAATGGCAACCCCAGCCTACCTGGGAAGGTACTACCTAAGAGTAACTAAAATTTCTCCTGATGTTACCAAGATTCCTTTTGTCATGGTTTATTCTGGGCCATGGAAGCTTTGCCTACTACCTACTGTCCTGCATGTTATTGAAGCTAGGTTTTAAATTCTTCACTTCAAATTAAGGTGTAAAATTATTTTCCTCTATCTTCATCTGACCTGCTTCTAATCCCATTGTTCTTTTTGCCGTCTGAAGATACTCTCCAGTTTCTCCAACATGTTAATTCCTGGGCTGTAATTTGAACAGAGGGCAGGTACTCAAATTCTGTAAATGCCCTGTGGTTACAAATCCCAGGTGTCCTCTGTCTTGGCTCAGCCTATACAGGACATGCACGCGCACACACACACACACACACACACATACATACAGAGTTCAGAGGTCACTCTAAACAGCAGTATCTATGAGGTCTCTGGCAGAGAGTACTTTGCTGTGCACTGGAATAGAGTACTGTGTGGCTCAGAGGTCCCTCCTGCCTTTACATCTCAAGATAATGTTCTCAAGTATATTTTCATATACACCAGCATCCAATTTACTTTCCCATTCCTTCTCTCTTCCAACTCTTACAGAGTTTCAAATATTTATTTATTTATTTATGGTTACCTTGGGCCTTCGTTGCTGCACGCAGGCTTTCTCTGGTTGCGGCGAGTGGGGGCTACTCTTTGTTTCGGTGCATGGGCTCAGTAGTTGTGGCGCACGGGCTTAGTTGCTCCGCGGCACGTGGGATCTTCCTGGACCAGGGCTCAAACCCGTGTTCCCTGCATTGGCAGGCGGATTCTTTAACCACTGCGCCACCAGGGAAGTCCCTCAGGTTCTTTCAGAACATGTCTTCCCACTTTATTCCATGCCTCTTCTACCATTTTGTCCCATTGCTAGAGTGGCCCAGGCAATACGTGTATCAGAGAAGAGAGAAACCATATGTTTTGAGGTAAAATTTAAGAGAATGAAGCAAGAATGCCATTAATCTCCAACCCTTGAAAATGCCTAGAAGCTCTCATTCAGACCCTCCTTAAAAGTTTCCATCTACTGTCTTTTATTAAAATCCGGTATTCCTCAAATGTCAGGTTCCAAAATGAATTTCAAAATTATTTCTTAGGAACTTTTAACTCCTTTAATTAACTGTGAATAGCTCAAGTGTTTCTTTCTGTCATTTCTGTTATAAAGGTGCTACATTTTAGGTTATAGACTTTTGTCCCCAGCCTGAGAATCTAACCACCATTTATACCTTCGTTCACTCAAGGGAAAGTATCTTACAAATTTGAAAAAAATTGACACCCAACTTAACTGTTGGACTGCTTCTGTTCTAATAAGGGTTTGGTTAGCCCTGAGCAGGAGGAAATAGTCCTCTAGCTTGTGAAATACAGCTAAGGAAGGCATCACAGGTATAGCAAGGAAATTTCATTTCTGAGACCTTTGGAAAGTAATTGGACTTGCAATTTAGGGGTGTGTTTAGGATCGATAATCAGTAGTCTGGATCCAGCGTTCTGATTTTGCTCCTGAGGCCATCTTTATCTTTAGGGAAGTGTACTGCTTGCAGCTCATCATATTTCGTAAACCCTTATTTGTCTTTGAGTCTAATACAAGACTTCATAGTAGGGCACTTAGTAATTGCTCCTTGAACTGAATTTCACCCGAAGCTAAATTAATGGTTCTTCACCATCAGATTTGGAGTAAAAATGAAATTAAATGAAAATCATTCTAAAGTACTCAGGTTAAATCGTCTCAAATAATGATTTAAATTTTCAGTGAGTGTGAGGATGCAGATCTTGGGGGCATTTTCAGTGGCGTGTGCGGGAGACGGGAATGTGTGTGTCCACACGTGCATTCTTACATAGTAGAAGGAAGGAAGTTGTGAAAGGGAAGAAAATAGAGCCATTGACTGAAGAGCCATAAAGCTGTTTTTAGAATGACTGCTTCTGTTGTATTGGGGAACGCTTCCTTTGAGAAGGGGTATATTATGCATCCTCTTTCCATTAAGTCTATTTTGGGAAGAAATTACAGAGGATAATATATTACCAACTCCCAGGGTTCTCTTATCAACACAGCCTCTATTCTCATTACACACCTGCTTAGAGCAAAATGAATTAAAGCTTCTGCTGTCAAGGACACCATCGCAAGACCATCAAAATCTCCACTAAATCACTGGAGCTTTTTATAAGGAAAGCCACTGATTTTTTGAAAAGTGTTAACTCCACCCCTAAAAGCCATGTGTGAGAGCAAGCACAGGGGTGCCGGTGGTTTGAGCATTCAGTAAGTTTCAACCTTGGCAAAGTCTAGGAATTGTTTTCTAAACAGTGTAGGGCTTCCTACGCCGGGTGAAGATTTATCTGCATTTGGCAACTACTCCCGGTTACTGTGGAACCAGAAGTTTACTTCTCAATAGTTTTACAAATTCTGTGTTTAACTCTGTCTCCATAGAATTAATTCATGGGAGGTGGGAGGAGGGGGCGGGGCAGAGGCTTTCAAGGCGGGTTTACAGAGTTGAGTTTTTAAAGTAATAGAAGCCATTTTCCCCCTGACCACAACAGTGTGGTGAAGTTCTGTTTCAGCCTGAACGCAGTTTGCATCGGCATGTACATTGATTAAAACATGAAAATAAAACAACTCCAGTGTTGAGCAATTTTTGTTAAAAAAAAGTCGTTTAATCATTAGACAACCACCGTTTTCTTTTGCCCTTTAAACCTGCATTCAATCAGCTTGGATGCTGGTTTACAGCCTCGTTAACTGCTGAGATTACAAAGGAAAGGTTAGCAGGATCACCAGCAGCAGCCGGAAGCTCTGAAACGCACCCGTTGTCACATGAGACATTCAGCAAGGCGCACCTTCAGCTGTTTCCCAACACACATGCGGCTCTGAGGGAGGTATGTGGCGAGAAAAATGCAACCTCCAACCCCAGAAGCATCCCTGTGTTCATTCAAGGAAAGAAAAAAAATGTGTTCTTGCATTTAATCTTCTGCATGGCTCTGTTGAACATTGTTAACGGTGAAACACGCAGGGTTCTTCTTGCTGCTGAAGTGTCATGTTGGGAGAGTGTGCCATTGCAGCCTTCTAGGGAAAGGCCTAGATGTTCCTTTTTTTTTTTTTTTGTAAAGGGAGGAGTTGCAGTGTTTTATGGCCTTCTTTCAACACATGGGAGTTTTGTTTTTTGGGGGGTTTTGGGGTTTTTTTTTTGCGGTACGCGGGCCTCTCACTGTTGCGGCCTCTCCCGTTGCGGAGCACAGGCTCCGGACGCGCAGGCTCAGCGGCCATGGCTCACGGGCCCAGCCGCTCTGCAGCATGTGGGATCTTCCCGGACCGGGGCACGAACCCGTGTCCCCTGCGTCGGCAGGCGGACTCTCAACCACTGCGCCACCAGGGAAGCCCAACACATGGGAGTTTTATTACTCATTTTAAAAGTACAGCTTAACACCATTTTCAAACCAGCCAGAGTTCCAGCGCGGGATTGTTTGCACAAAATGGCTCCTTTCTGCCTCCGAGCAGGATGGTCACAGGTGCCTGTTAATTGCTATACTTGTAGGTACTGAATCCATTCCCTTCATGGTAGGAAAACCAAGAGCGTTTTCTGAAATGTAATTCTCTGAGCTACCATCCGTGGTCACGCCAGGCTGTGGGAAGGAATCACAACTTTCTGAAAAGACGAATTGCTCCTTCACTACAGACCATCTTGCCTTTTGATTTCTCTTTCTACCTCTGCTGGGGGTTCATTTTTGCTGCCAAATATATTAACCACACTGGAAAAGACATTCCTTCACTTTTAAGTGGCCGGGTCATTATTTCAGTTTTGAAGAAGGCAAAGACAAACAGTTCTTTATGCGTTATAGAATTGTGACATTAGACGTTTGAGATGGAAATAATGGAAATCTTGAGAGTTCAAGAGACTGGTCCAAGATCTCATAGCCAGCTAGAAGCAGAAAACGAGTTAGAAGCCAGAGTCTTGATGTATATAGTTTGTCATGCTTCCAGCTATCCAGATGCCTTTCCTAAATTAATACAAATATTTCCTGGTTTGCGCTCACGGAAGAGAGAGGCTTATTCGTCCCTATCCTATATACATATCCCCAAGACAGCTCTTTTTTAAAAAAATATATTTATTTATTTATTTTGGCTGCCCCGGGTCTTAGTTGCGGCATGCATGCAGTATCCAGTTCCCCGACCAGGACTGAACCTGGGCCCCTGCATTGGGAGCACAGAGTCTTACCCACTGGACCACCAGGGAGGTCCCCCCAAGACAGCTCCTAAGTTACCAGCATCCTCATCTTTTTCGAACTAAACAATCCCAATTCTTTTTCATTTCCTTTGATATTTCCATTTTTTAATCTTTTCACCATTTTAACACGGTCTGTGCACAGCAGACTTTCAGATTCTGAACTAAAGTATTCAGGGAATTGGCCAAGGTTTTGTATAGGTATTTGGATATTGTGTCTACGTTCATGTATATGAGTTCTGTATATGTATATAAGAGCGGTTTTCTCTGCTCTCAAAACTGCTTCTTAGGTAAAGACTGGGTGACCTTTCGGCCAGTTTGTTGAACCATTTCTCTCAATAGCAAAACCCTCTGTTTTCCATTCTTGTATTGCAGAGTTGTATCTTTAACAACGCTGATTTTTTGAGCTATATGCATCGTGACCACAAAATTTAAATAATTTTCATCTCTGAAGATGAAAGGAAGCTCTTGCTAATTTTAAAGACCTATATAAACTCAACTTTGTTTTAAAAGTTAAAAAAAGAAGCTTACGAACTTGATCTTCCCTGAGGACATACATATTTAAGTAGTTAATTTGCACAGGTAGATAACCAACTAAACCTTACATCAGTTCTTCAAGTACCTTACATCAGTGACTTCAAAGAATACACCTTTACTCAACTTTAAACTAAATTCAACTGAAAATAACTCTATACTTTAAAGAGGGTAGTCACTCAACTCAGTGGAGAAAAACAGTTGATCAAACTAGTTGTTTGCCCTTACCCAGATCAAATCACTGATCCACTGAACAAATCTTTGTAATGTGTCAAGATACAGGTTTCTTTAACTACCATACACATTAAGTATGGGGTATATGACAGGGAATAGCAGGTTTTTGTAAATGGTGATAAGAACTGTAGAAGGAGGAAAACCATGAAAAATAGAAAAGGATGAGAGGGAAGAAGAGAGAAATGATACCCTCAAGAAAAGCTGAAAAATTATGGATTACTTTCAGAGTAAAATATATTGGACACCTCAATATAGTTGAATGCTTATAAGAGGAGATGCTTTCTGCAATTCCTTTGTTCCTTCATGTATATCCTATACCTGAGCAAAATGCTTCTTCCCTGTGAGCTGGACAGTAGGAAGTCATCTATCTTCAACCTTGTTTGGTTTGTAAATAGCTCTGTAGAAAAGATCTGTTGCACTCTGGAAAGACCTTTTCCATGTGTTCCCTCTCACTCTCGGAGGCCAGATAAAGGGCACAGCTGTGACCACCACCTTATTCCTTCAAGGATTGTTTACAAAAGATTGAAAAATGTGCCCAGGGCCCATCCCCTCCCCTCTGTACAACTAGCCCCACTCAGGTGGGCTGGCTTTAACAGAAACGGAAGAGAGTGTGTGGGTGGGCCTGACATCTTTCAACACATGCTTTTTGCTTTCTCCTACTGAATTTTTAATTTCCATGAAGTGTCAGTGGAAAAATGGACACTGGTCTTCTTTCTTTTTTTCTGCTCCTTTGCAGGGATTGGGATTCCGTGCTTTGGGATAATGAAGTAGGTTGTCATTTCCTCCCCTAAATAATACACTGCAAAGTGGAAATGCAAATTTCCTATGGAAGCTCTTAGTAGCAGGTGGTATTTCCTTAATATATTGTTTTTGACCTTTGGGGAAATTGGCATTATGAGCTGACTTTGGAAAATTAAAATAGCATCAAAGTCCTACATTTTAAATGAAACAATGTCTTAGTTAATTTGAAAACATTAGACTGGAGTACTACACCAGGAAAAGACGTAACATGTTTCGCTTTTCTGTGTTATTTTAAGGTTTGAATTCATGGAGGACAAGAAAAGGGATATGGCAGAACTGCATTTACTAATTCATTAAGAGATTTTTTAAAAGAAGGAAAAATATGTACTTTTAAGTTTTGCTTGAAACTTTTGCTGTTGACTAATGCTGTGATACATTTAGTCAGTTGTACAAAGAGTTAGGCATGGGACGATTCAGATGGCGACCCTGAGTTGAGCTGAAGGTAAAGACATCTGTATTTTTCATTCATTTGCTCAGCAGCACTAAACTTCAAGCTTGTTTTTTGTTCAGCATCAAAGAAAAAGTTGCTTTATGGTTACTGAATATTCTTTTAACTTACATATTTCATGAAAGGGACTCAAGTCACTAGATCTTTGTATTCCTTATAGTTATTTTTCTGCCCAACAGCCCTTCTGCATGCCATCTTGTCAAATAACGAAAACATAATTTTATTCTTTTTCTTTGCCTTTGAAGAAAAAAATTTAAGAAGTCTAAATACCATTCACATTTTGGAATTTCCTACTTTACTCCCTCCCAAAACCATCATCTTACAACCATGTAAAGCGATCCAATGTTGAAAGACAAGAGATTCTCGCTCCTATAAATATCCTTTATATGGTTATAACTTCTTTGTTTATCAAGGGCAACAAGAATGAAATCCAGGAGCTAACAAAGTTTATAGATAGATGTATGTGTGTGCACACGCGTGTGTAGGCAGATTGATATATATCCAAGGCTTTGTGTGTCCAAATATGCATGGTATTTTCAGCATACAAGTTGCCGATCAGGCATCTGTATTCTTTTCCCTCTAAAAATTCTGAGTGTGTGGACCTATTAGTAGCTAGAGGCCAGATCACCGCAACCAATGGAGGACTAAAATATTTATCAAATCCAAGAAATGGGAGTGCTTGAATAGTTTAATAAATTTGGCTAGTTTAAACAGTTATCTTTGTTCTTCAGTTGTACACAGTTTGTAGCACAATTTGACTTCAAGGTCCAGGTTTTTGAATGCAAGAAATCTACATTTTCATCCTAAGAAGCGTAAGGCAAGATACTTAGATTTCACTGAAGGGTCACATTCATCGTCATTGCACGACCTTTCCCAGAAGAAAGGGAAAGTGAGAGCTGGGGTCAAAACCAGATACTGGAAAAAAAAAAAAAACAAAAAAAAACCAGATACTGTAAAAGTTCAGCGAATCTTTGGACTCTCAGAAAATATTAATTTTCCAGATAGTTGAATATTAACATCTTTAACTTTTTAACTTGAAATTTTGATAATGTTGTATGTGAAAATCTGGCTAATGGATATGGTTCGTGTGTCTCTGGCTACATCTATAAATGCACTGAATGTAATTGTTTGTGTTTCTTGATGACACTCGGTCATTATCGTGAGCATCACTAGACTTGTCAAGTGGCAAAGATCATATTCTTTCATCCTTTCTTCCTTTCTCATTTCTTGAGTACCTACTGTATGAGACGAACCTATGTGCCGCCCTGATCCTAGAAGGCACTCAATGAATGTATGTTGAAGGAATGAAAAAAATGAACGAACAAACAAGCTCAATGGGAAGTTAGAAGGATAGATTCAGTTCATCAAACCTCGTTTTGGGTGTAGGACCAAGCACAGTGCTAGCTGAGACTATAGAGACACTTATATGATCATAAATAGTATGGTATGTAGGGGTGAATGTATTCCCCACCAGACGTGGTGCCCTGTTCCATGTTTGCAAAGTACTCCTAACGTGAGAGCAACCACTTTCTCATGAAACGGGAGGAAATCTGTGCATCTGCTGGACTCTCTGGGCATTGTGACATGGCTACTATCTGGGAAATCCTAAAGCAGCCATCTCCTCCAAGGGTTTCCTCACTTTCTAGAAAACAATTCTTGTAACAGCTACAGTCAATGAACTTTTCTTTGCCACTGCCCTTCAAAACAAACATGATTTTAGCATCCTCAGTGCACATCACAGACACCAACTTGCCAGTTTATTTCCCGGGCTTCTGTCCCATGTAGGCTAAGTCTGTTCTTGGGCTGTGACAGAGGAACATTCCTCACCACTTTGAGAATTGGGGCTAGGGTGTTTTGGGAGATGAATTGTATTTGTACAGATACTTTGTCATCATTACAGTCCTATGCTGCGTAAGTGGAGGGAAAGTGTGCCCTTTGGAACAGACTAGCATAGATTTCAGTGTCTGTTCCATCCATTATTAGCTGCTTGGGTGACCTTGGGGACCCGAGGTCCACTGGTCAGTCCTCATAAACATGGTGATATATATAGGAAAGGCCTTTGCCGAGGTCCACAAAAGCTTGTTCCTTTATTATTGTCACCTTTATCAGATTATATATACCCGACCAGACACAACTCCGAGCTAGATGTCTTTTTTTTTTTTTAATAAATTTATTTATTTGTTTGTTTATTTTTGTCTGCTTTGGGTCTTCGTTGCGGTGCGCGGGCTTCTCATTGTGGTGACTTCTGTTGTTGTGGAGCATAGGCTCTAGGCGCACGGGCTTCAGTAGTCGTGGCTCGTGGGCTCTAGAGCACAGGCTCAGTAGTTGTGGCGCATGGGCTTAGTTGCTCCACGGCATGTGGGATCTTCCTGGACCAGGGCTCGAACTCGTGTCCCCTACATTGGCAGGCGGATTCTTAACCACCGTGCCACCAGGGAAGCCCCTACGCGTCTTTTTTAAACTTTCCTTAATGTTTGTTCTTTAAGCATAAGCAGTACTGCAGAGTTGCCCTTTAGTTTACCCCTGTCCCCGCTGCTGGAAGCAGTGGCTCGACTGCTGGTCAATAGCAGGGGACTTTCAGTGTGCACAGCTTAGCATCCTGAAGATGCTACTGTAGGTGTTGAGTCTGGGGGGAAACATTAGGAAAAGTAGATTGTGCACACAGCCAAGCTTTCACATCAGTTCTGCATTCTATTGATGTCGAACAATAGGTTGGAAACTTAGCTTGATTTTAAGATTATACAGGGACTATTATCAATTATCAGAACCATTAGAAGAGTTACTAAGCAGTAAACGTGTAGTGAGTGGAATGTTCTCTTTTGGATGCTTGCTTAGCAGTTGTTTGAGAATAGTCCGGTAGTCATCTTAGCACAAAGTAGCTACTCAAAATTTTGTCAAATAAATGAAATCTCTTTGACAGAAATATCTGCGTAATGGCAGTGTGGTATATATGATCGTTATAGCCTAAGGGCATCTGTTTGATTTGGGGTTTTTTTTTTCTGTCTGTGTAACACTCATGCAGATGTAATGTGAATAATGCTGCTGTGTCCTAAAGAAAAGTGTTATCTCTTGACTCTTTTTAACAGCCTAACCATTCTAAAGGTAGTTTGCAAGCAACACATAACTTTGAAAAAGGAGAATTAAATTTGAATTTAATTGAAATTCTAATTTTGTAACTTGCTGAAAGTTATTTTTGGAGAGAGGTAATTTCTGAAGAAAATAAAGCATTGGGTTTTTTTTTTTTTTAATCCTGCAGTCTAATTGGTAGTCACTAATTAAATTTAATAAAATATAGGTTCCTCTCAAAAGAAATGCCTGACAATAGTACATTTTAAAGCCTGGCTGTCTTTCCCAGCAGCCCAGGGTGTTCTGAAGACAGGAGAACAAGGGAAGTACTTTAAGCCGTGAAGTCTTGCAGGGTTGCAGTTAAGTGCTTTAGGCGCTGCATTTTTGATGCAGTGTCATATTACAGTAATATTATGAAAAAAAGCTACAGGGAATTCTCATACATGCCTGACACATATAGCTTAAATGTTCACATGGCTGGATGCATTCAACAAATGGGATCTGTGGGTCAGATGCAGCTTGCAAGCCACTATTATTAAGCTGTTTTACCACTAAGTAACGGTTCCTGGTTAATATTGTGAATGCGTGTGTTCTTTGCTCCTCTCTGTAAATCTTTTGTTCCATTCCTTTTTTTTTTTTTTTTTTTGGCCTTATAAGAACGTGGGGGGAGGACATCCCTATCCACAAATCAAATGCTTTAAATAGCCAGGAGAGAGCCGAATGAAGGAAATCGGGCTAGATAACATCTTTGTAACATGTATGCCAATGAACTCTGCATCACACAATACAAAGGAAATTGCCATTGTCCTGTGCAAGTTAGGTGAACAAAGCACATAAAAAATCCTGCTCTGGTTGCCGTGCATATACCTGTGCAGGCAAAATCGGAATCTTGAAGGCCACAGAAGTGACACGTTGGCAAATCAGAGTTGGGGGGGGGATTTTAAATTTCTATTGCAGAGACTCCAGTAATCGTTCACCAGAGTGAAACCCAGTTCTTTGATGTTGAACGATGCAAATCACCAGCCGGGAGGGAGGGATGCTGCCCTTGCTCCTGCGGCTGCTATTGCTGCTACTATTACTACTACACCACCCCTACCCGCCTAGCGCTATTAAATAATGATTAGGACGTTTTTACAGCCAGCAGTTGTGCCACGTGCGTTAGAGATGTTAATCATTTTTAATCACCGCAAGGGCCCCGCGAGGTATCCACGTTATACGAATTAGGAAATTGAAGTGTAATTTGCTACCAAGTCACAGGGCTTGTGCATAACTGGTCTAGACCTGAGTTTAGAAGCCATTCTGGTTCTAAAGCTTGTTCTCCACCACTGCCTTAAACTTCCTTTGTGTGTGTATGTGTGTGTGAAAGGACCAAAGCTCTGCAGGTACCAAGACGTCGCCTCCAAACCTTGACAAGGTAGATGGAGTTTCTTCCGGGAGAATTCCCTCAAGGCCGAACAGCTGCCTCTGTAGTACTCCAAAGCAGTTTCCACATCCTGGAAAAAGCAGCTACAATCAAAGATAGCACCTTACAAACATCCTTCCTTTATTTAAAAAAAACTACTACCACCAACAGTCCCTCCTAAGATCAGAGGTGCACACACGGATCTGGCAATAAGCCCAGACATACCAAGACATATATTATCTAGAGCTCTAGGCAAGTCATTCACAGAGTAGGGACAGCCTAAGGTCTAAGCCTGGGCAGCCTAAGGCCCCAAGCACAAGAACCCTAGCCCAGGTTCTGCTCTTCTACAGAGCAAAGCAGAACTCCCGGTTGACTCCCGTTAAAAGTCAATCGACATTCAGTCGACTTCCAGACGATGGGCAGAAGCTCCTGTTAGTTATTTCCTGCCCATCTCTGGAATCCCTTTTGGACATGACCAATGAGTTACAGCTGGATTTCAGGCAGCGTGGCACACTCATTTAACTGTCAGGAACAGCTACACCCTTCAGTCCACGATGAAATGAACTCAAATCTGGATTCACCAAAGGAAAATTCCAAACAGTCTGGGAAAGCAAAACCCCCATACAACCATCTCCAGAATAATCATAACACTGCAATGCGTACATTCTACGAAGAGGCCTGTTCTTCTACCTCCTGTGAAACAGCTTGACAAAGACCAAAGCTTTATGCCCTAGTGCGGGACAAACAAGGCAGAGAAAAATCTTGTGCAGGTGATCTCAGAGTCAAGAGGGCACTACCTGCCGGCGCTCAGAGACAGAAGAAATGGCACAGGGAAGAGTATCAAAGCCAACTGATTGCTATTCTAGATCCATCCCCTCTTTTGCTTTGTTCACAGAAAGTGACCCTTTTCCTAGCCCAGGGGTAAGTCTGATTTGTCTGCGCCAGTCATGGTGATCCCATTCTTCTTGCAGGGAGAGGAGAGCAGAGAAGTCTGCTTGGGACCAGAGGAAGTGACAGACAGTCTCTCCTCCTGGAGACACTGACTTTCCTGGAAGCGCCACCAGGAACAGCCATACCCATTTTGTGACTCTGGGGAAGATGGGGTGAGAACAAATGTAAGATGGCAGAGCAGAAGGATAGAAAGAATCTGAAACCCCAAGGATTTAACCAACTGCATTTAACCTGCTGAATTAACCAGTTCTGGAGGGGCACCATCTCCAGGCTTTCTGTTTGTTTTTTGTGGGTTTTTTTTATTCATAATAATAATATCCTTATTAAGACAGTTTGAGTTGGGGTTCCCTATTGTACCCAAAAGCATACAAGAGGAATTTTCTTTGGTGGGATACTTGAGACTCATCAGAATTCATTACCTACATTTTTATAAACTGGTTAAATTTCTATTACCCTTCCCCACATACACTGATCTACAGGAAACAGAGGGAGATAAAGTCGTATTTAATATGTCTTCGCATGTTTTAAAAATATACCCATGTCCCTCTCACCACTCTTGGATCCCTGGGGAAAATATCTCGGGAAAATATCTCCCTCGTGTCAACTACAGTCTTGCTGGTTTTCCTATGACGATGTTCCTCAGAGTAACATCCAGAGGCCCAGTCGCTTATTTATAAGGCAGGTTACTGGTCCCTCCTGAATCAAGGAGTGGAGTCAGGAATCTGCATTTCTTCAGCATCCTTTTATGAAGTCTATGAAAGGGTATCACCACCACCTGAGGAAAAGGAACTGGAAGAAGAGGAGGACTTCCTCCAGGCACCAAGAGGGTGTAGAAATCAGCTGAAAACAATTTTTTGAATATTTACTCTATGGAGAAGACAGGAAGTGTGCTAGGAGCTGAGTCAGGTGGGTGGGCAATTTCCCTGGGAATTTTCCATTGGTGGCGCGGTCTGCTTAGGGTTTGCAGATACAGCTTCTCTGAGACTGGAGCATGGAGTGGTCCACGTCCATAGCTTTGACTAGTAATTGTGCCTTAATGTAAATATATATATATATATTACATATATATATATGTGCAGGCTTTAAATGGAGTGTTTTAAACGACTCCCTCTCTATGGCAGTATATATTTATATATATCGTGGGTAAAAAATAAGTGTCATGGGTGGTCACATTCCAAAGAAATGAACACATTCACAAAAGCACCAGCCAGTGAATGCAGAGGCCATACAGGACAAGGGATTAAAGGCAAGAGACATACAGATTTCTTGAGTAGAAAGACACAGGGAATGAGGACAGATGTCTGATGATGTAGATGAAGGGTCTGTATGGAAGGATCCGTATGGCATCTGATGGGAAGCAGGCATCATTATTCTTCCTCACGTTGTGCTCACAGACAATAATATATATAATACATGAAATTATAAGCATCACAGATACGGGAACTGTGTCTACTATTTCCTATGTCATAAACACCATGGAATTTATAGCTAACATTTTTTAACACCGTCACATGTTAGAGCAAGTGATAAACAGGGAAAAAAACAAAAATAATTTATTAGCATTTATCACAGAAATCTTAGCCTTCACAGACTTGCCTGAATTTGTTTCCATAAACTTTTCAAAGGGAATAAGGGAAATAAAAGAATAAAGGAAAGCATATATATACATAGCAGGACAGGATTTCTACTTCTATAGAAATCTAGTGTGAAAGAAGATGCTATTTATATTTCTTGACAAGAAAACTTTTTCCAGAAGAAAGCTGTTACTATGAAAATAGTTTCCTAATACTGATTTTGCCTTTAAATATATTAGAAGCCTTCGTCTGAACTAAGATCTTTTAATATCATTACATTAAAATGCAGTTTTTCTTATTTGATCATTTTTCTTCTTAGTGAAGTCATAATCCTAGAAAGCTAGACTTTTATTATCTTTTTAAACAGATGCTCTTTTTATGGAGGAGAGGAGATGCTGCATATAGCACTGATTTCTAATAAGAAAATAAGCACAGAATAAGCTGTTCACTGCAGCAGTGTGGCCTAGTAGAAAGAGCAAAAGATGTGGAACCATGTGACCTGGGCTGCAGTTGTAGCTTTGCTCTATCCTGGCCTTGTAATCCCTTGTAAGCCATTTACTGTCTTTAGGGTTCCGCTTGCTTGTGTGTAAATCTGAACAGCGGATGGCTGTTGTGGGGTAAATCAGACAGTACACGTTAAATCACTTTGTAAATGGTACCTTGCTCTGTTATTCATATATGATCAACAGAAATACAAAATGAAGAGTCATGTCACCTTATCCTGAATTGTAGTTAAAGAATGTTTGATTCCATGGGTGTGATCACGAAACAGAGTTCAGAGAGACGTTTCTGGAATGGTCTAAACAAAGACATGTAGTTTTTAGGATGACAGTATACCGATGCTAGAATCATCAGTTTTAGAGCAGTTGAGCTGAGGTAGAGCTGAGTTAGGTAGTGCAGGGGGTTGGTTACCTCAGTCTCCGCTTGAGTGTGAAGTGGAGATTTCGGAGACAAGCCTAATGAAATGTGAGGTTCTTCTGAAGAAGGAAGGGAGATGTTTTAATTTACAGATTCTGAAGAAAGGGACATTAATCCAGAGAAAACCTCCAGGGAGGGTCCAGGAAGAAAGTATTCTCTGGAAAGACAGGCGTGCTGGGTACACTCTGGAAGTTTGAGAACGTGCAAGGAAGAGAGCCTACTTCTACAACTGTTTAAAACGTTCAAGGACATAAGCTAATGTTCAGGAATAGTTAACATTTCTCGGATTGAATATTAAACCTCCTCCAAGAAAAACAACTCAACTGCTAAAGTCAGTCCCAGGCTAAGGCCAAGAAAATATTGCTAACTTAGGGTTCTAGGAGAGATATGACTCAGTTAAGTACCATAGAGCTCTCAACCCATAAACTATCCCTTTGTAGTCCTTAACAGTGTAAGAGATTACAAATAAATTTACTGACTCTTTCCTTAAGGAAAGGAAATGCCTAAAATCATGATTCAGCTTTTTAAATTCGGTTTCCGTGTGTAACTAGTATAGCTGCTGGGAAATACTGGCTCCTCAAATCATTTTGTAAAACCATTTAAAAAAAAATTTTACTGGAGTATAGCTGATTTACAACATTGTGTTAGTTTCTGCTGTACAGCAAAGTGATTCAGTTATACATATACATATATCCACTCTTTTTTAGATTCTTTTCCCATATAGGTCATTACAGAGTATTGAGGAGAGTTCCGTGTGCTATACAGTAGGTCCTTATTAGTTATCTATTTTATATATAGTAGTGGTAAAACCATTTTTAAGTGTTTTAGTCTACGACCCAGACAGATGTTCTCAGCATCAAAGAAGTTTTCTAAGTATTGATTCTAAATCTCTTTCGTTAACATAAAAGTAATTAGAACTACTTAAAAATCACACGATTTCTATCCCATGCAAATGGGCAAACACACAAAAAAGGGTATTACATGTGATATGAAAAATTGTGTCTCTAGTTCATCAAGTCCAAATCCAGTTTCATATAACCACTCTGAATAATCCATCAAATGTTAAGAAGACGTTGTATCTTAAATGGACTTTCAAGTATGTCCCCAACAAATTTGGAGTATTAATTATGGCTCATCTCCTATAGTATACAGTTTAATTTCCATTATCTTATAGATGTCTCCTTTTATCCATTATTGACCATTAGTCTTTCTGTCTGGCTAAAGTTGGCATTAGCTAAAGTTTGAATTTAGTCCATAGCATCTATGCACATGTGTTTGATTTGTCAAAACCCAAAGCATAGTGTTCCACATATTTATTCATTTCACTTTGGTGCTGTTAGCCACGTGTGCATTTGCAAAGTGAACTAGCTTTGTGAATGGTCATACACAGAAAAAAGAAATATGTAAAGAAAATAAATAAATAATTTGCGTCTTTAAAAAATACCCAAAAAATGCATAGTGTTTCTGTTTAAAAACCTGTAGGATGAGTACATAGGTCTGAAACAAGATTAATTCTTTTTCTATGGAGTAACACTAATCTCACAATTTTTACTCAGCTCCTTTGCCTAAGGGTGAATTCTTCCCCCCAAATCTTGGAGATGAAATTTTTTATAAAAATTGATGTGAAGTCTACTCGTGAGACAACGTATTCTTTACCCAACCTGTGTGTGACTGTTTACTTCGGAATGCTTTATATCCCCAAAGTACAGCCATCTTCCGTAAGATAAAAACCCCTATTAAATGCTGTAGCTCAGGAGCTGCAGCTCAGGAGCACAATTTTAAGTTTAAAATTAACCATGGTAGGGCTTCCCTGGTGGCGCAGTGGTTGAGAGTCCGCCTGCCGATGCAGGGGACACAGGTTCGTGCCCCGGTCCGGGAAGACCCCACGTGCCGCGGAGTGGCAAAAAAAAAAATTAACCATGGTTTTAGCAACACTACTGCCATAGCTGCATTTTTGTTTTGTTTCGTTTTCTGACGTTTTTAAACTTAATTCTAATCTTTAACTTTCCAAAGTGAAAAAGAAAATTTCTTTCTACCTGTATTTTTCGTGATAGGGATGAATGATACTTTTCCTCTATATCAAGTCTGCAAATTTCTTGTATTTTTTTTCTTCAGTGAACTTACCTCTACCTTCTCATGTTCCCTATTAGAGGGAAAATAGCTCTTCTTTCTTATGATTATTCTTTTTTTACTTTGATGAGCATGCCTCTCTACACTTAAGATTACATTGAAAATAGGAGAAAATTAATCTAAAATTGCACGTTATACTTTTTAAATATTTTATTTATTTATTTATTTTGTCTGCGTCAGGTCTTAGTAGTGGCATGAGGGATCTTCCATTGCAACGCACGGGCTCTTTGTTGCAGCACTGGACTTCTCTCTAGTTGTGGCGTGCGGGTTTTCTCTTCTCTAGTTGTGGCGCGCAGGCTCCAGAGTGCGTGGGCTCTGTAGTTTGTGGATGCAGGCTCTCTAGTTGAGGCACGTAAGCTCAGTAGTTGTGGCATGCGGGCTTAGTTGCCCTGCGGCATGTGGGATCTTGGGATTGAACCTGCGGCCCCTGCATTGGAAGGCAGATTCTTTACCACTGGACCACCAGGGAAGTCTCACGTTATATTCTTAATATCCTCATTTGCCTCCCCCATTAGACTCTAGGATCCTTGAGACTAGGAAACATTTCATATTCATTTTGTATGCCCAGTGCCCATCTGATGTGTAGTTTATCAAATATCAATTCAAATTTAATGAGCCAGTGAATAAATTCATCAGGTCAAATTGTAGAAGGTTGGCTTTGGAAACTAATCAGGACGCTGAGGGTTTTTTTAAGGATTTCTCGTTGATCTTTCTCCTCCATTCTGAAGGTGTCTGAAAGGTACCAGAGGGAAGGCAAAAACTCCAAAATATTGGCTCTCAAATCTGTTTTCATGAGAACTACTGTGGCTCGTTGCCGTACACATTCAGGCTGATGTTAATAAACACTAACTAGAGTAGACTGTGACTATTCTCATCCTTGAACAGATTAAACAAGGTCAGCTGCAGCGAGGGCACTTTACTATAATAATCCAATAAATACTTTTGAAATGATGCTTACTTTTGTCTTTTGCGATAAGTCTAAGAGTAAAGCCAAGTTGAGTAGAAAATAAAGAACACCTCCCCTTCTCCCCAATACTGAGCAAAAATTCCAGAGATTTTGCCAAAACTCCCCATAGATTTATCACTTGATAGGAGACATTGTACAGAGAACTACAAAATCTCCTTTACTCTCTAAGGGCCAGATGTTACTGTCAAATTGTAACCATTTGAGGCTCCACGTGAACACACGTTGCACAGTCAACTCTAAGTGCACACAGAAGGAGCAAAATATAGAAGTTGTGACCCAACCCAGGCTTTTTCTAAGCTGGAGAAAAATTAGCACTAGCTACTTACTTATGATGGATGGTTTCTCCTCTTTACTAAGGCCTCCCACCACAAGGGGGCAGGATCATCCTCAACTGAGGAAGCCATTAAAACAGGAAGACTCTCAGCCCAGTAAGAGTGGTATAGGCAATAGGCGTGAGATTTGTATATAGCTACAGCTGAGTCTCATCCTCACATTGTTGAACCAACATTTGATCTGAAATTCTTCAAATTTCAGACACACCTTCCTATCTAATTACCAAAAACATTCCTTAGGGAGATCAAATAATTTTTTGACCACTTGGTGTTAGAGAATGCTCTGAACTCAGCTTCCGTATAGGTATGTCACTAACTGAGAGTTGACCATTCATTTTAAATTGAACTAGAAGTCACAGTTTTCATAGAAAGCCACCCTGAATAACCACCAAGAATTGTTATATGCCAGTCACTCCAGCCATTCAGTTTCAATGAAGAGGTCGAGTTCAGAAGGGCTTGGAGTGGGTATGAGAAGTTAGCTAGATGATCACAAAGACAGACATGGTGCTCTGGAAGAAAGGCTGCACAATAAATGAGAACACCAGAACATCACACCTGGTAAAGCAAATCCCTCCTCTCACCACAGAGTCTGGCAGAAAACTTTGGCAAAATAACTTTAAGGGTCAGGATGCGGGGTGGAGAGTCATAAGCAGAGAGATTGAGTGCAGGATCTAGGTTCATAAAAAGTACAGAAATCTGTTGGCTGATCCAGCCTAATGACAAATCACAAAAATTATATAGTTGAATTAGTGAGAACGGCCACCTTTCCTTGATTCTATTAGGTTAAACCATATGAAATTGTTGCTATTTGACTGGTTTTGACTGACAAAAACTCAAGTCCATATGGTTCAACCTAACAGTATACACCACACTGAGTGAATGCTATGAAGATGCTCCGACTCCAACTATCCTGATGATACGGGTATGATGGAGGATTTGCATCTAGAGATCAGAGACTGTTATTTTACATTCCCTGGAGCTCTTGGTGTTGCATTGAGGAGCCTCAGGGACATCCTGGGAAGACAGGGAGTGGGTTGGGAGGCCATGTGAATGAGGCATCGGCACTCCAGTCGGAAGTACCATTTTGTCTGCTTCCTGTTGTAGGATTCCACGTGGATAAGATCTGATTTGTAAAAGAAGAGGGAGAGGGTCTTAGGCTTTTTTTTTTTAAAGGTTCAAAACCTATAGCACATACAGTTCATTTTTTAAAGGGACCAAGTATAAATCTTGACATTCTGAAATACTTAAGTTTTAAGACTAAATCTAGAGCACCATGAACAAGTGTGTTGATTACCTCATTTCATGAAATGCAAGAAAGAATTTTCATTCTTGATGATGGTAGTCTCCCTCCAGCTGGGTTAATGTCATATTCAAATATATATATATATATATATATATATATATATATATATATATATATTCAGAACGGCACTGTGAAATTTCAGAGACTGAAAATGAAAAGCATATTTCTCAGCACATAAATGAAAGTGAATCTGGGTAAATGGTTATATACAGAGAAAAAGGTCATCTTTTGAGACTTTAAACTACTTGGGACAAAGGGTCAAAAAGGATATCGTTCAAATCACAAGTCAAAAAGAATTCCTGTCAGTTTGTACAGTACATGACATGAAGTTGCTGCTGGCCTTCCTGGTTCATGGCTGTGTTTGGAGTGTTTACGTAGAGACTGGACAGTTTATATAATCTGAGTTGTGTCTACTTATTCAATTTGATACTTTTTAATGAATTTGGTTCAGAAAGCAGTTGAGGTAATAGAGCAATAGGTTGATTTGTTTATTAAATTTTCTCCAAATGGTGGGGGAAATTCATCAGTCAGCTCAGGCAGAAGATGGATCTGGTTGCACTTGTATGGATACAAGCATAAACATAAGCGCCCCTATCTCCATGAGCTGACTTAGGCCATAAAGGACTCTTTGGGAAGTTTAAAAACAAACATCTTTTTAGCAGGATACTATATTTAATTTTAAATGTTAAATGACTGAGCTTATCCTGTGAGCTGTTATTTTGTGAGCTGTGAAATGCCCCTAAAATGTTAACTTTCATTTAGAAATGAGAGTTAACATTTTAGGGGCCTTTCATGTCTCACAAAAGAAATGAGGGTTTTAAAATTCTTTTTTAGTAAACAGCTAGATCTGTCTTGCCCTATACTGCTATGAGAATGCAAAAACGATCTACATGAAGTTTGTGCTAGGGAACAGAAGTACCTCTTGACTCAACAGTGGTCTTATGATTTTAAAACCAAGGGGACAAAACCACCTATTGCTAGCTGGCAGTAAAACAAAAAATATAATTAGATTAAAAGTCTACTACTTACATAAAACCAAAAGACCCATCTGCATGGAGATCCAATGAAGGACTATTTTCTTTCAAAGGTCAACGTAAGACCCTTTGCATAATGATCATCCTTACTTTACTATACATTGTACCTCATTTTTTTTTTTAAAAAAAATTGAGTGGTTAAGCCCAGTTCAAGCCTCTTTTCATTTAATGTTTAAATTAGTATTAAAATGAACTACTAATGTTCAGGTTCTTTGTTATGAAGGATTTTCTTTCAGTACCTACTAGAAGGGGTAGCTTAGCTGTCTAGGCATCAGCTTTGAAATACCTAGACTCCCTGGAACCATAGGCTGGATTCTCAGGAGGGCTGGGGAGCCCCTTAATTATACTGAAATAAATTTCCTACACCAGTGTCTTTCTACAAAATCTTAAAAACCAAAATACTCTGTGGACATTAAAAATTCAGTAACTTTTTCCCTTTCATTGGGAGAAACACTGGTTTGCTGTATGATCTCAGAAATCCCAAAATAGGTTCTTTCCTTTTTCATATCCTTTGCACTTTCTTAGCATGCTATAGCTAAGCTATAAATAGCTAAGCTATTTATAGACTTTAACAATAATATTTATTTGTTCAAAGATTGTCCTTTCAATTTGTCTGAACGAGTCCAATATAAGGGTTAACCTGCAGAAAACTGCACATTGAAGTCCCCGTGGTTAGAGAGGGCCCTTCTTAATCTTTTCATGATTCATTCAGTTGATGGGTTTTTTAATTCTCTTCACAGTTTTATTTTAACATTATATTAATTCAAAGCATTTCTTCAAAGTCCTTTGTTGTTGATGTTCTTTTGTTCTGGGAGGAAGCTCTCTGCCACCCATTGGATTTTGGAAGTTAAAATGCAGCCGCGGAATGAGAGATTTTCATTACAAGCTATTTGAAAAGTATAACAATCTTATAAGGAACTCAAAATCTGAGTGCTTGGAAAGGTTGGCATGCCAGGTCTACAGAGCACCTAAACTGTATAAATTCCCCGTATGCACAGACTTAACTAGAAATGGAACCATCAGAAGTGTCTAAATCAGGGGACTTCCCTGGTGGCACAGTGGTTAAGAATCCACCTGCCAATGCAGGGGACACGGGTTCGATCCCTGGTCCAGGAAGATCCCGCAACTAAGCCCGTGTGTCACAACTTCTGAGCCTGCGCTCTAGAGCCCACACACCACAACTACTGAGCCTGCGAGCCACAGCTACTGAGCCCACAAGCCACAAATACTGAGCCCTCATACCACAACTACTGAAGCCCACGTGTCTAGAGCCCGTGCTCCGCAACAAGAGAAGCCACTTCAATGAGAAGCTCCGTGCACCGCCATGAAGAGTAGCCCCTGCTCGCCGCAACTAGAGAAAGCCCGCGCACAGCAACAAAGACCCAACGCAGCCAAAACTAAATTTTAAAAAAAAAGTGTCTAAATCAGGAGCTTGGAGGGCTTTGCTATCCGTTCAATAGAACAGTCGTTGTGAAACCCGTGCCTTTAAAAGGGATGTCCTCAGACACTCCACAGCAGGTAATAAGGGCAGAATCTCCAAGCGGGGAGGGGGAACAGCTGGACCCTGCAGGCCTGCCTCTTGCACCCCAGGGTTCACTCTCCATCAGCAGCCTAGGAGAATCAGAGCTAGCCCTGCTGACAAAACCATGAGGCTTCCTGGCTGTGGTAGGAGTGGGGTGGGGAGGGGAACCCTGAGACATCCCAAGGAGAAGACTGAACCTGGAGGTGGAAACCAAGGCTGTGAAGTATAGCTTATCCTCCTGGGTTGAATCGGATTTGACTGTTTTTAAAAGGTTGAGAATGGGTTTCCTCAGCGCATTATATGGGAGATTAAGAGAATTAGGAGACCCTGGTTGTTTCAGCTTTAGAAAATGATCTCATGGAAGTTATTTAAATTCCCTCTGCCTTAGTTTCCCTGTGAGCAAATGAAAATAACAAGACCTGGGTCCTTCCAGTCACAAAGGGGCAGATGTTGAAAACAGAAAAGATTTTAGCTTCTATATGGGAGATGCATGTGTAAAATATTACTCATTTATTAAGGCACAGGGAGATATACAGCTAACCACACTCAAGATTAATATGCACAGTTGATATTATCCATTTTTTCTTAGAAAAATGTAGTGGTCGACCATGCTTCTAATGACAAGAACCCTGGGGGGCAACTGGTTTCTAGGTATCTAAGCTAGCAGATGCCCCAAGGAAGATAAGAGATTTGCAGTTTGTTTGGTGTCCCCCAAAATTTCCAGACAGCAGTTCGTTTCGTTTCCCATTTTATGAATGGCAGTAGTATTGTGCTTCCATCTGCATTTTCTACCAAAGCCATTCATAAGAATAAAAGCAACACAAAAGAACAACAACAGAAAACGTTCTCGGCACAGTCTGGAGCCATTGGGTGCCAGGGGCTGGGAAAACATCCTGGCAGCCAGAACCCCAACCAGCATTGAAAGTCCTCAAGGGTCTGTTTGTTTGGTGGTCGGAAAAGTATGAAGTGCTGTGTGGAAGGGCAGCTGGTAGAAGTTCTGTGACACGAACTAGGCCGGGAGCCAGGGCTGGCAGGGTTTCAGACATTGTCTTTCCCCTCATTGAAGTGTCAGGACCTAATTCATGGAAAATTGGGTGAGCTGGCAGCCCTTTCAGAGGATTTCATTGAGACCCGCAGTGTGCAGGAGACACATGAATGTGGGCTCCTAGGCCAAAAAGGGAGGGGGACTTCTGAGCAGTAGGAACCAGTCAGCCTGCAAGAATGTGTGAGGATTTGAAATGGTTTGGGAGTAAACATGTGGACAGGTGTAAATCAGCAGGAAAAAAGAGAGGGGAGAAGAGTGGTCCGTTCTTACAAATGACTCTTTTGAAATGAATACTCCCTTAGCACACACATTTGAATCCTAAGAGGCAAGAAGTCCTAATCATCCTTGGTTGGATTCCACCTGGAGAAAACATCATCTCAAAACCTGGGCTTTTATGATGTCATCTCTACTGTGGTTTAAACTCAAACTTTTTTTTTTCAGTAAACAAAATTATTTTGCCATTTCTTTTATTTTTATCTTGTTCATCTAAAAAAAAAAAAAGGCTCTGATGATTTTTATAAAACACGTTTACTATAGTGGCAATAAGACATCACACCATCACTGAAATTCTGAAAGAAAATGAATAGAAGCTCTACCCCTTCACAATATAGTGAATTTACCTTACTTCTGTAGCAATTTTATTTCTTTCATTTGTACCACAGAAGCATGTCACTGCCCACATCAAAGTGGTTCAGTTGTATTTGCAAATCTCAGGGATGTGTAGATAGAATAAATAAGGCTTATATTCAGACATGAGAGTGAGTACTGGAAGTAATCCATTAAAAAACTTGGGCTTCAGATCCACCTTTTACAACACCAAAGAATAACTTAAATATTTTTCTAATACTCTAAATATTGGACAGTTAATTTAGGCTGAGTAGAAAAAAGTTTCCTCAGGTATTTTACTCAAAAGAGGGGAGTTTTGCACTACATCCAGAATTAAATACATATAGATGATAAAGATACACAGATATAGGTGTAACAAAATATTCTGCAAATGGTAACATCAAGAAAGTGAACAAACCCACAGAATGGAAAAAAATACTTGCAAATCATATTCTGATAAGGGATATGTATCCAGAACATATAAAGAACTCTTATAACTCAATAATGAAAAGCCAAATACATTTTGAAAAGATTTGAATAGACATTTCTCTAAAGAAGATATACCAATGGCCAGAAAGTACATGAAAAGATATTCAACATCACTAGCCATTAGGAATATTCAAATTGGAACCACAATGACATTCACCTTCACACCCAGTAGGATGTCTATCATTAAAAAGACAGACAATAACAAGTGTTGGCACATATGGGGAGAAATTGGAATCCTCATACATTGCTGGTGGGAATGTAAAATGGTGAGGCTGCTTTGAAAAACTGTCTGGCAGCTCCTCAAAAAGTTTAACGTACAGTTACCTTCGTGACCCAGAAATGCCACTCCTAGCTATGTACCTAAGGGAAATGAAAACATGTACACACTAAAACTTATACATGAAGTTTTCTTATACATGAAAGTTCATAACAGCATTATTCATGATAGCCAAAAGTTGGAAACAACCCAGACGTTCATGAACTGATGGATGGGTAAACAAAATGTAGCATATCCATACAATGGAATATTATTTGGCCATAAAAAGGAATGAATTACTGATGCATGCTATAACAGAATGATCCTAGAAAACATTATGCTAAGTGAAAGAAGCCCATATATTGTATGATTACAAAAGATACAAAAGACCATATATTTACATGACATGTCCAGAATAGGCAAATTTATAGAGAAAGAAAGTAGATTAGTGATTGGTTAGGGATGGGAGGTTGGCTAGGGAAGCAGGAAGGAATGGAGAGTGGGTGATAGTGGATACAGGGTCTTTCACAGGAGGTGAAATTATTCTAAAATTAGATTGTGGTGATGCTTGTAGTACCCTCTGAATATACTAAAATACTTTGATGTTTACACTTCATTTGGGTGAATTTTATGGAATATAAATTATATCTCAGTAAAGCTGTTTTTTTTAAAAACCAAAATATTAATAAATTAGGCCCTTTCACTTCCTAAGTTTTGTGATATACAGGCTAAAACAAAGTGAATAGAAGAGCAAGTTTATTTTGATGTAATTGGTATGTATTGCAGAACCTTAGTTGGGAATTGTTTTAATGGAGATACCCTGCATTGTATTTCTTTAACATGTGAAGATAATGAATAAACACCCTTTAACCTGAAATAAACCATCTGAACCTTGAAATTTTTGTCTTTGCAGACAAGTGTCTATGTTTAAAACATGTATACTTGATTATTTTCATTATGTGTGTTTCCTTTTAAATTATAACGATTCTTTTCTTTCTTTCTTTCTTTCTTAGCCTCAACAAGTTGTTCAGAAGAAGCCTGCTCAGGTAAGAGATGGTCATTATGCTTTTTTTCCCCAGTTAATATAAATAGTGAAAAAAATATGACCCCAAATTAAACCTTTAATTAGTATTTTTCTAGTCTTGTGTCAGCATTGTAGTATTCTTGAAAATTGGTTGTATCCTTCAGACAAAGTCAAGAATACATAGACTGAGATTTTTAAAAATTCTAAAAGATCAAGGCCTGAAGTATACAGAACAAACAAAAATACTTAAAAAAATAAAACCTTTTAGTGCCGCATATAAAACAAATACTTAATCTTATCATGTGTTTTGCCAACTCTTAAACATCAAGTTTTGTCCTTTCCATCTCACTATCCATATTCTGTTGACCCGATACAGGACTTATTAGCCACAAAATATATCATGATCCATGACTGGAAACATATCTATTCATTGAATTATTCCATAACATTTGGTGATCCCAAAACACTCCCAAAGAAGACTGGGAAATTGGGAAATGGTTATACTAATTTTGCTATTGATGAACTCTCAGGTCTCACTTCAGTTAGGCTGAATCACAGTCTCTAACATCTTTGGCAACATCAAAATGAGGAACCAGCTTTACTTCTCTTGTTCCGTATGCCTGGAGTTCCTTGTCCCAACTATAATCTGTACATAGAAGCATAAGAATCATGCTTATTGAGGAAGTATATCTTGAAGAATAAATTAACCATGATTGCTAAGTATGTGATCTTTATTAAAATATGAAAATATCTTGCTGTTCTCCCTTTCTGGGTTGAAAGAGATGCCCGGGAGATCTAGGTGCATCATGCAGAAGCTGCCGAAGTTATTTAGCAGTGTCATGGGTTACCAAGTTCTTTGTAGATTTTTCGTATAATTTATCCATGGGATCTTTTCCTTAGAGGTCTCTAAAACTGTACCTTGCACTCTGTTCTCTTGGGACAATGTTGCCTTGCCTGGGAAAGACCATTCAGACAATCTCCTGTGTCTACTATTCTCTACAAATGCAGCTTGAAAGAGAAATGAAGCTTCTAAACAGATATAAAAGCACACAGGGGAAATGCATCTGAATAATTACACATGTGCTTTAAATAGAATAAAAACAGAGTTTCCATGAAAAAAAATCATCCTCATAGCTGTTGCCTTTCCCAAAAGCCAAGAGTTGGGGGCACTAAAAATAAGTACACTGTGTTCAAGTGTTTCTATGCAATATTAAACAAAACAAAATATAAACCAAACTTGACATTTTTAAGTAGGAGATCCCAAATATATTTAGCCTCTCATGCTTCATCAGTAAGGAAATCAGTAAGGAATTTTTTTAAAAAAGAGCAAATGAATTTATAAATCTGTGCATTGGGGTCAAAGGAGACTGCAGTGTTCGCTGTTGCATCATGGGCTGTGAACAGTAGATTAATAACCTTATGTGGTCTGTTAACAACTTTGATTCAGTCTCTGTTCTTGGGGTTTAGGGAAGATAAGGCGAACGAAAACTTAGTCACGTGCATCTGAGAAATGTGTAGTCTGGTTCAGAGGTTCTTACCCTTGGCTGCACATGAGAATCACCTACAGATAATATAAATATAATTATATATATATATATATATATATACACACACATATACATACATATATATATATATATATATATATATACAGTTGTATATTATATGCCATATACAGTTGACCCTTGAACAACATGGGTTTGAACTGTGATGGTCAACTTATACGTGGAGTTTTTCAATAAATACTACAGTACTATACAATCAATCCATAGTTGGTTGAATTGGTGAATGCAAAATCACAGTTACGGAGTAAAGGCCAACTGTGAGACTTGAGCGTCTGAAGAGTTTGGTATCTGAGGAAGGTCCTGGAACCAATGCCCCTCGGATACTGAAGGACAGACAACTGTGTGTGTGTGTGTGTGTGTGTGTGTGTGTGTGTGTGTGTGTGTGTCTGTGCCCATGCGTGTGTATGGACCCTACCCAGTGATGATTTTAGTATCTGTGGTGGGTCCAGGAACCAATCCCCCACAGGTGCTGAATTGACTGACAGCTCTGTGCGTGTGTGTGTGTGTGTGTGTGTGTGTACATCCTGAACCCTACCCAGTGGTATGTGCTGGAACCAGCCCTTGTGAGGCAGCTGTGAGTATCTCTTCCAAATTTTATATTTACTGATGTCAAGTAGGTAACTTGAAATCCACTATGGTAGGAGTATTTACACCATGGAACTTGGAAAATACTACAAATCAGGACTTTTTTTTTTACTGGAGAGCAAGTTGTTGAACATTTACCTACACACCACTAGCCCCACCCTTCAGTGATTCTGATTATTTGGTCTGGAAACCCAAGCATTAGTATTTTTTATGAACTCCTCAAGTGAGTGTAATGTAGAGCCAGGGATGAAGATACTCAGTGAACACACATGAGAAGACATTTGAACATTTGTTGAGCAAATGAGCGCAGAATATCAATCTATATGATGCACAATGGGATACAGATGAATGAGTGGAATGCCATGTGTTGCTTAAAGGGATGATCCCCAGAAGAGTTTCAATTGTGTTGTTGTTGTTTAGCTACAGAAGAGAAAATAAAGACATAGATTAGGGAAAGAGAGGAAGATGTTACAGATGAGATGAATGGCATATTCAAAAGTAAAGAGCCAGAGACAGATAAATCATTGGTGGAGATTATCAGTGTGGCTGAAACTGACTGCAAATTGGGCAGTAATATACCAAGAAATGATGTGACATCATAAATGTTTGTCCTAAGAGAATCAATCATATCAAAGAAACCACAGATGGATTGGGTTGGTCCTCACTGATCAATCTGGCTGTGTTACAGACCTACAGATCCTGCTCCAGATTTGCCCTTGAAAGGAGAGTTCAGACTCAGAAAAAAGAACATGAGCTCATTGGGCTTCCTAATCTATATTGTCTAAGGACACAGTGATGAATTATATAAACATGGGGACTACACAGAAGTTCATGGAGGATAATGTAAATTTTACATCACATTCAAAAGAATCTCTTCCTTTTCCATCTGTTTCTTTCAAAATACCCTCCCAGATGGCTTTTCCATGTAGCAGTCTGGATTAACTCAGGCTCATATCCTTTCTTCATCAACACTACTTTGAAGGGTTACATTCAGGTCCTGTTTTGAGGTGGTGAAAATTTTAGCACGATTAAATATTTTACATCCCAAGAAAAGGACTCAGCAGTGTCTAAGGAGACCTAGGTTTTGCTTTCTGGCCCCATCAATGGGTGAATTAATCTCTCTGTTCCCTATGTATCCATCTATGAACTGGGATAAAAACAATGCATCTTACCTTACTCCCAAGAACATTTTGAAGAGACTTGTATACATTCCAGGGAGTATTATTACATTCTGACTTATTTTTGTATGCTAGGTTTTTTATTTCCAGAGATTTGTATTCTCGAAAACGTTAGAATTCTAATTGGTTCAAAACTACTATCTTTTTGACCTCAAGTGTTTTCACTAAATGTTTTTAAAATAAGGATTTTTTTAACTTAGGGGAAATTTTATGGTGATCACTACATCCTATCATTAGGACTAAAGCAGTTAGAATCACTTGGCTTGTATGTAATTCCATATGTGTGGAAGTACAAAGACTCTCTTCTGAAGTATCCTAATGCCATCAAACTCTGAAACCTCAGAATGTCAAGGATGCCACTTCTTGAAACTGGGTTACAGAAAGTCACAATTCATTCTAAGGAGACAAATTCAGGATTATGATAAATCTTATTCATGTGCATTTGTGTATATAAGTGCATGCATCTTGAGAGGAATAAAAATTTAAGGAAAACCCTACCACAGGGGTTTGTGCTTGGGAAGTCCACCAGGTACCATCAGATGCAAACCTTAATAATCTTAAAAATCTAAAGGGGAAAATCTCCAATATTTACGTTAACTGTTTTTTTTAAATTCCCAAACCAGTGAAAACAAAGCTTACCGGAGAACTCTACTGTATTTTCATTTAAAGTGATAAAGTAAGAAATTAGCTAATTTCCTAGTTTTTTAGCAATTTGAAAGTTGATTTCTCAGCCACATGGATTACATTCTCAACTTGAGTAGGCAACAGTGGTAGGTTTTGTTTCTGCTACTGTTGTTTTTATAAGAGAAATCCCATAGTGTATCAGGTTATTATTATTGATAGAGGGGGCTTTGTTTCTCAAGTTTTTATTTTGATAAGAAAAAAATCTCACTCCATCTCAGACTTCTGAAAAGATCTTGCTGGTTTATTAGATATCTTATTGTCTCTTGATTTCCCCCTTTTAAGGCTTTAAACTGAGATTAGAAGTGAGTCCTTATATATAATTCAGACATATTTTCTCACCTGAGCCCTACCCAAAGGGTAAAAACAGCTTTTAAAAATCCTAAGTTCTCCTTCCTTTCAACCCAATTTCCTCATTGTTGTACAGCCCTGGCAAGCTACACCTCTAGCAGTTAAGACAGGTAGAAACCTGCTCCTTTTCAACTTCCCAGTGAGAGAACTGGAAAGTTTTCAGTTTCTAAAAGACTGGAAACAAAGCTTTCTGTTTCGAAATAGAGCTTTTACCTGGGAGTAACATCTTCTGTGGGTGGTGTGTATCGGAGCAAAGAAATTTCAGTAAGCCTTGGTTATCATGGGATTTTCCCCCCTTAAAAAAAAAAAAAAAAGCTGAATGTTTTTACAGAGACTTCAAGGGCAGTTTTAAGGATGTTTATATTTCAGACAACCTAAACATTGTTTAGAGCAAAATGAGAGATTTCATTTTGGGACAAGCAGGTTGATGAATTGCAGTCAACATCTTGTTCTCAAAGAAGGCATTTTTCCTGGGGGCTTTCAGTCTAGACGTACAAGGGAGGAAGGAGGAGGAAGGGAGAGTTCTCACTCTCACACTCATCCTTTACGTGGTATCTTGGCCAGTACAGTCAATAGTTCATCATAAATCAGACTCGAAGAAAAGAGGCACTCTCTACTCACTCAGGGAGAATAGTGATTTATACCGCTTAAGTCATAAAGAGTACTGATTTAGTTATTTTCCAACTTACGCCCTTTCAAGCTGGTAAAACATTTTGTGGGCCAGTAAATGTTTGGTACCAACTGGCAAAACATGAAGAATTGTATCAAAGCCTGCCCTGAGTGGGACTGTTTTGTTGTATAGGAAATACTTTTTTATTTAACCTCTGACCTCTGACATTGCAAAGGTCAAGGGAGGAGGAGAGCCAAGTAGAAAGCAACATTTAACCCCTATAATAAAGTAGCTCAAGGATATAGCAGCACGGGGGTAGGGCAGAGGAAGCATATCAAAATGATTATTAACCGTAAACATATGAAGTCATTAGCTTAGTTGTAATAAAGGAATATTGGCAAGATGAAGTCAGCTATTTCTTGGCAGGGAATGTCTTACAGAGATGACATAAACTTCTAATGGAAGTGAAAGGACATCACTCAATTTGGGGCAAGATATAAAACTCCAAAAGGCAAAATATAGTATTTCTGGACTTAACGGATTTCCTATAGGAGTTTGTTTTTGTTTTTTTTTTTAAGTGTGATTGTGTGTGTGTGTGTGTGTTTTTAACTGTGTGGTAAAGCCTGTGGATTAGGCTAAAAATAAAATGGCCATGTCTGCCTGCTTTTCTAAGCATGTTGCAGAATGCTTTTCCTGTGCATTTTGATGTGAATTGGATGAAAAATGATTATTTATTCAATATGTAAGCTTTCTTCTTATTATCCAAACTTGCTGACCAAAATTAATATGAATAAAGAGTAACTGGATTTAAAACATGGCCTTTCTAAGAAATTCCTTAATGTTTGAATAGAAATATGTTGCTTTATCCAAGAAACTTTCTGTACCTTCAGAGAATGTTTGCTGGACAATGAAATGTCTTATTGAAGAATTATTTGTTAGCTTAGTATTATTACTGATATTTTCATAATCTTATTCAAAAGTCCTATCTCAGGATAATGAAAAATGTTTGGTGCAATAATGATTAAAATCCAGAAATGTTCTGTTCCCTGGCAACAAATACAAGTTATGAAAAATTTTTTACACATGGAAAACAAAGAGAAAAGGTTCTCCTAATCTGTGCCATTCATAAACACATCCAGAATATAACCACTAAGCAGCCTTTAATCTATCCACTTTTATTTAAAACTACTCTGCATAAAAGGAAGGACATTCCTCAACAATTTTGGAAATGTTGAAATGAATTTCCTTCTTCTGAGTGCTTCCTTCATGCGAAAATCTTTAGCTATTTTTTAAACATGAGACTCCTCAGCACGAATTAGATCTGGCATGGAAAATTGATCAAGCTTGTGATCCTCAGAAATCATGACTTCCAGGATCCTGAGACTTGCAGTTAGTTTATACAGAAAATGAATTCCCTATCTGAAAAATGAGACTCCCTCCTGAAGATATTTTTAAATAGCCTTTCATCCCAGGAAAGAAATTCGTAGTATCCCAGTGATAAATATTACCTCTGTTTACAATATTTTCAGTGATGGAACTCTGACCAGAGGCATGAATAAGACAAACAGGAGTGTATTTTACAAATCTAAGATGTCTTATTGAGGAGGCATTGTTTAATAATAGGGTTTTTTTTTTTCCTTTCTTTCTCAACAATCTGTCATTGAATCACAGGTAAAGAAAGAAACACAGAATGGGTAGCTATAATTAATCATCATAGCTCCACACCGTAGTCTTACAGGATTTTTACTCTTTTTTTCAAAGTTTTCCCATTTGGTGTCACATTTTTTCTCACACCCTCTGCTGGGCAGCGAGATGAGTATTCTCATTACCGGTCTGACACAGTGAGAATAAGGCACAAGTTATACACCCATTAATGCCAGGGTTGGTGCCTGTGGTCAGTGACATCTAGGATCAACCTTCTTTACTTCAAATATCCCCCAATAAGACCTTGTACTGGCTTTATTACATTGATGGTAGGTGCCTGTGGTCAGTGACATCTAGGATCAACCTTCTTTACTTCAAATATCCCCCAATAAGACCTTGTACTGGCTTTATTACATTGATGGTAGCACATGCAAGGTAGATGCTTGTATATTTGTGTATGTTGGCTTGGCCAAAAAGTTTGTTCAGGTTTTTTCCGTAACATCTTACGAAAAACCTGGGCGAACTTTTTGGCCAATCCAATACATAAAACTAAAATTAAAAAAAAAAAACAAAAAAAGATCAGGTACAAATACCGTAAATATCCCAACTTCTAAAGTCTCCTTTTGAAAAACATATTTCCCCCCTACCATTTCTACCAGAATCCCTTGCACTTGCCTGATCATAGGGTTTGAGTAGGTTCCAGTGGATATGTTTTTTAAAATGCGATATAAAGTTTTCCTAGTTGGAGGAAATAATCACTTTCCATTAAATTAAACAGCCCCAGTCCATTTAAAATTAAAATATCTGACCCAGAAATAGAAAGAGTCCGCTTTGTGGTCTTGAGGGTCACTTAGCTGCAGATGGAACTTGAAAACTCGTTTCTGGTCACTACTGCTGAGGAGAGCCCACTATTTCTGTTCCGGCGGGATTGGCTCGAGATAGTCACGACGAACATGAAACGCTCGTGAGTGTGGCATTCCAAGTGCTTAAGGAACTGGACATACTAAGATGACAAAAAGAATGTCATTAAACCATAACTACGCTTTCTAAATTACCAGGTATTGGTAGGTTTACTGGCAAGACAGCTTAAATTACAGATGTATTTGTAGCCTGCAGCATTTCATGATAAGAGAGTTACAGAATTCTTTGCAACCAAGGGGAAAAAATAAGGATTTATTAAAGCTGGCGTGGACGTCTATGACTTTGCACTCCTTATACACACAAAGAGGGGCATCATGGTGACAGCACTCCTAAAGCTTGAGGGGAGAGTATTTCCACTTCTCGGTTCCATTTAAAATTCACTGGCCTCCTTTCCACTGCAGATGTGCTGTTTAGTCTGCATCTGAAAATTAAACCCAGAGCTTCAGCTGTCACATTAAACACTGAACCTTCCTCCAGCGCACACCCTCACCCGTGCCTGTGTGGTAACATCTATGGTTAAACGCCTGAGACGTTGAAAAATTCCAGCCAACATTAGGGGATCAGGGTGGATATCGGGATGTCTTCTTCCTCCTTTTGAATAAGTTAGCAGAAGTGTACCCAAGGCTATACACCACATGCATTGTGCTGAACCAAATTAAAAGGATGGAGATAGGTGCAAACTATATATCTAGGTTTCAGTGGGGGTTTTCTTCCACAAGCGTAATGAAAGCAATGAAAGAGTTACACTTATTAAATTCCTTTTTGGGGGCAACAAAAGAAAGACTAAGGCAAAATGAGTGCAATTTTTCCAGTAGTGGTAATAAAAATATAGTTCTCCAACTCTGCCCATTTTCTTTTCCTTCTCTTCAGTTTTCTGCCCAAAAAATCCATGTTTCACCCCAGTGTGGTACAGCCTCAGTGGTCTTTGTAAGGTAACTGAGTGGATGGCTGGGGGCTGTTCTGTATTTAGAGGCCTTAGTGGCTGGTACTCATAAAAATGTCACTGTGCACTTTCACTTTGAAAAGTCCTTTTATCCTACATTCGTGAAGCCCCATTCCAACGGTAAGCCTCCTTACCAGACTGTGGCTGCTTGGCCTTCCCATCTCACCAGCCAGCGCCTAATGAGATGTGGAGGATGCTTGGCTACGGTCTCTCCACCTCCTTAGTGCCTCAGAGCTGCTCTTGGGGGGCTACCCAAGGTCAAAGATCCTTTGGGCGTATGTTGCGAACATGAAGCAATTTAAATAAATATCTCAAGTTGCAAGCTATCACCTGCAGTAATGGCAGTGTCTTCTAAGTTAACTGAGGAGGATTGAATCTCAGGGGTCCCTACCAACTACTCTGCTATGAAAGTAAGATCCCTGGGGGACGTCAGAACCTGCCGCTTATTCCCTTCGTCACCGGGTCCTGTCCACTCTTTGCACCGCAGAAGGGCCCTGTGTGAAGTCTGGTCAGCCATGACAGGGCAGCTGAAGGTGGATTTCCCGACTCCATCTTCATGCATCCGTGACCCACATGGCTCCTGGGAGGGAAAGCAAGAACTCTTCTCTCCCAGCCTTATCTCGCAATCTGCTGTCAGATCACCTGCCCCAATTCAGTAAATGAATCGTGGAACCAAAACAAAACAACGAAGAGGGTTTTTCTTCTCTTAATTACACGCACACTTTTGTCACAGCAACCATACGTGTAGCAAAAGGCCAAGTCACTGGGAAGGTGAGAACTGGCTCTTGCAGAGGTGAGAGGTGCCATGTGCCCCGCCAACATCATCCACTTGGCAGCCATGCCGTCCTTTGGAGGATGGCCAGTCAGGGCTATGCCAGGAAGAGAGAGCTCTCCAAGAACCAAACATTGAGAAAACCATCGTTCTGAGCGTGTGAGAGCTGCATGACCTCCAGAAGTTTGACGGAGTGAGGCTCCCACCCTCTGACATCCTAGTTATGTACCCAGTACTAAGTGACAGCTAGTAGTAGAAGCATTTCAGTGTCGGTGGAAATAAAACAACTCTCCATGTTGTGTTAAGAACCGTTAAATAAAGGAAACAATATGAGGATGAGGGACCATCATTTTCAGCTGAGTTGTGTCTAAGGGATTTGAATAAACCACTTACATATCAGGAGTTTCAAGAGCTCAAATCAAGCAGAGTTTCTGGGAAGGTTTTGAAAAGCTGATCACATTCCATCTACTACAAGGTCTTTGTAAGTTCATGGCCTGAAAATTGGACTTCCTTCCGGATTTGGAAGTACTTTCGTTTCCAGATAGTCTAGAAAAATCGAGCAGTTAGAAATGGAATCATTACAGTTCCATCCAGGGGGGTTTCCAGCTTGACTGCGTTCTATTAATTTGTTAACCAGGAGAAGAAGGAATCACATGTATCTGCCAGCGTGTAATCTGTGGTCTGTTTCAGGGTAGTTACCTAAGTCCACACCTCCTGTCATAATGAGAAGTGAGTCATTTGGGGACGGTGAAGAGCGTATCTGCCGAACAGCTTAATGACTTTCTGGAATTTAAATATTAAGTGAAAAAACAAGGTCAGAGGGCAGCTGAACCTTGGCTTGTCTCTCTCACGTCCGTCCATGGCTTTGATCCTGCTACATCCTCCTTTGTGGCCGGGACTCCATAGAGAATCTCAGGGTCATGGCCTGTTGCCTGTCAAGAGGTATAAACGTGCTGCTTAAATATGTGAAGCCTGCCGTTTGGGGGTTGGGAGCAGATGCGAGGTAGCTTCAAACGTTCCACGTTTCCCACATAACCCAAAGCAGACTAAACAAAACCGGTGTGAAATCTCATGACTTGATGCTGCGGTGGTTATATTTTTTAAGCTGTAATCCATTCATTTGTGTGTGTGTTTATTCCCAGGATTTACAGCTCCTTCAGTCTTGGGGGAAGAGAACGTTTGAAACCTTTTGCAAAGGGTTTGCAGTAAGCAGTGGCCTGTGGTTAAAGCCCAGGATAGAGTGTGTGTGTGTGTGTGTGTGTGTGTGTGTGTGTGTGTGTGTGTGTG